>NC_081430.1:15034453-15340578 GCF_949786415.1 Peromyscus eremicus | reverse complement strand
ATATTAACCCAAATTCATAGGTTGAAACTAGTCATATAGTTTCATGTAGTTTAATGCAATGTCATGAGGACCTGAGACATCTTGAGGGACCGAGCCCTTTAGAAGGTGCCCTTACGAAAGTGACCTCAGAATTCTATTGTCCTTTCCACCATTTGAGAACTCTACCGGAAGATGCCATGTATGAAGAAGGAAATGGGCTTCATGAGACACCAGATGTGATAGTGCCTTGATATTGGATTTCCTATCCTCAGAGAGCAACTTTTGTAATAGATACCTACATCAGCCTTCCTAGACTCATGATTTCTTAGGAAGATACATGTCCACAGTAATAGCACACAGTATCTTCACTACCTGTTACAAAAAGTTTTGGGAATACCAGAGAACACAAAGTCTGGGCTTAGGCTGACAGGCTGCTAGATGTTCAATGTATTTTACATTGGTAGAATTTATTTAGACTTTCCAAAATACTTAGACCACTGCTGTTACTTCTGTTGTTACTGGTTTTTATTTATTAATCACCACACAAAGCATTAAGTCCCATTATAGCACTTTCAAATAAAAGTTATTTTTGCTGTTTCTCCTCCTCAACTCTTCTCCTAAACTCCCCGCTCACTCTCTTACATCCATCTATGCTGTGTCATTTTCTGCTTTCATCTCTTACATGCCCTTTTGTTCCCCATATCCTACACATCCTTCCGCAGCACCTCTTTGTCACCTCTTGTGATCTTTGTACACGTAATGTAATGTATATGTGCATGTCTGCACATTCACATGCACACATACATATACACAAACACACACACACACAATGTATTTTATTGCCTGCAAAACCATGTTTATGGCTGTGATATTCATATAAGCAAGAAAATAGAACCAGCCTAGATGTCAGTCAAGAGATGAATGGATAGTAAAAATGTGATGTATATGCTGCACACTGGAATTTTATTCAGCTATAAAGAAAACTGAAATTACGAAGCATGCAGGAGAATGGACAGAACAGGGAAGTATATATTAAACGAGTTGCCTCAGATTCAGAAAGATAAAAATATAAAGTCCTCTCTCATATGTGTATGCTCACTTTTAATGTTTGTATGTGTGTATATAAGAAACTCCATCTAGATACTGTAGGAAGTGGGTTGGAGGGAAAGGAAACAGTACTGATCTTTCAATTCTGGGAATATTAATAGAAATCTAGGCAGAAAATGATGGCATAGTGATTTAAAGCAAAAACAAGAGACAGAAAGAGAAGTGAGTAGGTGTGGACACAGAAGCAAGCAGAGCTGAACAGAATTTGTTCTGTTGTAAGGGATAGGAACCCATGGGAAAAAAGAGAGGGAGGAGTGAAAAAGTGAGCCCCAGTCTCTAACGGGTGATGGTTAAGCTGTTGGCTATGATGTAAGCATAAGATTAGAGTCTGTTTAGGGGAGGGTTTGGACTTCCTGTGGTTCATCCAGATGGAAAAATCACTGAAGATGGGTGAGCAGACGACACTGTTGTGATGTGTTTTCAGGTGGTCCTTGAAGCTTCAGGAATAAAGAAGCTTACCAGAGAAACTTGAACCTTTGGAGAGAAGGGAACCTTCAGCAGAGTCTGGAGGAATACCAATATTTTAGGGAAAAAACAAACAAACATAAAAACGTAATGAAGAACTATTAGTCAAGGAAGCAGTTATGGAGTGGCAATGGGAATTAAAGGGCCAGAATGCTTGGGGTCACAGAACCCAGGGCACATGTTGGAAGAGAAGGTGATGGCTAGTGATCCCAAAGCTCTGTGGTTGGTTGCTTGGTGCTGTTTGTGGCATTGTCGTATTCACCAAGCCTCCCTGGTTTTCAGAGTGACTTGTGGACGATTCTGCTTTCCTCCTGTTAGTCAGTCAGTGGTCAGCTATAGGATAGGTGAGGGAGACCTGCTCCCTCTTTTTCCCCTAGGGTACTCTGGAGGGAGAAGTGAGAAGTATGTAGATAGAAGTATAGAGGACAGAGATAGTTAGAAACACAGGATAGCCTTGGGAGGGCCTGGGTCAAAACTCACCAGCCCCTTCTGTCTCTACTAAAAGGCTTTTAAAGGAATGTCAAGGGGTGGAGCAAAAGACCTCCCCCCAGCACAGCCAAGTGGAGACCATCTCAGACTCCTGGTGACCATGCACATGGCCAAACCATCCCCTAATGTAGCCCTGCTGTGTAAAGCAAGATCAGATCTCACTAGAAAACCTTCGTTGGCTCCCACAGATAGACACTTATGTTGGTAGATGAAGCTCTCTTAAACAGGGATGTCCATTTCTCTTGTGTGTTATCTGTGACTACTTTCATGTTATACAAAGGATTTGGATGGCGGCAGAAGAGTCTATGATCTGCAAAGCTTAAGATATTTGCTGTATGGTCATTTGTGTTCACTGCTGATAGGTTTTGCTCTTACATTAGGTGTTTGGTGACAGCTGCTCCTTCACTCTTTCCTTTCCTATTTAAAAAAAAAAAAAACAAGGAAAAAGAAAAACTAACACTGTCTGTGCAGTGTATACTATGCCTTCAGTAGAGTCATGGTTTTGCTTTTGGCATTTAGGCAGCAGAGCCAATGGAAGGAAAAGCTAGTAAAAGGTAACCGTGGTTACGTCCGTAGTCGGGGGCCTCAGTAGTTCCTTAAAAAGAGAACTTTCAGGGCAATTGTGTGGATTAGGGGAAGAAGTCTGAGTGCACACATTCAAGGTATTATGCTAGGTGCTGGGATTTAATAGCTCAGAATTTGGTTGGAAACACAGACCCATGAGCATAAAATGAAAATCCCCAGTGTGCTTGGCACAGTGATGAGGTTGTGGTGTGGTACAAAAGAAGGACAAGTCTTCTGCCCTGGTAAGAAACAGAAGAAGAGCGTGCAAACTGAGAAGGGTCACCAAGGGTTTTCATTCCATGTTGCTACTCTCTGTGTGTGTGTGTGTGTGTGTGTGTGTGTGTGTGTGTGTGTTTTGTTTTGGTATTTTTTTTATCTTATTGATTTTCTTGTTTTTATTTGTTCATTTTGATTTTCTTTTTCTTTTTGGTTGTTTTTCCTGTTCTTTGTGTTTTGAAAGAGAGAAAAAAAAAAAACAAAGTTGGTGTTTTGGGAGGTGGGAAGAACTGGGAAGAGCTGAGGAAGAAAAAAGAATATGATCAAAATATATTGTATGAAAAAATTAAATAAAAAATTGGGTTTTTATATATTTAAGTGTTTGTCTGCGTGTATGTCTGTGCATTGTGTCTGCTTCATGTCTAGAGGCCAGAGTCCAGTTTAGATCCACTGGAACTGGAATTACACATTGTTGTGAGCTGTCATGTGGATTCTGAGACTTCAGCCCAGTTCTCTGAAAGAATAGTCGTCCTCTGAACTGGATGCTGAGCCATCTCTCCAGTCCCTGTTTTCATTTTAAAAACATAGCAAGTGTGATTTCAGTTTGTGAGAACTGCAACCTTGAATTGGTTGGTTTCCCTCTTACGTAAAGTACAAAAGTCATCTTGCATTAATATGTCTTTTGCCTGGATTTATTTTGCCTTGGGGATGATGAAAGCTAGGCGAACTGAGCATCTGATAGACAGTGGAAGCTCTGTGTGTTTAAAACTCTGAACTGGCTGTCATTATATTATATGCATCCCTTAATCATGACAAATTATGTGTCCATGTTAACCTGTGTTCTCACGATTGACTGGTTGGAGCCAATTTGGGCAGCTTGTAAGCCTTTCCTCTATAAATACAGACCATGAGACACACGTTTGCAGATTTTATCTTGTGTATCACTCAGTGTTCTTGACTCTTAGGTTCATTTGGTTATATGTAACCAACAATTCGAATTACTGTAGGAAAATTGAATTTGTCTTAAGCTTGCATGTGAGCTGAGAGGTAGATGAGCAAGTAAGTTCTGTATGTTTGTTTCTTCTCCTTTCCTTTTTTTTTTCATTCCTCTCTCTCCCCGCTTCATGCCCCCCCCCCATCTCTGCCACACTGCCTTCAATCGGTAGGTGAGTGTTGCCTGCAATTTTGCATGTGTATAATTAGTCTCATCTCCATCTTTCTCTGCACTATAATTCCCAGCAAATCTTCAGCCGACTTGTGGGCGGATGGCACTAATGTGATGTGTTTTCAGCCCATGGGTGGGATTAGTTATGTTTCCTTGCAGTCTGATTTCAGACGATGACTGCCCTGACTTATTTTTCCAAGTGAGGCCACATTGTAGGTAGATTGACTCTTCTTAGATCAAGGCTTCTCTTCTCTTGTACTCAGTTTAGACTGAGAGGCATACCCATGTAGTTTATAAAACAAGTCCGCCCCTTCTTCAGACTCACAGATAACCAAGGTCTTTGGAAGCATAACTTTTCTTTACCTATTGCATAACTCATTTCCTATATACAGTCTCCTAAATCTTCTCTAATATCATCGGTCCTCATAGTAACCCTCCATGCTTACTGTTCTTTACAAGAAGCAGCCAGTGATGGTGCAGGCCAGTGATTGCAGCCATTAACAGTTGGGTGGCTGAGGCAGGAGGATTATAATTTCCTATAAAATGAATTCAAGGTCTGCCTGAGCTACAAAGTAAGTTCAAGGCCAGCTTGGGCAACTTTGTGAGATCCTGTCACAGCTGCACTGCCATCCTCTCCTCTTCCTCCTTCTCCTCCCTCCTTCCCTCTTCTTCCCCCTTCTCCTCATCCTCCTCCATTTTTTCTAGGAACTGGAGCTTGAACTTAGCCCATAGAATAGTGATGCACGTATCTCCTGCACTTGGCTCACGTGCTGTGGTAGAGACTCTTAATGTTGATTTAACACTTATGAGGAAGAGGCTGTACTATGCATTGATCCCTGCATACATGCTGTATGTGCTCCGTATAGAAATGCAGCCAGTGCTGAGGGATGAGCAGCCCCCTTGCTGGGATTCTGAGGTCAAAGGCTTAGGAACAGTTAGCTTTTCAGGAGGAGCCCTAACTCCTAGGTGCCTGCTCCTTGTCTGCCTCTTCTCCCATGAAATAAGTTTTCTACTGTGTTAACAGCCCCTTCCCGGTGACTCTCTCTGGGTTGTATATTGGTCTGGGACTTTGGGACCTTTTCTCTTCTTGTGCTTTTCATCAGCTTTTCCCCTATGTCTTCCCTTGTTAAAATCTGGCTATGGAGTTGTTTATTGTTTTTTTCCAAGATGAATTTCTCAGTAGTTTAATAACATGGCACAGAATAAAATGGAATCTCAGCACAGTAGTTGTATATCAAACCATAAGTTTTTTACTTCTCAGGTTCCATTAAGAAGTTAGGGCATCTCAATTTTGTCTTAGACAGAATAGGTATCTATAGGACTTGGATTTTGTAATCAAGCTAGTTTATTCCTGGGTATTTTTACTTTGACTAATTTCCAGGTGGTTTCTAAGTTAATTGCTTAGAAAAAAGGATGAAACGTTTCATTTTCTGCACTGTATTGTCATGGCTCTTACACTTTTAATCACTTGCTTTCTCCAGCTCACAAAGTGTACAGTGAGCTAGCTTTGTATTTACATACCACTGAGAAGATTAGGATAGATGATTAGAATTGGAATAGTAGAAAGTAGCACAACCACTTCTCAGACAACTCAGCATCAATGCAGTATGCAGCCAAGAAGCCCAGGCCATCAACAAACACCAAATGACTTCACATTAATTAAGTCATTGATCTTTTGCAGAGATGTGGCATGGAGGGGATTTATCAACCTTAATTTGTTCTCAGTTATTTATCTTAATTTGGTGAATAAAAATTCCTGATCTATAGCCCTGTGCTCTTTCTCCTCAGGTTTACCTTGTGGAAACCTTTCCGAACAGTAGAGAGGTTTCTGTTTTATGGGAAGACACATAGAAAATGGTCAGACTATGTCCTAATGTGTAGTAGAAGACAGTTCACATAAGGAATAAAGCACAGCATGGTTGTCTTATACTGATCCATGGGCATTGTTTAATTCTTCATTCTCCAGGTATTTTGGAGTTAACCACAGAAATCTAAGACAGTTGCTTCATAGGACTTTCAAAGAGTGGCTAGTTACAAATGAAAAATAATAAAAAGAGTAAAAAGAACACAGCTCTTCTGTAACTGAGCCATCAGTTTTAACCAGTGGTCCTTGTGATGGCAATGGTCATGCAGAACCTCCCTGCAGGTTCAGTGCTCCATCTGCTCAGTACCCTGACAGCGTGACCCTGCTGGGCCTTCCCTTGGGTTACTGGGGGAAATGGGGGTCCACTCGTAGGCTTCTTAGTCTCATTAATTAAAAAAAAAATAAGAAAGGACTCAATGAGAAGCTCAAGGACAATTTTATTAGATTTTAAAAGAAAAACCCCAAGGCAGGCAAGCTGTAAGAAGGGTGATAGAGAAGAGAAGGGGAAAAATAAAAACTCATGCTGTGTTAGGTTGGCAACACAACACATAAGGGGAGCTTTGGAGGGGTGCAGCCCTAAGTGTTAGGAAAACCACACTTAGAAAAGGGATACAAAGAAGAAGAAAAAAGGAAAAGTTGTCCTGTTTGAAATAATTCCAAAAACCAGCCCATAATGTATGCCACAGTATAGCTGGGTTATGCAAGCAACTGTGCTAAGGGCGGGAATTCTGTGGTGGAAAAACAGATTATCTTATTAATGTGATCCTTATTCCTCCCATCTCTTTAGCGTGGCTTAAGGTGAACCCGCCTTCCTCAGGAGTGGCTCCTTAGCCAGGCCATGGAGCAGCCAGGCTGGAATGTTAAGTGTCCATCCACCCAGGCCAGAGATTGCATTCTCCTGCCAAAAGGAAATAGTTTTCCCTTAATGGGCCGCTGCTGCCACAGTGGCACATGAAGTGGCTGTCCTGTTTCTCACTGAGATTCCTAGCACAGACTTGGCACATTGTAGATACACAGTGACATGATTGACTAGAAGGAGGAACGCATAAATAAGTTGAGTTTCTGTGGAATGCCAGCATTTATGCAGAAACAATAACTAGGATATCAGAGAGAGAAGGAACCATCAGGCTGGTATTTATAAGGCTCATCAAGTAGAGACACATCTTTGGGTGTGCGTCTTTGCCTGCTTACCCAGTGATTTACTCTGGAAAAATATTTCTGAGCAGAATTGCTGTTGTGCTGGGTGTACCAATTTGAGAAGTTTTTTTTTTTTTTTTTTTTTTTTTTTTTAATAAATATAACTGAAATGTTCTCCACAAGTTGGCCACACATGGGTCTGCTGATATTCCACATTCCTTTCATCCCCATCACACATTTCAGGGTGTTCATATTTGTCTTTCTGGGGCCTGTACCTTACCAGTACAGCAGCCATGTTGGAAGAGAGAGTATGGAAGATGTTTATGTGATAAAAATAGTTGCTTTTTTGTTTGTTTCGATGCTCTTGGCTTACTCCCATCCACCTAGAGGTAATTATTTTGTATCTCAGCTTCACTCTCCCACTAATCAGTGTTTTGTATTTGTTTGAATTCAGTTCTGATTTACCTTTTTAAAAAACTGTATGTTTTGAATGTTCTGCATCCTGTTTACTTCGGTATGTATTCCAGGTTCTACATCCTCAGTGACCAGAAAGCAAGGGACTTATGAGTGGGACCATTCTTGGAGAACTTGTGGGATTCAAACACAGAAGGCAGGCTGACTGATGGTTGATTCAGTGTGAGCAAGGAAATAGGAAGGTGTGGTGACTGAGCCATATAAGATTATAAGGAAGGTGAAGGATACAGGCCTTGGGCTGCTGAATTCTCTTAACTTGCAAGAAAGACTGAAAATGTGTTTTACATAAAAATATGTATTTTTCTATGTTCCCAAGCCTAGACAATTTATTCTTGCAAAGCTGTGCATTTATAACCTTCATTGGGGTCTTTACCTCTTCACGATTGGGAATGAGTTTGTTGGTTTGTTTTGTGCTGGAAAATAAACCCAGAGATACTAAGGGATAATGATCTTTAAACATATTTTTTCCACCTCCCCCTACACCCTTTCAAATTACCCTTAGCACCAAACAGACATTCAAGAATGACATCATGGTTGTCTCACACTTTTTCTTGTGATCACTTCTTTGTTTGTGGACTTTCTAAAGTGTGTGAATTCTGTTGAGAAACTTCTCGATAGAGTAGTCACTGCATTTGACCTCAGGCTGTGGTCTTCCTCTCAGGGCACACCCATTGTGCAGATCACAGGTAGAAGCAATGACGGAAATGTCCTACTGTGTCACTCACACAGAGCGAACAGCTTCCTGAGGCATTCCCTCTGGCTTCCCACTGAAGTGAGCTGCCTGCCTAATTCCTGCAAACTGGTCTGATTAACTTCTGTAATTACATTTCAAGGATAGACTTAATAGAGCAAGGATTTTCTGACCACCAGTCTCTGAAGGATTAAGCTGGACCTGCCTCCTCTATCATGGGGCAGCAAATTCTCCTTCTTATTTTAATCTGTTGCTTGCCTCTTTGTCTTTGTCTTTCTCCTTGAATATTTCTAGTTTGTCTGTTTCCTCTGAACCTCACAAAGAGCTCAGGCTATAGTAGTTCCTCAGAAAATGTTGAATGAAGAGAGTTTATTCCTGTTCCCCAGATGAATTTGTTACCTCGGTTTAGAAAGGAATGCTGTATGCTAAGAACAGAAATATTCATCAAGCCTGGGTAGATGTCCAGTTAGAAGAGCTTGGCTCCGCCTTTTCCAATCTGATGATTAGTAGTGAAGGGCAGTAACTCTGTTCTTTATTCCTTTGCCCAGTCAGCTTCTTCTCAGCTACTGTATTGATTTGTGGACTTGTTAGTTATTCTTGTGAGTGAAAACTCCTGAGAAGAAGCTGTGTCTGCAGAGACTGATTGACTGATTAGAATTTCAGTAGTGTGGAGAGCTTGGAATGTAACATTCCAGAAGCTAACTACCTTATCTTGGGCTAGCTTTAGCTCCAAGAACAGCCATTCCTTGCCCAACCTCTGTGTCAGAAATAATATCCTATGACTAATAGATACAAACCTTTGGAGTCTATTGACCTAGCAGACACACTGGCTTTCACCAACCCAAAGCTAAGAATGCGGTCAATAGTATCATGAGCCTATAGAAAAGCTTTCCTCATCTCTCTGAAGTACCCACTAGTGTATTTTAAACTTGCCTTGCTTTATGACTTCCTTTGGTTTGTGAAACTATAAAACTTAAACTGCTTTCACAATGGAACATGGAATTTGTGGTACCCGAAATCTGTGTTCCTGAGCATGGTCACTCAAAATGCTCCAAAATAAACTATCTCTTATTCTCTTTAAAATGAGAGCTTTGGTTTTATTGTTGACATTCTTCATATTCACTAGAATGCTCTGGAGGGGAAAAGATTCCATTGTTCATTCTCTTCAGAATCCTCAGTTTCTAGAAAGGGCTACCATATTGAGTGAGCAATATATGTTTTTTTCCCCTAATTTTGCTCTGTGTGTGCATTTTCTGTTGTTTTTTTCTTTCTTCTTTTTCTAAATGTTCCTTCCATTCTGCATCTTCACAGGTCACAACATTATTTTCAGTGCAGTAGATTTCAGCTGCATCCTGTCAATTATGTTTTTTTTTTTGTTGTTGTTGTTGTTGTTTTGTTTTGTTTTTTGAGACAGGGTTTCTCTGTGTAGCTTTGGAGCCTTTCCGGGAACTCACTCTGGTAGACCAGGCTGGCCTCGAACTCACAGAGATCCACCTGGCTCTACCTCTCGAGTGCTGGGATTAAAGGTGTGAGCCACCACTGCCTGGCCTTGTCAATTATTTTATCTTTAGGCTGTCAGTTTATATGCCTAGACAAGGGCAGTAGCTGTCAAAGGGAGGCAGAATTACTGGGGCAAGATCCATTGTTCGCCTTTTTCTGTCCAGGAGAGGTGAGGATGTGTCCTCTCTTTCCTCACAGATTTGAAAGATGAAGCAGGATGCCATTTGAGAACAGCTAGTGTCAAATACATTGTGTGGGACGTGTGTTGACGCATGCGTTCAGATATTCTTTTATGCTGGCAGTCTGTCAGGGGCAGAGCACCGCAGGTGGGAGCTGATTACCACATAATCCTTCCCACAAGTCTTGTGAAGTGGGTGCACTATCCTATTTCAGATATGCAGACACAGGCCTCAGAGATGGAAGGTTTTATCCAAAGTCACAAGGCAAAGGCAAAAATTGGCGTAGACCGATGATGGCAAATGTCGACATCTTATCACTCTCCGTCAGCTGTCAAATTGGGGTAGGAGAAAAGTAACCATTATCCTTTGACCTCAGCTTCCTGGTCACAGGGACTTGAATGTCCTTCTAATTTGTCAGTGTGAGGCACTATTAAATTTAGTGTTAATTGAGTTTATTTTTAGGTAGTATTCAATGGACGGATTTTTTTTTCTCATCATTATCAAATATTGTTATGACTACTTAGGCCAGAAGTTAGTTGTTTTCTGGACCATGTTGATTAAGAGGGATTGACATTGAATGACAGAACTGCTGATTGGATGGGGCAGAGTCTGCGTTTCCATGTGGGCCTTGAGTCTGACCTGTATTTGTAAGTTATTCTATAACAATCTGAGACATTAACTAAGGCTCTCTATCCATGATTTATCCCAACCACATAGAGATTTCACAGTCTTTGGAAACTACATCCTAACCTTCATATTCCAGCACATTGCTTCTGGGGAGTCTCAAGCAAACCTGTAAAGTCTCTGCAGTTACCCAGCAGGACCTCATGCAGCTGCCTGCGGAAATCAGGGTAGTCCTACCATTTCTGAGAGCCTTTTAATAGAGCACTGATTACAGATTGCAGGCACCTGGTGCTGTTTTTGTATTGCGGCTGAAGGGTACCATTTCAAAGACAAGCATTGGGCTTGACTGGTTCCTATTTCCTGCTCTGTTGCTTGCCAGGAATAGGTACCAAGAAGCCCATACAACAGCTGATCTGGCTCCTAGTGTGGAGAGTACCAATGCCAAAGTGTTAATTCCCAGAACGATAATGTGTGTGTGAGTTGCCCTGGATGTATTAACCTGACAGTGGCTCAGAGCCCCAAGATTGTAGGACTTCTGCTAACTGGGATCAGCACAGAGATCTATGGGTGGGACTAGGCCAAGATTATTCTGTGCTTCTTGGACTCCCCAGCATGTTCCACTTGGGCTTATTCCACTTTAGACCTCAACAGCCAAATGAGAAAACACAAACTGTGAAAATTCAAGAGGAAAGAGGTGCTGGCCTAAAATCAAGGTTTAGAAAAATCTATGGGCTTGAGGTATTGTAAGCGAGAACTTAATTTCGTGCCAATTCTCAAGGAGAAGAATGAATCTGAGAAGTATTCCCACTGTGAGGAATCATGCTTTCTCCTTGTCTTCTCTCCACTCTGCCAGTCTACCACCTGTTCTCATGGTCTACAACCATGGGACTAGTGTAATATTTTATACCATCATATCATGCTTTTTAAATTTTTATTGGAAAGAGCATTATGGTGAAGTAGAGACCAGTATCTAGTCCAAATTTGGACTTTCTTTCTCTTTGGATGTATGCTTCTGAGTTAGATAGAACTGAATGAGATGGATGTCATCGAGATGATTCTGCAAGTAAAATTTGAAGCAGACAAATGCTCAAAATGTGTGCTGACAGTGTCTTTTAATTGACATATTAACTGTAGCTGGGTTGGAACCAAAAAAGGTGTCATGGAATGGTTATTGGTTGTGAAAGCCTTTCCGAGTGTCTCCTCGGTAAAGCAAAACGTATGGAATACCCATGTGAAGTCTTTTAAGCTTTTGAAGCTTGGATCATCGCTGCTGACAAGCTAGGGCTGCTTGGAGCATCACAGAAGTTTGAAGGTATAGAATGTGTGAGGGATGGCAACCAAGAAGGTCAAAGTTGTGCTCTGGAAATGCCAGAGAGGGGCAATACGTAAAGGAGTTGAAAGAGGAGAATACCCCTAGGAACCAGCAGAAACCTTTGAAATACTTGTCTTTCGCAGTTAAGCCTTTTCCAGTTTGGAGAATAGTTTACAAGCTTCATAAAACTGCCTTGTGGCAACCATCTAAGATCTTCTCAGGGACTGACTCCCGGTTGGAATCCAAAGGAGGGTGGCAGACTGCTGTGCTCTGAGGCTCAGTTGGCCTTGTCCTCTGGTGCTGCTCTAGTTGGTGGCCTGCACTTGGGAGAGTAGGGCCTGAAAATGAGGGGGAATAAAGTCTCATGCAGTGGCCAACTGTATTCAGAGCTTCAGACAATTTATGCTCAGAGGGTTAAGAAGAGTTACCTGAGTAAAGTGTACAATCACAAGGACAAGCCACATGTGGCAAAAACATGTTTTTTCATAGAAGGCTACCTGGGAGGAGCATGAAAACACATTCCAAGACAATTACATGTTTTGAAAAAACTGAGGTCACAGGACTCTTGTCTTGTGTTCTTGGGATTTTCTCACAAGCACTCAGAAGTCTCATGCAACTCCACTCTTGGACTATGTTCTGACAGTCCTCTTTCTGGAGATGGACATGTATTGCAAGTCTTACCCTATGCACTAAGTCCCCAGTCTAACTTGGGAAATGAAAATAAGTTATCTTAACGGCACCATGTGATAGTGTTTGTTAACTAAGCTACATGATGTACACATCCAAGATGAACTGATAACAGCAAGGATAACCTAATTTATTGTCTTTGTAGCTGCTGGGCAAGGTTAACAACAGTATCTTGTCCATCAGAAAGCAAAGCTGATCAGAGGAAAAATGAAGTTTGTTTGGATTTACCCAGAATGCAGTTCTGCCTCCCCTTCCTTCCTTTCTTCACTAGAAGATGGTGCAGACGAACAGAGACTCCCCTGGAATCCTGTTTCTAGGTTCAAATTCCTGCATGCCCTTTAAGGCTCTGGGATCAACAGTAATTTATGTAACCACTTACTTTCCTTATCTGTAAAACAGTTTCTCCTCTTCAGATATAAACGTATCTATAAGGCATTTTTAATACCAGATTCACATTTGTGCCTCTCATGTCAGAATTTGAGGCAGTGGCATGGAAAGGTACTTGTGGGAGCTAGAGCAAGTCTTTCTACCAGCATTCTCATTGAACTCCACAGGCACAAAGTCAGGAAACTGACCACTGGGGAGAACAGTTAAGCCTGGAATCAAATCCTTGGCCTGATGATGTTAATGTAAATGAAGCTAACTGTAAGTTTCATTTATGAAAATGAGGCATGGAAGGATATAGAATCTTGCCTTCTAAACTAACATGGTAAATGTGTGTAAAATGGACCCATGAGGTATCATGTTTTTATGTGCTGCCCTTGGCTGATGGCCGAAGGTACCACTGATGACACAGCAACTGTTGAAAGCACACTGAAGTTCTCATCCAAACTGTAAAGCAGGGGCATTCTCGCAATCAGGTATTCTGATATCGAGTACTGATGTAAAACTGATGATAGAGGCTATTTTGAACAAGTTTTACAGTAGTTTAAAAGTAGTTGATATCATAACTAGTTTCATCCATATTTTAAGTATTTAGGAAGCTCGTATACATAAAAATTGGAAGTTCACTCTAAAAATTTAGCTTTTTAATATTATAATTCAGGTATATTTTGAAATAGAATTTGCTTAGTTGAGAAAACTTAAAATATACCTAAGATTCTAGTCAGTATCTTCTGTAAAAGGCTAATTCTATTATTGCTAACGATTTCTGTGTGTGTGTGTGTGTGTGTGTGTGTGTGTGTGTGTGTGTGTGTGTTTAATCTATACCTTCAGCCCTGTTTCTTTTTCATATCTTCTCTTCAGCACGAGTGAAGCAAGGACGGTAATCAACACGTATGCCTAATATAGCACATAATTAAGCTGTTTGCGTATAGAATCGACCCTGCGTGGTTTCGTCTGTATTTGGACATGATTGGAATTGGCTTGGCCATTCCCAGTGTTTGCTCCTGTAGGTGATGTTCTCAAACCAAAGCAGTGTTATTAGTTTCATTGTTATTGTTGTTATTATTACTATATGTTGGTTTTGTCATATGTTTGCTAATGTTAGGATGTGGCAATTTACAAATACAATGTAAACAAACTTGCAAACCAAGTCTGTGGCAGAGCAGGATTTGTTTTTGAATATTATACCTATGAGAAGGATGGACTTAGCAAACACATAAACAAGGAAAGAGGAATGAACATAGTGTAGGTTTGTAACTGAAGTAGACATGAGTCATAGGCACAGAGAATCCTGTGAACATGTCTCCTACAGAGGAAAGTATATATTTAGGGAAAAGAAAGCCAACTCTCACACATTCGTAGCCAATAATGGAGACTCTCCCCTCCTTAAAGACTTCATTGTGGCCAAGGCTACTGTCTGTGGTGGTCAATGGTCTGTGTTTACACTGTCCAAATATGTGCGGTTACAGGAGTAAGTGGAAGCTGGCATGTGACTGCTGCTCTTCTGTCCAGACTGTGGCCTGGCAGGGGCTGCTGCTGCCTAGAGGAAAATGTCCCCCTCTAATGACCATTTTCCAGCCCCGGATCACTCATAGCATTACCCCCTCTCTCCCAATGATTTGGTATCGACTGGAATCAAAGACAGTGAGTCTAATCGCTGGATCCCAGTGAAGTGTGTTTTTATGGCTTTCAGGTTCGGGGAGGGTAGTTTTGAAGTCACAGATGTTTATGAAAGCATTCTAGCTTAGTGACAGTGAGAGCAGGAAGAAAATTCTCTGGCTTATTTTCTTAGTTTGAATTCAAATAATGGTATGAATTTAGTAGAAAACTTGTTTGTAGACATTTTTCTGGGTATAAGAATGTAAGTATGCTAGGCATGGTGGCACACACCTTTAATCCTAGCACCTGGGAGGCAGAAGCAGGTGGATCTCCATGAGTTCAAAGCTAGCCTAGTCTACAGAGTGAGTTCTAGGAAGGCCAGGGCTACATAGAGACTCTATTCCAAAGAAACAAAAGCCAAACAACAACAAAAAGATGCAAGTGCAATTGTACATTCAGAGGCTCATTTTTAGTTCTGTAGCGTCTTTATTTCCACTCTGCATTATTTCACTCTCATTTTTCCAAATTGGTATCTATGAGTCTTTTTTTTTCATTTTTTTTCCTGTTTTCATGTGTAAGTGGTATTCATGTGTGCATCTGTGCATGTGTAGCATGTGAGGGTGCGTATGAACATGGTTGGGTATGCTTCTGGAATTATTTTGACTCTATTTAATGAGGCAGGGACTCTCGGTCAAATTCACAGGTCATTGATATGGCTAGTCTCATTGGCCAGCTTGCTCTGGGAATCCCATTGTAGCCTTCCAAGGCTGGAATTATAGGGGGGCTGCCACACTCACTTATGAGGGTTCTGAGGATCTGAAATCCTATCCTGTATGCATGGCCCTGATTTAAAAACAAAACAAAACAAAAACTGTAATATTCCATTGGGTAGATGGGCTCCAGTTCCTCTGTATTTAAACAGTGAAAATTTATGAGTGTTACATTATCCATAAACTGTTTCTTTTGAAATGAGCCTGAGACAAGCATGTGTCTATGTTGCAACATTCACATTTCTCTAATAGTCAAGTTTCTGGTTCAATGGGTTCCTGCTTAAATACTATCTCCACAAGAGGAAATTGTAACTCTTTCCTGTAATCTGTAGCCAAAAAGGAATTGGCTAAAAATGTCATAATTTACCATTATAAAAATACATAGCTAATATTCTTATTTGTAGTCTTGAGATGATTCATTCAGCAGCTATATTGACCTATATTTAGGATTGAATGTGCAAGTGCTTTGTAAATTCATGAAGGGCTATAGACACGTAAGGATTCCTTACTAGCACTGTGCAGAGCATCTGCCATGGACACCTGCTCAGGAAACATTTTTACTAGTGTGTTTAACAAGTAAGTCATTAAGTACAGGGGGGCCACCCTTCCTACCAAAAACAATGGTACCAAACCTGTTTGTGCAGCAGAATAAGCTGAAGACACCACAAGGTCCAGGCCTTGGTCCTTGAGCCCCTCTGTGACCCAGAGACCCCAGGTATAAAGTCTGCTTGATGCCCACATCCTATCAATATTTGTCTGACAGGCTAGAGAAAGGTTTTTTTTTAATCTTTTTTTTTCATATTCTTTTATCTTTTTAGAAGTGTGTGGCTCCTTTAAGAGTGTTTTCAAGTATGTTATGTATTTTATTAACTCGGTCTTAACAACCTTGTGAGGCCTTAAGTATGGGTTTTTGATCCTTTGTGCCAGTGGCCTCCCAACCCCATGGCAAGCTTTCTTTAGGATTGTTTATACCAATAATAACTCCTTGAGTTATTGTAGTTACTGTACTTTAAAAGTTTGAATGTTATCAGCTTCATCTGTCTATTGTACCACCTTATCTGATTTCTCTCGGTTTCTACTTATGAGAACTATTAGTTGAGCTACATGAAAGAATTGTTGACAGCTATAAAATGTTCATCTGACTCATTCTTTATCCACATGTGTATGAGCTATACTATGGTGGATATTTTCTCCTTGAGAAGTATCTTTTTAGAGAGTAATGCCTCAGAAAAACTATTGTGCATTTAAAATGAGCATCATTTAAACTAAGGGAAGTGTTTTTAAAAGAGCTTAATTTGTCTCATTGTCTCATTGATCTTAACATATGAGATCAGAAAAAATAAAACCAATTTTATTTTCAAAACAAATTGCCTTTTTTCTGACTCTCAGATAAAGTTTTTTTTTTAATTTTGGAGCAAATTAAATATTTTTAGATTATTTTAGACTTAATGCTTATGTAATGATATCTGGTTATAATATTTAATATTTTTATAGTGTACAACAGAAGCAGAGTAGCTTAACACTTTTCTGCTTTGTTTTCAACGTTTACAACACTGAACTTTTCTCATCCTGATCATACCCAAGGCACAGAGAGTAAACAATTCAATGTAGCTGGGCTCTAGTCATGTTTAATCTGACTTGTTAGAACATTATGTGGGACAGTGCAGAAGGCTGACTGCTCTGAGTTGGGAGCCAAGGTGGAGTCCTTTAGAGGAATCATCAAAATCCAATGGTGAAGACTAAAATGAGGCATAAGAAACCAGAGCGGTGGAAAACTGGTAGAATCCAGAAATATTAAATGAAACCCATAAGACTTGATGACTGGTTGGTTATTATGGGTAACTGGAAGGTTTGAAAGAACAAGGAGAGTCTAGGACATCTCTTGGTGAAAATTCTCAGCCTGCAGCTAGGTGTCAGGAAAGCAGACTGTGTTAGATAGTCTGTAGTAGTCAGCTGTTCTTCACTGTGACAACATACCCAAGAAATGTCAACTTTAAAAGATTTATTTTTGTTTATGGTTTCAGAGATCTCAGTTTATGGTCATTTGGCTCCATTGCCTATGGCAGAGCCTAACATCATAATGAGAAGTGCATGACAGAGCAAAGGTACTAGCCTATGGTGGCCAGGAAGCAGAGAGAGAGGAAGAGGGTCCGGGGGAGGGTCCCAGTATCACCTGCAGGGAACTTCTTCCTAGGCACTTAGGACTTCCCACAAGGTCCCTCCCCTCCCCGTAGCACCGTGGCCTTTAGGGGACATTTAAGATCTAAACCAGCCTCATCAGACACTCTTTATTGAACGTATTTCAAAAGTGGCAATGCAGAACAATCCGGTCTTAGACCATGATTTATTTCTATGGTTTTTGAGTCCACTTTACTAGAGTTCAGATGCACTCAGGAAGATGAGCTGTTTTCCCCCAGTGTCCACCAGTGTCCACCACCTTGGACCTTACCTTTGAGGATTCTAACACTGATACCAACACGCTGAGTTGCATCTACCTCAGTGAAATCATACTAACCTCATGATATTTAAAACCAGAAATTCTTATTACTCATTTATAATGAATGTTTTCATGGGCACACAGTTTACAATACTTGTGTTGGTACAGCTAGCACCAAAACATAACCAGAAGATTATATGTCAAGCAGGGTATCGGAAGACATAAGGTAATAAAACTGGGTAATTCAAGTATCTGTTAATATTGACCTAAATAAATGGGCTGTTGTTAAAACAGAGTTTCTCCTCAGGTGAGACTTAAGGCCTACAAGCTGTATACCACAGAGCCATGTACATGATTATGAATACTGTGGCAATAATAGTTTTGGCTTCACTGTAGTCTCTCCTAGTCTTCCTGGTCTCCTGAATCTCATGTATCAATTATAGAGGAAACCAAAAACATTAGTTTTGGGGATACCAGAACCTCTTGACAAGTATACCTCTTTCATTGTGTTTTTTACCTGCCTGGTCCCTGAGAGCACCTGATTTCCAGCTCCTACCCTAATGAATACTCTTATTGGAGAGCCATTTCCCTAAGGTGGCCATCTACTTTTAAAAAAGAATCTTTACCAATTCTAAATGATTTATGCTGAAGAAGACCTTGAAGAAGCGTAAAACTGAAAAAGTATGGTCTCTGCCACCATCACTTAATGTCGCCAGCTGCTGTGCCTTGCAGATGAAACTGTAGATTGTTTTTCTGGCTAGAAAAGCTTTATAAACTATTTGCTTTAGAAGCTGTGGACCAATAAAAGGGGAAGTGTCCACAGAGTGATGCGGGTAAAGTAATAAGTTGTCATTGGTGCATGGTTGCGGCTGGAGTCTTGTATCCTGAAAAGTGACATCAGTTCTCAGGCTGGTACTGAAAAATCAGCTGTAAGATCTGAAGACTTCATGAAGTTGCTTGTGTGGATCCGGGGTGGGAAACAAATCCCCTGTACTGTCTTCCTGAATCCACTACTGAAATGTTCCCTTCTCTACCAACTGCAACCTTTCTGGTCAAAGTTTTAGTTTTGTATAGGGTAATGACTTTTAAACTTGGTGACCAGATGACCCATAGAAACCTGAGAATGAGTTAGAGAGTTGTTTAAAATACAGTTGATATGATTCTGATTTGATGAATTCAGATGTGTCACTGGATTTGAGATAGCTAAACAGTGCCTGGCTTGCTCTCTGATTCTTCCCCTTATAGTCTACTGTACATTAATATTCCCAGAATGATACTGAAAACATACACCTTCATGTACTTCAGAAAGCCCTGAACAAAAAACACGACACTTGACCCTAGAATGAATATGATACTCTCCCAGTAGTGAATTTTCAAAGGAGAAAGACCTATAACTCCCCATTTTTGTATTTGTATAGAAGAAACCATCTGTGTGTATCTATACATGAGAAACAGTGAGACTTTGCTAAGTAAAGTTGAATACTATTCTTCCAGATACCTTCTGCTATACATGAGTACATTCATTCAATTTTTATAGTTCAAAAGATTTTATTATTCATATCATATTAGGAGTTAATAAAATCTTCTACCTTCAAGATTTTAAAAAAAATTGAGGCACTGGAATGCATTATCTGAATATATTAACCTATTTAACTCTTTACTTCCAAGAGGAAGGTAACGGCATTGCCATGTTGTACTAAGTCAGTAGTTCTCAACCTATAGGTTCAGACCCCTTTGGGGGTTTCACAGAGATTGCCAGACACCATTGGAAAACACAGATATTTTCATTAAAATTTATCACAGTAGCAAAATTGCAGTTATGAAGTAGCAATGAAATAATTTTATGGTTGGGTGGGTCACCAAAACATGAGGAACTGTATTAAAGGGTCACAGTGTTAGGAAGGTTGAGAACTCTGGACTTAATCAACTGAGAGTCAGAAATACTAAGATTTACCCATCAATCTTGAGCCTTATATGTTGGATCTGAAATTTAAACCTGAGTTTGTTTGATTTTAAAACTTGGGCCCAGAGAAGTTTGTAATTTATCTTTCCTCTGCCCCTTCCATTTGTGAATACCAGTATAACAGAGTAACGAAGCTCACTTCAGTATCTCACCAGTTGTCAACAGAATAAGATGTTTGAAAACCTTGGTAAGACAGGTGTGCCTCTTTTGTCTTCTGATGGATTTTATACAAAGTGACATTAGTTCTCTATTACCTTTCAATATATACCTTCCAATCAAGGTGAAGAAGCAATGCCATGCCAGTTGGGGAAGTTCCCGATGTGATTGAGAATCCGGCTTGTTTTCTTCCTTGCCTTTCTTTTCTGTGTTTTCCTGTGTGGGAGACACGAAAGACTTCAGAGCTAGGAAACCAATGTTTTTCTCTATTTAAAAAAAGCAGAACAGAAAAGAAGAGTGCCCACCGGAAAAAAAAACTCCCAACAAATCATAAAAGTGTCGTAGGACAGTAAGACAAGTGCATGGTGACAGAATTTCTTTGTGCTAGCTTGAGGGCTGTCACAGTGGTCACACAATGAAAACAGGCACACCTACACTATTGTCACTGTTTCTTAGCCAGTGGAGAGAGAGCCTGGTGGCTGGCAAAAACTGTTGTCAGAGCTCAAGTAGGTCAGAATATATACAGTGTTATATTCAGCCATTCCTCGCTGAACTGGCTCTAGCCTACCAGAGAAACCTGTGATGGAGTCTGTAATCCGCCCTTGTAGGACAGAGACCATATCTTAATTTTCATGGCATTTCTAACACTAAGCACAGAGTAGCATAGAGTGGGGGCTCCTCTATCAACTGGTCAGTTTTAGGGCAGTCTCAACAAGGCTTTGAGCGACTGCTGTGTCATATACTGCATGCAGCACTCCAAACAACCTGTGTGTAAGTGGGACCAAGGCTTTTCCTGCACCTTCAGTTCTGATTGGGACATGTGATGTTTGTGTGTGGGCAAGTGTGCATGCATGTGTGTATGTGTGGAGGCCAGAGACCAATCTCAGATGTCTTTCCTCAGGCACCGTCCACCTATTTCAATTTTTAGCTCCTTTGGCTTGTCACTCACTGAGTAGAACAGGCTGGCAGGCCAGGGAGCTCCAGGTACCTACCTGTCTGAACCTCAAAGCTCTGGGATTACAAGTCCATGCCACCACAGCTAGCCTCCCCGCCCCCAACAGGGTTCTGGCGATCAAACTCAGGTCCTTGTGCTTTCATGAGCTTTCTCCCAAAGTCTAATTCTGAATTTTTAAATTGCCTGAATAAATATTGGTTGGTGATGAGTAGAAACTTATCTGTGACGACAGTGGTGGAATATAGTAGATTTGCCTAGTACTCTTGAGCTGGATTTCCGTTCAGGTTGATCTTGAACATGAAGACAGAAGCAGAATTCAGACCGTCAGGAAGTACAAACTTCGGGAAACCAAATACAGTGTGAGGACTGTGACTGCACTGGTTTGTGTGTGTTAAGGGAGGGGTGGTTCATGAGTCAGCAACATACTGCTTCATTTTCTTAGTTGTTGGTCAACCACTACCAGTTAACCACAGGGGGATAGTGGGACCTGCTGAGTAGCACTTCCAAAATATGTAGCACGAGTCTGACATAGATTTAGAATTCGATGTCCACTGGGGCTGAAGGAAAATACAGAAGATTTAGCAAGGGTCCAGAGAGTGGCAGGTCTATGCAGTAGGGCCCACTGCAGGAGGCTAGTACACAAGAGCTCCTTACTTAGCAGATGAAAGGCAGCTGAGCAGTGGGGAAATCAATGCTCTTCTGTTTCTTATATGGCTGTTATGTAGAGGATGACATAATTATTTCCACTATGAATGGCATTAGGAAAATGTATTTACATTGAAGTTGAAGGAGATTTGGAAAGGGCAAAAAGAACTAACTGAGGGGTTGTTAGACAGTGGAAAGACTTCTCAACTGCAAGGGTTGTTCCTGACAAGGGAGAAAGAGGATGGATACTGTTGCCGGTTAGGAAGAGGCACAGCTTAGGTAGAGATTATGAAGCCCTTAGAACCCATTGCTTGCTGTTCATGTCACATTGTGCTGGGCGTTTCAAGTAGTGAAAAACACACCCCTTTTCACTTTACATCTTTATAGTTAGTGCACCAAGAAGAGCTCGTTGTTAATGTTTCTGTAATGCAGAGGTTAAAGCTGCCCACTGAGCAACACTGCACCTGCAGACCCTCCCTGCTCATTCCTCCGAGCCCTACAGTATTGTCAGTGCCAACTTTCCTTTTCTTTTTCTTCAGAAAATCCCCTGCGTGCCCTCCTCGCTTGCCCTACAATGAGTGCCAAGTCTGCCATCAGCAAGGAAATTTTTGCACCTCTCGATGAAAGAATGCTGGGAGCTGTCCAAGTCAAGAGGAGGACAAAGAAAAAGATTCCTTTCTTGGCAACCGGGGGTCAAGGCGAATATTTAACTTACATCTGCCTGTCAGGTAATGAAAACTGAATAACAGTATGGAAACGACTTCTGTTTTAACATGCTTAATTCTAAGGCATCTGGGAGGGGCCTGTTCATGTGGTGATATCTGCCTTCCAGTCTTTTCTATCCTCTCTGTTGTCATCCTCTCCTTGTTTCCTTGACGCCGTTTCCTCTGTTGTTGGGATTTCTTTGTATGGGAAAGATCGTGAAGTTCAGTTTTCCAATCCCTGAAGAGTTTCTGCAGAATTTGGCAGGCATTTTCTTATTCATTCTTTCCTTCAGAGGGAGTGGTCTGTCCTTTGGGAGTTTTGTTTTAGAACCCTTCTTGGTATTTGGATAATTGTCACTACTAGCAGACTGAGCTTCACTTTTTCTCCCCCTAGATCATTGCCAACAATTAGTAATAGTTTTCCTTGAGACAAATATTGTTGCTTTATGGAACAGGAGAAAGAAGATTTCATGCACAAATCATTGCTTTGCCTGACAGCCACTGCCTTGTGAAAAATACCCATCTGTTTTTATAAGCTTAGAATTTTGTCAGATTATTATTTTTCTTTCTGTTTGTGATTAGAGATCTGTGGGATTTACTGCAGATACACACCAAGTTTTTTTTTTTTTCTTTAGATAAAGTCGAGATAAATTTTCCATGAGCTTCTGAGTGATGCTAAGCTAAGCACTAAGGGCATTTGTAGTATTTCTCGTGATATTTCTCATAATAGGAATGGATAAACTAAGCTTACCACAATTCATCTTTTGCAAGATCTTTTTGAGTTGTGGTTTGGGAATAAAACTTTAATTTTAAAACCTATTTTTAGCTTTTAAACAAAATTAAGCATCTGATAAGCTAATCAGAATTAATTTCAAGGTATAAATGACTTTTCAGCACATAGATATGAATTTATATGACTTAGATTAGAATGAAATGAGAATAGCACTTTGATAAGCATGCCTTTATAATTGTTAGAAGGAAACTTTTATTTATTTAGGGGTGAAGGAGTCAACTTGGAAATACTATTATTCTCTCCTCCTTAGATAAGGCATAGGTTGACCAAATTTTGGTATGGCTAGAAAATGTTTTTCTTTCTTTCTTTCTTTCTTTCTTTCTTTCTTTCTTTCTTTCTTTCTTTCTTTCTTTCATTCTTTCTCTCTTTCTTTCTTTCTTTCTTTTTTTGTTTTTTTGAGACAGGATTTCTCTGTGTAGTTTTGCGCCTTTCCTGGAACTCAGTTTGTAGACCAGGCTGGCCTCAAACTCAGAGATCCGCCTGCCTCTGCCTCCCGAGTGCTGCGCCACCACCACCCAGCATGTTTGTGTTTCTTTAGTGTAGTTAAACACTGTTCAAATGGGAGCTAAATTAAGAACCAGTGACTTAAGTTTTTAAAAAAGAAAAAAAATTAGCTGGGTAGTGTTGGCGAACACCATTAATCCCAGCACTTGGGAGGCAGAAGCAGGCGGGTCTCTGTGAGTTCAAGGCCAGCCTGATCTACTAAGGAAGTTCTAGGACAGCCAAATCTATACAGAGAAACCTTGTCTCAGACAAAAAAAAAAAAAAAAAAAAAATCCTTTCTTTGTTTTGTGTGTGTGTGTGTGTGGGGGGGTGTTTTCCCTGCACATATGTCCATATGACATGTGTGCACAATGGTAGTGGTGCTAATAAGGCATCAGATCTTCTGAAACTGGGGATACAGACCTGGGTGAGTCACCATGTGGGTGCTGGAATTGAATCTGGGGCTGCTGGGAGAGCAGACAGCACTCTTAATCATGGAGCCATCTCTCCAGCCCAAAGGAACTTTCTCAGTACCAGCCTAGGACTTTGTTGATAAGATCAAGGTCTTAAAAAAGACTTTCATATTTTAAAGTTTGGATCCTAGCAGGGATTTTTTTGTTGTTGTTTATTTCTGTTTTTATTTTTTAATACCAACAATGGACAAAGTACATACTAATAATCTTGTTTTATATTTGGCTGAGCATAATATTATAATATTATATAATACATAATATTCTAACGTTTTTAAGCTTGATTCTCCTTACTGCACTGAGATTTCTTACAGACACATAATTGAATGAAAAGTGCACGGTCCAGAAGGTAGTTGGATTTTGCCTGGTATATACCTATAACTGAAGGACAACAATTTTCTTTGTCTTTTAGACTTATATTTTTATCTGCCTGTTTCTAGTCTTAAAGTCTCTGTGAGTGGTAATGGGGTTCTAACAATCTCATCTCAGGGAAGCCGTATAACAATCTGTCATGCAGTTGGAGATAATGACCTGGGACTTTCAACTGCATTCCTGTTACAGTCACAAGGCCTTCAGTTTGGAAGTGTAAAACGACAAGAGTTGTTTTTTCCTTGCATTCTAAAAGAGGAAAATCCCTTGTTCTGAAAGTCTTCATCCTTGTCCTTTTGTTTTTTTTAATTGTGAGAGGCTACATAAAGTAGATTTGGCAGCATTTTAACAGACAATAGAATGGAAACCTGGGAAGGAAAGCACCAGGTGGCTTTCACACGCACATTTGTTGCATTATGCTTTTCCCCCTATAAACAACCACGTAATAGCCTCCTTTATCTTCTGGCTTATGTACAATTGGAAGCATATCAGTTCTGATAAACTAATGTTTTATCTAACGAGCCAATCAATATTTTTTTACCTTTTATGTGCCGAGGATCCTCGGTGCTGAGGATACAGTTATGAGAAAAAAGTTATGCAGGTTAGATGGGCTACCGTGGACAATAATTGCTTTAGAAATTCACGTAATTATAAATTATGAAGAAGGCAAAAAGGAAAAGTACAAGTGTACATGTCCGGGAGAATTAGTCCTGTTTGGTAGAGAGGGCTTCTGTGCTGTAAACCGGCTGTGGGTGAGCAAGCAGCGTTCAGGCGCAGCAGTGGTAGTCCCTTGTTTCTCCTGTTTCCTCTGCACTACTAGGGACAGCTTCTGTGTAGCTGACCACAAGTGGGAGATTTTGAAGTAAAAGCCCCCTTCTTGCTATTAGTGTAAATTACTGTGCTTTCGGGGAAGCCACCCCTTTCACCCATTGAAGCATGGTTGATGAAAACCAGGTATTCATTTATAACAGGCAGATTTTTGTATAAATTAGGGCAAGATCTGCAAATAATTTTTATCCATCCTTTCAATACTATGAAGCATTAAAATGGAGGTAAAAAAGGAAGCTTGCAAAATATGCATCTAGGCACTGATATATTAATATAATATCTTAACTAGTGTTTATGTGAATTTTTCTCAGTGTCATGCATAATTTATAATCTGAGAACCAGAGGTCTATGACCATATATATATATATATATATATATATATATATATATATATATATATAAAAGGTTTTTTTTGGTTATGTAGCTATTATTTTGGAAGGAGAAAGATACTCAATCCAACTTATTCACAGTGAGATTGACTTTGACAATTTCTCAATGGTCACCCAGGTCTAATTTTTTGAGCCAGGTATTATGACCCATACCTTTAATCCCAGCACTTGGCAAGCAGAGGCAAGAGGATCTCTGAGTTCAAGGTCAGCCTGGTCTACAGAGTGAGTTCCAGGTCAGTCAGGGCTACACAGAGAAACCTTGTCTCAAACAAAACAATAAAATAAAACAAAGGGAAAAAAAGAAAAAAAAAAAAAACAAAGAAAAAAATTTTCATATGAAATTCTTATAAAGTGAAGCATAATCATAGTACCACATAGTGAATATCTTGCAAATAATATACCCTATTGCAGAAAATCACTGACATATTTCTGCTTTTTCCAACCCAATATTATGTTGTTTTGCTTTATGGAATTATGAGCTGTATAAGCCAAGAACTTTGTCTTTAATTACTCATAATGCTTTACACATGGTACTTACTCTTAAAACATCAGTAAATCTCAAAAGAACGGTATGGGGGTGAGCGGAAGAGCATACTTACATCAATAGCCATTTTCTTAGCATGCAAGACACTTTTCACACAGCAAATTGGGCAGGATTTTCTCACCACCAAGTCCCACAGTTTTTAAAACTTTAATTTACTTTCATTTAATTTTTTACAATCCTGCTATGTTGCCCATGACTGGCCTCAACCTCCTGAATTCAAGTGATTTTCCTGCCTCAGTTTCCCAAAACACTGAATCCATAGGCCCCCAACTTTAATGTTTTACAAGTCTCTCTTTGCTGCTTACCTCTCCAGCTCTGCAAGTCTCTCTGTGTGAATCAATTTATACTATTTTTCAAATTAAATTTCAACATAGCCACAAATATACTTTCCCTAGAACACAGCAGTGTACATATATGCCATTAACTCTAGAGTTCAATATTTGTTTACATTTTCTTTTCGTAGCAGCCCTCTAAGTAAACTCTGGAATGGTATACAAATGCTTCCATACTAAGATATCTCTATGACTGGCATACCTAACACATCAGTTCCCTTTTTTTCCCTCTCAGAAATGATAAAAATGAGAAAGACCAGCAATAAAAATTAAAAAGACCCGTCAGTAATGCCGAGTGGTGGCAAGCATGTAGAGGTGTGTGAGCTCTAATGATCCTGGAATCTAAAAGTGATAGAACTACTTTGGCTTCAAATTTGGCAGTTTTTAGTGACGTCAAATATATATCCCTATCCTAGTCACATACACACAAGAAATAAAATCCTGTGTCCACTTAAGAGATTGTCATTTGTGCTCCTAAGTTTTATTCATAACCATAAAATCCAGAGATAATTAAATTCTCCACCTACATGTTGAATGAATAAAGAAATATTTTATATTTGTACGGTAGAATTTATCCAATAGTGAAAAGAAATAAACTACCAATACATGCAGCCACATGGACAGACGTGTGGAAAAACCTCATTAGATTATTCAAAGCTGATATATTCTTCTCAGTTCCTTATAGCACCTCCCACATTGCTATCTAAAGTTATATAGTAAGTGCTTATTGGAGGCTGTTGTTTGGATTTATGATTTGCTACTTGCTTGATTAGGGTATAGACTTTGACTTGGAACTATTAATACATTCAAAGGATAAAGATACAACTTATCTCTCCATGATAATATGAGTCTATAAATTAAAGCTGAAACATGCTAAATTAAAGTTACTTTATTCTTAGAACTCAGTTTCCTGCTGAACATTCTGTAATTTCATCCTTACAACCTGTTTACCTAATCCCGTTTTAATTTGGTATGTATAATATTTGATATTAGCTTTCATATTCATAAATGGATAAACTCTTTCTCTGGCTGCCACTTTGTCCCCACAAAAGGAATACATGGAAACCAATTTTTGTGATTAGCACATTCTTTTACATATCTGTTGAAACAGAAAACCTTAGTTCTTTTCAAAATTATTGTAGATTTGTAGAAAGAGCAAAATTGTCTTATTAAAAATCAAGTTCTGAATACACTGTGATGAAGTAATTTATGTACATATGTTCCATGGAAGGCTGTAGTGTGGAGTAGGAGGATGGGAGCTGGTGATCCTGCCCTATATCTCAGCAGCTGTTAACCCTCGGTGTCCCTTGGAGTAACCCCGGAGCCTTTCAAGCATGTGGCCCCTCGAGGATGCACCGCACCAGGATGCTTGGGAAGAAGGGTTAAGTGCATGGGGCTCTCAACTAAGGCTGAAACATTTTTTGCTATTTGAGGGTCTTACATTCTGGATTGTCCACTGGAATATTTGATATAATGACTTATTTGGGGCACTCGGTTTAATTTTAGAAAGTACTTTTTAGTTCCCTTGTTTTCTTTAACCCTGGGTAAGGATCTACAGTTTTATGTTCTTCAATTGAAAAAGATCTAGGCTGGTGCTATGGTCTCCTGACCCCTCTGACTCTCAACAGTGGTAGAGAGGTACCACTTTTCACATGCACACTATCTTCCTACTCAGGTCTTAGGTGTTAATTAATAGACTTTCCTACAGGTGTAGTGCTTGTCAGAGTAAGTCTATGTTATGAAGATTTGTATGTAAATTCAGCCATAAAATTAAGTAACTCTGGAAAGCAGTGGCATACAGAACAAAGTTTCCCTTCTACCTTATTTCTGTGACTTTCTTTGTAGTCTTTTAAATTTTATAAAACTGCAGTTTTCTCTGTAATAATGTTTATTGAGTATTTGTGTCTTTGTGATAAACATTCGGTTAAAGTAGCAGTGGTAACCATTGGTTATGTGGAGTTAAAAGAGAGGGCTTTCTTCTCATATGTGATCACATATTAATGGCTTCACCAAAGCTGCTGCTGTATCTGTGTCAGTTGAGTCCCTGTAGCAGGCATGGTTGCATCCTTTCCCAATATTCACTCATTCTACCCTTACGTTAATGCTATGAAGTAGTTCTGTCTCACTTTTCAGGTGAGGAACTGAGGACAGACATGAATTAGCTTGCTTAAGATTGTTGTCATAAGTCCTTGGCTTTGAACATGAGTAGCATGATTCTAGTGTGTATTCCCTCAGTGTCTGTGTTCTGCTTTTGTCTGGTGGGTATAAGTTGTGTGAGAAAAGAATTCCAAAACCAAATATCCTTTCTCACTATCTCAAGCAGCTGATGACCATTTCTTGGCTTTGGTGTCTTTCCTACAGGTTTATGCTTTTGGTTTTGGCTGGATGGTAAAATTCATAAAGCCAAGCTGTTAAACCTGTGCACATTCAAAGATGCTATTGGCAGATCTATTTGAGTCTTAGAAAACTGATTCCCCAGGGAAATTCAGTGTCTCCTCATAGTGACCTGGCTATGTACAAACTTGGTTTGTTTCTTCATATAATGGAAGTGTTCTTAGATGTCCTTATGATTCTAGATCATTTCTTTTGAAAACTGATGGTAAGTGACATTATATTTTCTCCAGCCCCTTTGAATAGAAGAGCCCAGCAACTAAGAAATGAGTATGTGCCATCTCAGTTAATCTTCACACCAGCTTCTGTTATTTCTACTCTACAGATGGCAGAGCCAGGGCTAAGTGGATAAGTGTCCTGCGCGCCGTTGAACAGCTAGAAAACACAGGGCTGAGACCACACATGAGACTATCCGCTCCAAAGTATACACACTTTTAAATATTATTTTCCAAGACAGGGCTAGGTCTAAGGAACCGGGCTCTCCCATTCCCTCAACACAACATGATAACATTCCTTGAGCAGAATGTTCTGGTCTCTGGGGACTTAGAGGAAGTCCTGGCAGGCACTCCCGCTTTTCTAGTGGTTTAGCACGCCGGCGGAGTTTTCTTTTTCCATTCTCTCTTGTGTGTGTTCCAGGACCCAAACCAGATGGAAATAAGGGAAAGCTCTTGACAGAGGCTGGTGCCAAAACATTTCATTTAAAAAGGAAGCGCCATCTGTTCACTCTCCCACCACCCAACCCTCTGTTTCCAGGAGCAGTTTCACAGCTGACTCACTCACTTGTGTCGGGGTTTTGATTAGTTTTCACTAATTGCAAAGGTAGAGTAAGTGGTTCAGGTGTCCTAAGGCAGAGTTCCCTCCAGATTGTGGCTGGCAAGGAGCTGGAGGTATCTCAGACAGCCGCTGACCAAGGAGCGACTGTTGTCAAATGTACACGTGGTTCCTCGTTTGGGGGATTTTCTGAGCTTTTGCTTTTAGAGGCTAGCCTCTAATATCATCATCTGCGATGTATCAGTCAGTACATCGTGGGCAGAGACATAGACACTGTGACTCTTGCTCCTTGCATTTCTACCCCTGCTTTTGTAGAGCACCAAGTTGGGAGTTCGACAGATGTCTGCTAAAACACCGACTACTGTCTTTGTCACAGCTTGTGGCTCAGTGTTCTGGTCCCTACAATGGGAGTGATTTCTGTACTCAGGGCAGTTTGAAAGGGAACCAGGCTCTGTATATGCCTATGTAGTGCCTGATACATAGATGGCATTCAGATTGAGCAGCGTCAGGTTTGTGCTAGGCAATGCTAATTAATCTGTGAGGTTTTACAGTGTGCTAATTTATACCTGTGAAGTACTGTCACACAGCAGCTTGGATTTGGTTTACCTGCAGCTTCTCTGGGCCTCCCTGCCCCGGCATCACTGGCTCTGCTCGCTGTGGTTGTGGTCCAACAACGATCCCAGTCATTCTGAACCTTGCTTTCTAAGTCAGCTTCTTTTAAATCTCTTTACGCCAAAATTATTTCCAGCCTCCTTCCCCCACCTCCACTCTTAGGTGGCTTCATATGCACTGTTCTGTTTCGGGGATTTGGGTTGAAAACTTCTTCTCTAATCTCACGAGTGTTTGTGTATTGCTGAGGATGTTGGGCATTGAAGTCAATTATGTTCAGGCCTCCGTATCCACCTCTATCAGGAATAAAAACTGGCTTAGTCCATCAGGTTCCTTTCCCTGAAATGGGAGATGCTATTTTCCTGCACCTATCTTCACGACATCAAAAGAAAAATGAAAACAAAATAGAACAAAACATTCTCTGGGGTCAGTCAAGTGCACTGCTAATCAAACAACAGAAGTGGGAGAGGCTGACCCAGATGCCTGGGGCCCAACTTTTCAGCCAGCTCAGGTTCTTGTTTGTGTTTCTGCAACTCTTTCCTGTTACTCTGTGTGTGTGTGTGTGTGTGTGTGTGTGTGTGTGTGTGTGTGTGTGTGTGTGAGAGAGAGAGAGAGAGAGAGAGAGAGAGAGAGAGAGAGAGAGAGAGAGAGAGAGAGAGAGGATTGACATTTTACCCTGGTTAGTCATGCTAAACCATAGGCAGAGTTTTCCAGAAGAAACTACAAATGACCTGAACCCCAGTGCACTTGGCAGGTTTTCCAGGACCGTAAAGCTCAGAGGGCCAGTTAGCTACTGTGCTCTAAGCACAAGTGCGCTTCCAACCGCCTCCACATTGGCACTCAGCACTGCCCTGCTGGGCTTCCTCAGCTCTGTTCCCACCACAAGATGTGAGCTTCTAACAGGGGTGGGCTTGTAGCCCTGAGCTCTCTGCCCACGGGGCTGTGGTCACGGTCCTCCCACTGATCACTGAAGCCTGAGGTGGGGGTGGGAGGCTTCCTTCACCCCTGCTGTCTTTCTGGTTTCCATAATGCAAAGCCTGAGCTCAGGGCTAACTCAGGGCTTAAGCTAGATCATAGCAGCGGGGGCTTCCTTTGTCTCTTTGTAGAAGTTGCTCTAACTCACAATGAGGTGCTGCTGGTGCCTATCTCTCAGTTTCCTTTGCGCTCATTAAACTGCTGAGCCGAACATTTTATTCCACCTAATGGCCCAGTTACCAGGAAGAAAATAAGGAAGTTTCTCTTGCCTTCAGATTTTTAGAGTCATCCAAAATGAGCAATTTATAAATGTTCCATTGTGACCCACAGTAGGAAGCTGTTATCTCAGAAGTCTGAAGTACCTGAGTATTTTCCCTGTAGAAAGAGTTTGTATTATGGAGAATAAATGATCATTTAATGGACATTGACTACATCAGACCATCCTACAAATGCTGTTTTCTCATAGGAATCATTTTCAGTCTACATTTCCTGCCAGAGGGCTATCAAGATCAAAATGGAAATTGCATTTTGTGTTTTAGTTGTGACCTCTCTGACGATGTTAATGCTGTCACTCCCACCCCACCTTCCCAACGCATGTTATTTTTTCATCTTCCATATGTGGACCCCATGAGGCTGAAGTTGTGGACCTCAAGTTAAACTGCATGCTCTGTTCTTTTCTGATTAATGAACCACACTGCTCTGAGAAGCTATGAGCGCCTGGAATTAGATTTGACACGGCAAGCTTCTACCTGTCCTTTATTCCTTAAGATCCAAATATCTGTTTTTATAAAGGAAATATTGGAGGCCCAGAATGGCCCTCCTAAGCAGCATGCACACAGTTCTGACTTCTGATCTGAATTCTTTCTATAGTAGATGGAACCATGAAGTTTAGCTCATCTCTCTGCACACTTGTGCATGCATACACATGTACATGTAATATGCATATAGATGAAACATGCACACACATATACACATGTGTTTAAAACAAGTAATATACACTAGACAAAAAGAAAAAATCCAATGGGAAATATGTGCAAATCCTGACATTGGCTTTTTAATGTTAATGCTTTTTAATATTTCTTCATTATGATATTCTAGATATAATTGCCCTCTTATGGTAACAAGAATTTTATTTTGTGTATTCTTTATGAAGATAATTTGAATGGTTTGTTGTCTATCATAGCATATTTAACCATTTATCTATGGCTGGGTTTTTTTTTTCCAGTTTTCATCATGAAGAATAATGATCTTGATATTGCCTTTTGTGGTCTCTGAGACAATCAGCATCTCACTGTTTAACTCATGCTGACCTCAAGGGTAAGATCCTTCAGCTTCGGTCTCCAGGTGCAGTCATGAACCACCATGCTGGCTTTGCATGCGTTACTGTTAGATGAGTAAACTGAGAACTACAAGGATGACGAATAGGAAATACCTACAGCACTGGAGGATGGCGTATGATTGGAACTTTAGCCGTCTGTTCTGTATTAGAGCTTTGCCATGGACCGAACTTAATTGACTTCAAAACGTAATTCTGGGTGTTGAAGAGATGGCTCAGCAGTTAAGAGCACTGGCTGCTGTTGAAGAGGTTCCCAACACCCACATGGTGGCTCACAAGGTCTAATTCCAGGGAGATTTGCTGCTCTCTTCTGACTGCCACAGGCATTGTTTGCACGTGGTGTGCATGTATACACGCAGACAAAACACTCTACAAACAAAGTAAATTAATCTAGTTGAAAAAAATACTAAATCTCCCAGACTCACTTAGTGAAATAGTCTATTCATTTTGTGTATTTAACAACCAGTGGGCAATACTCATGCTATTTAATGCTGCTCCACTTGAAGTCCTCCTCGATATACAAGATGCTGGAAACTTTAGGGATTATGCTACCATTTGATTTCCACACTTATCTGAGGGTATATCTAAGTGTACTGTCATGTGTGATTGAGACTGTGTTTGCAGAGAAGGGAAGAAGGTATATGAAACACCTAGAATCCAGCCATACCATGCTGTAAAAGAGGAATTTAGGTGTCTGGTTAGCTTGATTGTGAAATCATTAGTCCTTTTCTATTGTATTTGATAGATGAGGTGTGAGAGAAATGGTAAATATCAACCAAACATGTTTATGCCTTTCATTTTAGGTCAGTGCATTTAATTAATAATTCACATTGACATTTTATCAGATATATCACCTGAACCTACAAAGCAATTAAGGTGAAGGAAAATAACTTCTTTGGATTTTTTCCACAACTCTAGAATTTTATGTCTAAAAGGAACCCACAGCCACTCTCAAAGTTAATTCCAAGAACAAGAACAAGACTCACAGAGACTGAGTGGATGACCCAGTACCACAGAACTACTATAGTTAGGCAGGACAAGAAAGATAATATTTCACTTGTTGCCAACCTGATTTTTGACTCTGGCTGCAGCAGATTGGATGAGGAAGGAATGAGTGTAAGGTGAGTTGGACTTGAGTGGCTCAGGTGAGCTTTAGGATGTCTCTCTGCAGTTCCTGTTCACACCGAGATGAAGGGCGAGCTGGAACACACACTCTTGGTCCACTGTCGACCAGAAAGGCATCTGTCTCTTCTAAGGTTTATTATTCTAACGCTATGAATTTATCCTTAAAAGGCAGATGTATAGGTCTATCCCTCTTCTCTGCCACTTTCTTCTAGACATAGATGGGGAAGTACTTTGAAAGGAAAAGCCCAGTGTCATTTTCTGTATGTTTTTTTTTTAATTTAATAACTCACCAACTCCCAATGTGTGCTGTCCACATACTTGTAGGTGTCGGGCTGTCCACTGGAGTGGGACCAACCCACGAGGAGCCACATACTAAAAATTTGACTCTCTCTCCTCATCCAAACCATCTAGTATCCTTAGCTCCTTGGTTAGGGGTGGGAGCCCATGAAGCACCCACTGCCATGCTAGAATGTTGACTGGCTTGATCCTGTGCAGATAACCACAGCTGCTGTGTACCTTCTGGTACCATGAATGCTAGTCAGGAGGGAAGAAGTTTCTGGTTGGACACCAGCTCGAGTCTCCATGTTCAATAACATAAGTAAGTGTTGTTTTCAGCAATAGAGCCTTACCTTCAGGTCATGGAGAGTAACTAATAGCCTTGGCAATAGTCTGTGATGTTTTTACAGGGTTAGGAATATAAAATTACTATATATTAGGAAGCTTCTATGATATTAGGTTTCCATATGGCTTTTTAAATGGCCTTTAGTTGTCTTTCCTTTACCTTCTGTGAGGCTTTTCTTTTTGGAGACAGAATTTCCCTCTGTAGCTTTGCTGTTCTGGAACTCACTCTGTAGACCAAGGCTGCCTCAAACTCTCAGAGATCCACCCACCTCTGCCTCCCCAGTACTGGGATTAAAGGTGTGCGCCACCACTGCCCATCACCCTGCCTTCCAATCCTCCCTCTTTAGTACTTCTAGTTTCCCTCTTATTTCTCTATAACTTTATACTCTGTCTCCCTTCCTTTGGAAGCTCCCCTTATTCTACCCTCATCCCTTATTTACTACCTATAACCTCTGTGGTTATTCAGATCAATACATACAAATCTAAAACTTAAAAGCATACACACACATCTCAAGCATCCACGAATATGAGAAAACATGAAATATTTGCCTTTCTTAGGTCTGGGTTACCTCACTCAGGATGATTGTTTCTAACCCCATCCGTTTAGTTTCAAACTTCCTAATTCCATTTTTCTTAACAGCTGGTTAATATTCCATTGTGTAAATGTACTAAAAAACTGAACATCAAGAAAACAAATTACCCTATTTAAAAATTGACTACAGAAATAAATGGAGAGTTCTCAAAAGATGAAACAAAAATGGTTGGGCTAAGAAACACTTAATGGAATGTTTAATATCCTTGGCCATAAAGGAAATGCAAATTAGAACTATTTTGAGATTTCATCTTACCCCATTCAGAAGAGCCAAGATTAATAAAACAAAGGACCACTCATGGTGGTGAGGATGAAGGGAAAGGATGAAGGGAAAGGGGAGCACTCATCCATTGCTGGTAGAAGTGCAACTTTGTCCCACTGCTATGGAAATCAGTGTGGCAGTTCCTCAGGTAGCTGGGAGTAGATGTACCCCAAGATGTACCCAAAGGACTATACATCTTACTGTAGAGACACTTGCTCATCTGTTCTCATTGCTTCTCTGTTCATAATAGCCAGAAATTGGAAACAGCCACAGTACTCATCAACTGATGCATATCTGAACTTTTTGAATGATTCATAATGAAATAAAATAAAATGAAAACTCTGGACTCCTGACTAGAGTTCTTAGAGGTAGTAGTCTTGCTAGTAGTCTACTAATAACTCCTGGCCGGTATACTATATTCAGTTTGTAAAGGCTCTGGCTTAAGAAGTAGCTGCTAGATGTGTGAGCATCCAAACACAAGGAATGCCCATCACCATGACTAGCAACTAGTGTCTTCAAAAGATGGTGTCAAATAATTATACCCTACCTCAGTTTGTCTGTTCCACTGAAACCTGGCTGATACAATTATTTGTTTCAGTTTTAATGTTTGTTTTGAACTGGACTGTACGCAAACATCTGCAGCTTTGCTTTTGGTACATTATCATCAGGTTGGGCTGGAATTTATTCAGTTCTGATGCTTCTTGGCCTTTTGTACAGTTTTTAAAAAAGGAAACCTGCATTTCCTTTCTGGACTTGCTTATTATTGATTCATACAAGGGAGTCTCCTTCTTTGCTGATACAGCAATGTCCTTGGTTGCTGGATGGGCCGTTCTGTTGGGCCTAGTACTTTTCCTTATTTGTACATGATTTTATCTCTCTGTTGGTTGTTATACTGAATATGTATAGATTATTTGTTTTAGGGTTTCTATGCCAACCTTCTTTAGGAAAGACATTTTTTGAAGTTAAATTCCCACACAGTGGCACCACACCCACATCCACAGGCTGCATTCCAAGGTATCTTGTATATGCTGTTCTTTCCAACATCCCTATGATACAATTTAACTAATAAACTAATACAGTGAGAGATAAGCAAAATAATCATAAACAATTATAACAGTATACTGTAAGAAGGCATTGAAAACCTGAGTTATTTCTGGAATTTTCTATTTAATATTTTTAATGGCTATTGACTACTGGTAACTCAAACCAAGGGAAGCTGAAGCAGAGATGAAGGGAGACTGCTGTGTTCTGTCTAAGACATTTAGTCATGCCACATTTCCTAAGAGAAAAGTAAGTCACAGGCCTCTATTTTCACTAGACTTTGGAGCTGCTATAAACACTTTTTCCTTTCTCCAGAAACACAAGAGTTGGCCCTGAAGTTGAACTCTATTTCCTTTCCTTTTAAGCATTGGGCATCAAACCAGAGCCATGTGTGTTAGGCAGATACCCCACCACTGAGCTGTGTCCTCAGCTCTGTACTTGAGTTTTAGACAATCAGGGAACACCAACCCTGCTCTGCCTGTTTCTCTGGCTGTCACTGGCTGCTCAGATGCCCTTTGCTTGCCAGCACCTCTGCATCCCATCATGCAATCTGCTACTTCTTTATTCTGAAATCCCTCTTTCCCTTTCCTCTTAGAAACCCAACTGCTTAGAGGGTCTGATCTAAAATGTTAGTCAAGAAATATTACAGCTTTTGCTGTAATAAAAGCCTTTGCAAACTGCTGTGTCACTGCTAATGGGCACATTTCCCCATTTTTCCATGAGGTTCGTACCCGTAGAAGGTGATTTTGGAAAGCAGTGGTTCCAAATTTTGCATTTATCCAACTCCTGTGGGATGTTCTGTTTGCTGTGGATGTGTTGCTCTGATTGGTTGATAAATAAAACACTGATTGGCCAGTAGCCAGGCAGGAAGTATAGGTGGGATAAATAGACAAGGAAAATTCTGAGAAGTGGAAGGCTGAATCAGGAGATGCTGCCAGCCGCAGCCATGAAAAGCAAGATGTAAAGATACTGGTAAGCCACCAGCCACATGGCAAGGTATAAATTTATAGAAATGGGTTAATTTGAGATGTAAGAGCTATCTAACAAGAAGCCTGAGCCATTAGGCCATACAGTTTTAATTAATATAAGCCTCTGTGTGTTTATTTGTGCTGAACAGCTGCAGGCCCAGGCAGGACTGGAGAAAACTGCAGCTACATCCAACAATGATTATTATCCATTCTATGCTTTACTTTTTTTGGGGGGGGGGTCGAGACAGGGTTTCTCTGTGTATCTTTGAGCCTGTCCTGGAACTCATTCTGTAGCCCAGGCTGGCCTCGAACTCACAGAGATCCACCTGCCTCTGCCTTCCAAGTGCTGGGATTAAAGGCATGCGCCACCACCGCCCGGCCATTCTGTGCTTTCCTAAAGTTCACATTCACATTCAGGGTTGGTACACACAATATGCCGAATACTTGGATTACCATCTTGATCATTGTCATACTTTTGTTCAGAACTTTTTGTGTAGTATGAGATTTACCTGGAGTTTAGAAGGTAGCCTATTGCATGGACTTTGCATTTCATTTAGCTTATTTTTTGGTGTGTTTGTATTTTAACAAAGAATAGTACTGAAGAAATAAAACTTGATGCCCAAAGAGCCTTGTGTTTTACCTTTTCATAGATTGGCTAACTAGCACCAAGAACACTGTACATGCCTCTTTTAGTTTCAGAAGCAATATTTGTGTGGTTTTTAAAATCTCTGCATACCCAGCCTTACAAATAAATGTTTTCTTGCTTCCCATTGTGGTGATAGGATCTTATTGCCAAGATTCTCTACATAATGTTTCAAACTTGCTTCCTTTCCGAATCTCATTTTATTTTGAGCTATAGCAGAGCTCTGTGAACACTGAGGTCAGGAACAAAAAGGAACCTTTTTCTCTATTTATTATATTCTTTAAGTCTTTGCTGGAAATAGCAGGTAGCAAGCATGGGGAGAGTTTTGGAGAAATGACTTTAGATTTCCTTGTGACCACTTTTAATTTTTGCCTAGATGTAAGACTAGACCAGCAGTACTCAAAAATCTTCAGAAGATGTTATACTTGGTTTACACAAATCATCTAGCTTTTTACATTGTAACTAACTAGTTAGCATCCCAAACAGTTCTGGGTTAAAAATGAAATCTGGCTTGAAGTAATTCCATAGATTTAATTACTCTTTAGGTAAGTATACCGAATCCAACTGTTACTTCTGAGTCTTGTTTTGTGACTTTGTGCAGTATCATTTTTTTCTAAATTTTGTGTGGGTCATAAAAACAGAGTTGTCATTTTCTGTGGGTCATAAAAACAGAGTTGTCTGTGTACACAGTGAAAAGCCACTTCTTAAGAGAATCTCTTCCATCATTCCAACAGTATCAGAGTAGAGAAACATGTGGCCCAGTATGGTTCAAGTGATAGTTCTGTGCACATAATCCATGCTTCTTCCATTTCTTGGAAAACAGCAACTCAAGTAACTCTGTAAGAGCAAGGGCTGGGAGGAGAGAGAAGCGTAGACTTTCTAACTATGAAGCCTGTGAAGTTCACAAAGAGTCCCTTGGCCATTTAGAGCTATAATTTTCACCTATCTAAAGGCTGATTGCAAACCTGATGTGTGGTGGGGCACACCTGTAATATTAACACTCAGAGGATACAGCAAGAGGTTCATAAGTTCAAGACCAGACTGAGGTATATAGTGAGACTTGTCTAAAAATGCCAAATCAAACAATTGAAAAATACTTATTTTAAAAATGAAAGCACTATCATAAGACAAGCACAGAATGGATGTTGGAGGTTAAACCTATACAAGGCTGGATGTACGAAGAGGCTAAGTATGCTGGATAGTTAGGGTGCTGTACCAGACTGCTGGTCCCACACAACTCTGTTTATACCTCAGCCATGTCTCTCCAGGTCTGATCACAGAATATGCTCAACTTGTGTGAACTGCCTTACTCGCCTGATGGTAAAGGCATCCTGTACCTTATGGATTTGGTGTGGAAGTTGTAGACTAGCCAGCTCCTAGCCTGGTACACCACAGACCTCAGTCAGACCTAGTTGACCTTGCTGAGTACAGTGTGTGCTGTTGTTTGGTGAAAAGTGTAGAATCCTGCAGAATGTGGCTCTGTTCTCAGTGATCTGAAGAGCTACAAGAGTACTCAAAAAGTAATATGTCGAAGAGCAGAACGCAGTGAGACACACCACTGCTCTGTGTCTATGTTACCTGCTGACTGACACTGGGAGTGCCTTGCCCTGATCTCACCATGAGTGTGAGGGTTAAGTTTTCGGCTTTGAAGGCAACATCAGTGTGTTGCCAAACAAGACAATAACACAAATACCTGTCTTATTGTTTTATATGAGGCTTTGATTTCGTCTACTTTGACAACCAGATAAACACCTGCTGTGGCGGTTTGAATAAAAATGGTCCCCACAGCTCATAGGGAATGGTACTATTAGGAGGCGTGGCCTTATTGGAGTAGGTGTGGTCTTATTGGAGGATGAGGTTTCAGAAGCTCAAGCCAGGCCCAGTGGCTCACTTGCTCTTCAGGCTCCCTGAGGATCCAGATGTAGAACTCTAATCTACTTCTACAGCCTGATCACCACTATGCTTCCTGCCATGATGATATGGACTGAACTTTAAACCAGCCCCAATTAAATGTTTTCCTTTATAAGAGTTCTTGTGGTCATTGTGTCTCTTCACAGCAATGAAACCTTACCTAAGACACCACCTTACTGTTTTGTGTTAGGTTTTGTTTTCTTTTACTTTGTTTTTAAGCTATGTTTATGCTGTCAGTTCTTAGTTTCTTCTTCAAATAACTTTGTGGTAGAGAGAATCTTAAGCTCCAGTAAGCTATAAGCTGCTGTGTACCTAGTCCTCAAGGATCTTGAATTCCTTAAAGCTTGATAACATTCATTCAGGATATAAAAGAAACTCCTGAAAACCAATTTCTGGTTTAACATTTTTTTCCCTGTTCATTTTTATGCTAATGCCGTTTGTTTGAATTTTTTTCTTTTCAAATGAGGACTTACTTTGCAGTGTCTCAATCCCAATGTGTCTTGCGTATCTCCACATGCAGTGCAAAACCTTCAGCTGCAGGTGCATCAGCCTCTAGGTCAGGATGCTGAATTCTCTATTGAAGTCCTTCTCTTTACTGTATGACTTCAGTCAAAGGTGCAGTGAGTTCGGCCCCTTAATTCTGACCCTGTGACCAAATCATTAAGAGGCAATGTTTTTTTTTTTCTTGCTACATCATCCAGTTGTCTGACAGTTGAAACCCCAAATTTCTCTTGTGCATTTTTGTATGTGAGAGAATCAGTAGCCAATAGTTTGCATGCTATAGTAGAAAAAAGAACATGGGCTTCTGAGTCAAACAACCATGGATAGAGTCTTAGATGCCACCCGTGTGTATCTTACACAGATACCATGGAGACAGGTTGTTCTCCCTTTGTGTGTTGCTTCCTTAGCTCTGAAACTGACTGTTTGCAGTGACTGTAAAGACGAGAGGTAGCACGTGTAGTGCGTCTTACTTTCTTCTGGCACCTACTGGTTGCCATTGAATGAAAGCTGCAGCTATTATGGCTGTTAATCTGCTCAGTTGGTTCTGATTCTGTTATCTGCTCTGGTGGCAGTGGTCTCTGAAACCTATCTCCAGATCACCTGCCAGATGCTCTGTGCTCCAAGGAGCACCCTCACTTTCTCTGTGCAGCTGCTCTGTACCACTGCTCATCACTGGCCTATGCCGAGGTATAAGGATTCTGCTAAGGGATCAGGCTGCAATCCCATTTTACCATGTCAGTTTGAATGTCCTTTAACATTGCTGGTGATGTAAAGCTCCATGTCATCGATTCATATCACAGACATTATTCATATCACAGACATTCTGTGTTGGTTAGTTGGAGCTGTCAACTTGACACTGTAGAATCACCTGGAAAAAGAGACTTGATGAGGAATTACCTAAATCAGGTTGGCCAGAGGGCATGTCTGTGAGGGATTGTTTTGATGTTATAATGGTCTAGAAAGATGGGAGAAGAAAGCTAGTTGAGAATAGACAAGCAAACAGGTAAGGATCCATGTGCTCCTTCCCTCTCTGCTCTTGACATGATGGGAGGCTTTGAGTACTTACTTAACTTCCTTCAATAATGGATTGTAAACTGAATCACGGACCAGATGAGCCTTTTTTCCCCTCTGTTTCTTTTCGTCACTGTGTTCTATCACAACAACAGAAATGAAATTAGAAAACATGCCTAGTGGACAGTGCGCAGTGGACAGGGAATTTCTATTCTGTTATCTGTTCCTATCAACAAGAACAACAGCCATGGAAGCTTGGGAAGCCACACAAACAAAAACCAGTGATGAGTTTTTTCTGTCTGCACCTTGGTGAAGACCCAGAGGCTGCAGCAGGTTAAAAAGCTTTTGAGGCAGCTGAAGCACAGGAATGGCCTGAGTGGCCTGTGGATAGTTTGACATCACATGAGTCTCGCTGGTCAAGAGAGATGGTAGTTAACATCTTCAAGTGGGCATCTCATGAGCCCGTTCGCTATTGGAGATGGGGGTGACTGTGTTAGCTGTCCTCCTTAAGAAGCTTATTCTCTCTTCCTGCCATAGTCAACAGGATTTCTGTAGACAAATGGTTGAGAAGTAAGGTACTTTCAGATAGGAGCAGTAAAAAGTAGCTATAGTAATTAAACACCTGTTAAATGCCAGTTACTGGACTGCAGGAACTTGCATGCATGATTTTGTGTAATGCTTACTCCATGCCTCCCAGCAAGCTCTCAGGACCTGCCCCCCAGGGCTGGGTTTGCAGGTATGTGCTGCCATGCCTAGCTTCCTCCTGTCCTTTCTGAGACTTTTTGCCAATGCTGGTCTCCAGCTCCTGGGATCACAGTCTTCCTACCTCAGGGTCAAAGCAGCTAGTACGACAGCGCATGCCACTGCTCTACAGAGCCTTCCTGTTATGAATAGTATGCAGTTCCGCTTAGTTAAAGCTTCCTTTCCCTTTCCGTTGTCTCCTCTCCATTCTGCAGAACAGTTCTCAAAGTCCTCAGTCCCCTATCTCACTCTTCAACCTGAGTTTACTGCGAGGAAAACTAGAAGTAAAGCAACCCTGGTACTCTTACTTTGTTTAGGAAACAGTTAAGGTTGAACTAACTTTATTTTCCTTACTGTTACCTTAGTTAAAGGGCTTCCCTTCCCCTCCCCGCTGTGTGTGTGTGTGTGTGTGTGTGTGTGTGTGTGTGTGTGTAGGGGATGCATGTAAGCAGAGGCCCAGTGTAAGCTGCCCTATATTATTTTCTGCCTCATTCTTTTGAACTGACTGTACCTGACTGGTTTTGGCTAGGCAGATCTCTACATCTCCTTAACCCCCCAATACTGGGGTTATAGGCACACGTGGCCTCTTTTTGCATGGATGCTGGAGATGGGAACACAAATCCCCATTTGTACTGGAGGTCTCCCAAAGGGACTTTGATGTCTGGGTTTGGTAATGTCTTGTACACAGTACAGAGATGATAGATTGGCTTCTCTTCCTTGGAAAAGTACTGGTCACCTTCATCGATAGCAGCCAGCCACCAGCTCCTTGATGGCCTTTTTCTTGCAGTCTGCCTGCCCTTGCAAGTACGTTCAACTATCATGGGCATACAATGGTGCCACACTGGAGGAAAGAGCTTCGTCCTTAGAGTCACTTAACCAACAGCAAGTCCAGTTTGACTTTGCTCTTCTCTGTGTTTTCTGTCTCTTCCTAACAGACCTTGCCTTCTGTTGTTGAGCAGCACAGAAAACATGTTATAGGAAAAGAATGAGGAGTCATTCATCTTAATCTTATTTTTATCAGAGTCTACGAGGAAAGAAGCTACTGATCCTCCAGACCCAGAGTAGCACTCAAAACTGCAAACATGTTATCAGCCTATATCACATGTTGCTCTCAACGTTTAGAGGAGATATCTGTTTGCTAGGTTGATTTCAATCTTGTGGCTGTGTTCAGCAAATGATTATCACAAAATACACATATATATGCATGCATGGTTATACACATGTGTGCATGCACACACACATAATTCTGAGGTCAAGAACATGGAAGAATACCTAATTAAAAATTTTAAAACTATGCTTAGCTTAGTTTGTAAAAGCTGATTACATGGGAAATTCAAGACTCAGTAGGTTTGGTTGTATTGTTTTCTTAAAGACAAGTTAAACTGTCTGAGTACACACACAGTAAAGAAACAGATTGGATACACAGTTTTAAATGGCCTCAAGGCATATTATTAACTTGTTTGAAAGCCCAGGAATATGTCCAACTTCTGAAGGCCAGATTTCTTTTCTGAAAGAGCTATTTCCTACTGTGGAAATAGCTCTTACCCCCTCTTCACCATGTCCTCCCCTCATCCCCAAATTATTAAGCAACAGTCTACGCGCACTCCTTGGCATCTCACCTCAGTCAGGTCCATTTTCAGTTTTAAGATGTTGACCACTGCTATTAGTACCAGTCATTCTAAGCCTTATTACCAACATTTGGCCTGGGTGACCATTTATCCCAGCACTATGCCAGCTTTGCTGATACAGCCCTGTAGTATAATTTGATATCAGGTATGATGACACTTCCGGCAGTATTATTTTGACTCAGAGTTGCTTTGGGTATCTGGAGTTTTTTGCATTTCTATGTGAATTTTAATATTTTTTTCCTGTCTCTGTGAAGAATGGCATATAAATTTTAATGAGGATTGCATTAAAATTATAGATTTATTTTAGTACAATAGCTATTTTCACAGTATTCTTCTAATCTATGAGCATGGAAGGTTTTCTATCCTGTAGTGATTTCTTTAATTTATTTCTTCAATGTTTTAAAGTTTTCATTGTAGAGCTATGTTGCTTCTTTAGTTACTTATTAACTTCCTTAGTTATTTAGTTACTTAGTTTCTTATTACAAGATTTTTGTTTTGTGGCAGCCGTAGATGGGATTGTTTCGTTGATTTCTTTAGCATGTTTGTTATTGGTATATAGGAAAGCTACTGATTTTTGTATGTTAATTCTCTGAGAGTATTGGCCAACTCTAAGGATTTTCTTGTGGAGTCTTTTTGTTTAAGATTGTTTTAGTCGTGTGTGTGTGTGTGTGTGTGTGTGTGTGTGTGTGTGTGTGTTCACCAACATTCAAGTGTCCAGAGGCTAGAATAGGTTGTCAGATTCCCCGGTGCTGGAGTTATAAGGGAATCGTGAGGAGCTTGACATGGGCATTAGAAGCTGAATTTCACTCCAGTAATGACCAACAAATGCTCTCAACAGCTGAGCCATTTCTCCAGCTCCTGGTAGAGTCTTTAAGATATCTTGTATATGCAATAATATCATCTGCAAATGAAGATACTTAGCCTTTTTCTTTTCCTACTTATATCCCCTTTATTTCTTTTTCTTGTATTATTACTCTAGCTAAGACTTCAAGCACTATATAGAGTAAGAGTATAGAGAATTGACACCCTTGTCTTGTTCCTGACTTTTCTGGAAATGTGTTGAGTTTTTTCCCATTTAGAATAATGTAAGCTTTATGTTTGTTACATATAGCCTTCATTGTATTAAGGTAATTTCCATTTATTCTTAATCTCTTTTGAGTCTTATCATGAAAAGATGATGGGCTTTGTAACAAACCTTTAATGCGCCTGTTGAGATGTGTCTTAGTCACTATACTGGCTGGTTTTGTGTGTCAACTTGACACAAGCTAGAGTCACCAGAACAAGGGGCCTCAGTTGAGGAAATGCCTCCATGAGATCCAGCTATAAGGCATTTTCTTATTTAATGATCCTTGGGGGAGGCCCCAGCTCATGGTAAGTAGTGTCATGCTTGAACTGCTGATTCTGGGTTCTATAAGAGGGGGTGCTGAGCAAACCATAGGAAGCAAGACAGTAAGCAGTACGCTTCCATGGCCTCTGAATTAGCTCATGCCTTTGGGTTCCTGCCCTGTTTGAGTTCCTGTCCTGACTTCCTTCAGTGATGAACAGAATGCTAAAGTGTAAGCCAAATAAATCCTTTTCTCCCTAACATGATATTTGGTTATGTGTAACATAAATCTTAAAAGATCTTCTTAATAGAAAACCCAGAGCCAGACATTGGGGTGAAAGCTGAAAGATCAGAGAACAGAACCAGCCAGCCACATTCTTACCTCTATGAAATCCTCAGCCTCAAGAGAGTGAGTTCCTGTTCCTCAGACTGAAAGCCTCTGAGTCCTTACTAGATAGTGTCTTAGCTGAACTGCTGCTGCCACTAGCTTACCTCCAGGAAATCCTCAGCCTAAAGAGAGTGAGTTCCTGTTTACTCATGCCTTATATACCTTTCTCTGCCCTGCCATCTTCCTTCCTTCCTGGCTCAGTTCCCAGTGTGACCTTGAACTCACAGAGATCCAGATAGATTTCTGCCTCCCAAATGCTAGGATTAAAGGCATGTGCCACCATTGCCTGACCTCTATGTCTAATTTAGCGGCTGGGTTTGTCCTCTCTTCACCAGGTAAGTTCTATTGGGGTATACAATATATTACCACAGTTATGGTGTTTCATCACAGCAATAGAAACTCTAACTAACGCAGTCAGTGTTCTATTGCTGTGAAGAGAACAGCATGACCATAGTAACTCTTATAAAAGAAAGCACTTGTAGGTGGGAAAGTAGGTGGGACTTGCTTACAGTTTCAGAAATTTAGTCCATAATCATCATGATGGGAAGCATAGTAGCACATAGGCAGACAAAATGCTGGAGAAGTAGCTGAGATTTCCTTATCCAGATCTGTAGGCAGCAGAGAGAGAGAGAGAGATTCTGGGCTTGGAATGGGCTTTTTGAAAGCTCAAAGCCCATCCCCAATGACACTTCTTCTAAGAGGGCCATAGATCCTAATCTTTTCAAATAGTTCCATTCTCTGGTGACCAAGTATTCAAATCTATGAGCCTCTTATGGTGATATTTTAATTGTACTGAAATGTGATTTTATTTGTATGTTCATAAATAAAGTTCGCCTTTAATCCCAGCACTCGGGAGGCAGAGCCAGGCGGATTTCTGTGAGTTCGAGGCCAGCTTGGGCTACCAAGTGAGTTCCAGGAAAGGCGCAAAGCTACACAGAGAAACCCTGTCTCGAAAAACCAAAAATAAATAAATAAATAAATAAATAAATAAATAAATAAATAAATAAATAAAGTTGCCTGGGGGTCAGAGCTAATAGCAAGCCATAGCAGAAACTGGGTAGTGGTGGTGCATGCCTTTAATCCCAGCTCTTGGGAGGCAGAGCTAGGCAGATCTCTGTGTGTTCAAGGATACAGCCAGCATGGAGACACACCTTTAATCTCAATACCAACCATAGAAGACCTGGAGGTTTATACAGACAGGCAGTGATGAGGAGGTCATGTGGTTGAGTTTACAACCAATGAGAAGGTAGAATAGAAAGTCTATAAAAAAGACAAACAGACAGGAAGTAGTTCTCTTGCTGAAGAGGACAGCAGCAGCAGTGAAGGGTAAGGTTTTTAGCTCTTAGCTCTGACCTCTTGGGCTTTCATCTCTGCATTGGCTCTGTGTTTCTTACTTAACAAGACTGTTCATCTACAGCCTCTGGGGGTCATTCTCATTCTAACCACCACATTCTACTCCATGGCCCTCATAGCCTTGTAGCCATACCATAATGCAAAATGCATTTAGTCCAACTTCAAAAGTCACCATAGTCTATCACAGTTTAAACACTGTTTAAAAGTCTAAAATTCAAAGTCTCTTCTGAGGCTTATGGTGATCACTTAACCATAATCCCCATAAAATCAAAAAGCAGATCAAATATTTTCAACAAACAGAATGAAACAAAATATATTGCCATTCCAAAAGGGAAGAAAGGGAGAATAGTGAGGAATACTGGACCAAGCAAGACCAGAAGGGCAAACGCCAAACTCTGCATCTCCATGTCTGATGTCTAAGCACTCTTCAGCTCTCCAACTCCTTCAGCTTTGTTGACTACAACACACTTCTCTCTTTGGACTGTTTCCATCCTCTGTTGGCAACTCTCCTTGACAGGTATTCCATGACTCTGGCATCTCCAACATCTTGGAGTCATCAATTAAATTCAGGCTTTATCTTCACAGCTTCATGCAAAGGTCTCTCTGGTCCTCCATGCAGGGATGCTCCCAACACACACCTGGCCTCAGCATCTTCCCTTAGCCTCAGAGGGAGATTCCACAACCCCTTTCTTGTGTCCTTGACTCTAAAGTCAGAAATATGTGGCCACAGCTGCCAAGTTCTGCTGCTTGCTGGGGCTGGGACTTGGCTTCCTCCTTCAATCACATTTGGACCAGCTTTCTGTTGTTGATGGTTTCCTTCACTGTTTACAATTTTCTTTAATTCCTCTCCACAAGTTGGAAGCTTAGCTGGGTGGGGTCTTGCCTTGAGGTTACCACTTCCTTCATTCTATTTAAGATCAGTATTTTCTTTAAACTTTTTATCTCCTTGAGCACAGGATTTAGCTCTCTTATAGTTCCTGGTACTCCTTTTCTCTTCAGACTGTACATTTTCTATTTTTCCTTGCTCAGTTTGCTCCTTATCATTATAGATCTGCATGAAAGTTGACCATTAATAACCATGTGACAGAGTCAGTACTAGGCTGTCTTGAAATATCCACTGCCAGTGCCATAAATATAAAACTCTTCAATTTAGCCCCAGGGAGATTTTTTGGTGGCAAGGAGAGAAAGCAGCCACATTCTTTGCCAGAATATCTCAAGAGCCATCTCTAGGCCACTTACTAATATTCTTCTTCTGAAACTTTTTGAGCTAGACCCACCCTACCATAGTTCAAATTGCCCACAGCACTGTCTTTCATACTTCTACTAGGATGGCCCATTAAACTCTGCATAAATAATTCAACTGCTTTTCTAATCTAAATCCCAAAGTCCACATTCCACTAACAAGCAGCATATTCAGGCCTGTCACAACAATCCCTGTTACCAACTTCTGTGTAGCATGAATCTTAGAGAGTCTTATTAATAAAATCAAACCCAGGGCCAGTCATTGGGGTAAAATGCTGGAAGATCAGAGAGACAGAACAAGCCACAGCTAACCTTACCTGGCCAACTTCTCAGCTGGTCTTGTTTCCTCAGATTGGATGCTTCTGTGTCCTCATATCCAAATGGGTCTCAGCTGAACTGTGCTGCTATAAGTCTGAAAGCTTAACCAGGCCAAATGCTTAACCAGCACCAGATGTAGCATGAATCTTAAAAGTTCTTATTAATAAAATCAAACCTGTGGCCAGTTATTGGGGTGAACACTGGAAAATCAGAGAACCAGAACAAGCCACAGCTACCTCATCTCATCGGATCCTCTGCTGGTCTTGTCTCCTCAGACTGGAGGCCTCTGAGTCCTCATCCAGAATGGGTCTCAGTTGAATTGCTGCTCGAAAGCCTGAAGCTTAACCAGCCAAAAGCTTAACCAGCCAAATGCCTGCTAGTTTCTGGTCCTCACGCCTTATAAACCTTTCTGCTTTCTACCCCACTCCCTGGGATTAAAGGCTCGCTTTCTGGGATTAAAGGTGTGTGTCACCATGCCTGGCCATTTTCAATGTGGTCTTGAACTCACAGAGATCTAGAGGAATTTCCACCTCTGGAGTGCTAGGATTAAAGGTGTGAGTGCCACCATTTTCTAGCCTTTGTATCTAGTGGCTGTCTGTTCTCTGACCCCAGATAAATTTATTAGGGTACACAATATTTTGGGGAACACAATACCACCACACTTCTGTCTTGGTCAATGTTCTGTTTCTGTGAAGAGACACCATGACCGCAGTAACTCTTTTAAAAGAAAACAGTTCACTGGGGCTTGTTTATAGTTTCAGAGTGTATAGTCCATTATCATCATGGTGGGAAGCATGGGAACACATAGACAGACAGGGTACTGGAGAAGTAGCTGAGAGTTCTACATCCATATCCACAGGCAGTAGGAAGAGAGAGACTCTGAGCTTTGAATGGGCCTTTTGAAACCTCAAAGCCCATGACCAGTGACACATTTTCTTCAACAAGGCCACAGCTCCTAAACCTTTCAAATAGTGCTGTTCCCTGGTGACTGAATATTCAAATCAATGAGCCTCAGGGGGACATTCTCATTCATACCAACCACTACAAGATTATCATGTGATTTCTGTCCTTGAGTCTATTGTGAAATGCATTTCATTCATGTATTTGTTTTTATTGAATTAACCCCATATTTCTGGCATGAAGCTAACTTTATGTTAAATGATCTCTGTTGTACTTTTGAATTTAATGCATAAGTATTTTATTGATAATATTTACATCTATATTCATTGGGGGAAATTGGGTAATAATTTTCTTTTTTTGTAGTGTCTTTATATAATTTGTGTAAAAGGATAATATTAACTTCATACAAATGAAATTGGAAGTATTTCTTTTTTGTATTTTGTAAAATACTTTGAGAAATATTGGCATCACTTCCTTAACAGCCTGGTAGCATTTATTACCAAATATAGGTATATCTGGATGTTTTTAGTTTGGAGTTTTATTTTATTTTGTTGTTGTTCTTGTTTATAGGCTTAATCTAACTACTTGTTATAGATCCTTTAAAATTGTTTATCTCATCCTGCTCTAATTTTGGTAACTCATATGAATTCTGAACTTCATCTATTTCTTTTTTTTTTAGGTGTTCCAAGTTAGTGAAATATATTTTTTTAAAGATATGTCATAATGATTTTCTGAATTTCACTGATACCCTTTGAAATATCTCCCTCACTATCTCTGATTCTATTAGGGTTTTTCCTGTCTTCCCCTTGGTTAGTTTGGCTAAGAGCTTGTTGATCTTGTTTATATTTCCAAAAAGTAAACTCATTGTATCATTGAACGTTTGTATTTTATTTCCATTGCATTAATTTCTTCCCTGACTTTAATTATTTCTTCCATCTATAAATTTGTAAATTGGATTGTTCTTATTTTATCCAAGGCCTTAAGGTATATCATTAAATTATTTGAAATCTCTCAGACTTTTAACAAGTACAGTTTTGATGTTTAATGAGATGACCCTGGATTACCACCCCATCCAGCCCTAAGTTTCATCAAATATGTCTTTATAAGAGAAATGTGGTAATAAGTGAGTCACATATAGAGAGCAGACAGCGATGTAGATGGAGGTCAGCGTACTGCCACCACAAGTCAGAATTTTGTCACGTCTCAGAAGCTAGAAAAAGCAAGGGATAGACTCTCCCCTAAAGACAGAGGGAGCATGGCCTGCTGATTCTTTGATTTTGGACTTCCAGCCTCCAAATCTCTTGGAAAACTAGTGTATTGGTTTTTTTTTTTTTTTTTTTTTTTTGGTTTTTCGAGACAGGGTTTCTCTGTGTAGCTTTGCGCCTCTCCTGGAACTCACTTGGTAGCCCAGGCTGGCCTCGAACTCACAGAGATCCACCTGGCTCTGCCTCCCGAGTGCTGGGATTAAAGGCGTGCACCACCACCGCCCGGCTAGTGTATTGTTTTAAATGATTCATTGTGCGATAATTTGTGATAACAAATTAACAAATTAAATGTTGCTCCCCTTTAAGGCACATTATCAATGCCTGTGTCTTTAGACACAATGGAATCGTTTGAAAAGTACCATAGATATCTGCACACTCATGCTAGCCAAAAAAATTTTAGCAGAAATTTAAGTAGACACAATGTGTATTAAACATTTACAAACAAACAAAGAAATAAAATGTGTTTGAGGCTATCTCCTTATTTTTATAAGCTTCCTGATATGGTATCTTCCTCTGGACCCCATTGCTTTTGAGTCACATCTTTGCGGATTTTGCTTATTTGAAAAATTTATTGGCAGCATTAAACAAATCAAGAAAAAAAAATCAACATTTTTTTCCTCTTAAGCTTAGTGACATGACGTGCTTATTTGATGTGTGTGTGTGTGTGTGTGTGTGTGTGTGTGTGTGTGTGTGTGTGTGATGAATACCAATAGTTTAAAAATATTTCAACCTAGAACCTTTGTTCTAATGATAATGAGTTATAATTGTGGGGTTGGAAGGAATATTTCATGATGCATAGCATTAAATGCTGCTTGCAAAGCATATAAAGTTATAATTCTGTCACTTCAGAATGTGGTTTATCTACAGCAACTCTAAAAGAGAAATGATGAAATATGGTTTCAGTAGGATTTTTCCGTCTCTGAGTTTGAAATAAGCATATTATTGATTTCAATGGTATTTTATAAGGGTTATTTTTAAATCTTTTAATGAAGCTTACATATGTACAGTAGTGGAGAGACTAGTTTAATCATCTCCCATATACTGCTATGTAGTTAATATTCCACCCTCCTGCCCTATTGTGTTGTATCTGTTTCCCATCCACTTCTCACTTAATCGCTTTTATGTAAATCACTTTTTATTTATTCATATTTCATTGAGTCTATGTTTAAATATATATTTAAAACAGTTTTAAATGTAATCAAAGTAGCAACATCTCAACAAGAGACTCAGTATTCAGCTTTCATGATTGCTCCATATGTATTTATATCTAAGAGACTCAATATTCAATTTTTATAACTGCCCCATGTATATTTATATCTCGTACATGTAAATTTAATGAAACTAAACATTTTTCTAGGTAAAGTATACAGTATTGCAAAAGGATGACATGTACTTTATAACAGCTAAAAAAACTAAAGTGTAGAAAGAACTTATGTCTCTTCAGTTTGTCAATTACATAAAATAAGTTAACACACAAAAATATAAAAATTAAATTTTATTAAATGTGTACAACTTTTCTCTTTGTCATTATTCCCCAAACCATGCAATATGGCAACTATTTGCACAACATTTGTATGGTAATAGATTATTGGTCCTCTAGAAATGCTGTACAGTGTGTGGGAGGGGTTGTAGATTATAAGCAAACACCATAACCATTTTATTTAAGTGATGTGAGCATTTCTGGATCTCGTTATCACTAGGGTTCCTGGACCCCATGCCCAAGGATATCTAAGGACAACACCATTGTGTTGACAAAGGCTACCATTTTCTTAATTTCTCACACTGTCATTGAGATTTGCATTTTTATGGCTTTTCCATAAGTATATACTTTGAGTACTTGGTTTCTTCCTCTCAGTGTTGTTCATGAGACTCATTCACTCTTGTTGCTGCATGTAGCTATAGCTTCTCATTGAGAGTTTGATCATACAGAGAGAGTATCACTATGCTTCATGCTAATGTTGATTGGCTTTTAGAGGTATTATGTTACAAGTTGGGACTTTATAGGTAGTGTTGTTCTGAGATGTCTGGGACATATGTGTTTGGTGATTATACTTACATATACTTTTAGGTCTATATTAGGGATAAAGTTCACACGTGATGTAAGTGCCTCTTCAGCTTTGGTAGACACAGATTTCCCACTGGTGGGACCTATTAGATTCTTCAGTGGAGAATACAGAGCACCAGTTATTTCACAGGTATTCATTTTTTAGTTTCAAATTATTTGGTGGGCATGGAAGTTAAATGAATTTGAAATTTGATAGGTAGATTTCTCTTTTTCTTAATCTAAAATGTTAAGGAAATAGATTTTTGCCCAGATTAAAGGCTTTTTTTTTTTTTTTTTTTTAGACAGGGTTTCTCTGTGTAAAAGTTCTTGCTTTGTAGATAGGCTGGTCTTAGAAGTTTACAGAGACCCGCCTGCCTCTGCCTCCCAAGTGCTAGGACTAAAGGTATGCACCACCACCACCTGGCAAATAAAGGCTTTTTTATGAGTATATTCTATGTGAAATGCTTTCATCTGTGAATTATCTCAGCCTCCATTTGTTGTAACTGTCACTGTGAAGAAAATTGAGAAGCGTTTGCCCCAGTTCCTCTGGGAAACTCTTAGAAATTTAGCATATTGTTAAAGGACAACATTCTTATGCTGTCAAACCCAGGAAATATGCAAAGCAATTCCCACTTCTAGAGTGTCTGCAACTGTTCTGTGGAATCCTTTTTAGTTTCTGCATATATGCAAAACAATGTAAATTGTGGAAAACTTCAAGAGGGATAATCGTTGTTTAGTTTAGAGGTAGACCTTACTGCAGACCCATACTTTTTAGACTCTTAGTATTTTTAAATAAGAGCTATTAGATGTTAAAATAGTGGCAGCGCATGATGAGGGGTCCAGCTGTGGCCATCTTTGTCTGAAAGATGAAGTGCCATGATTCTAATGATACTTACTCTAGTGTTTCTATGGAACTTAGTCTCAGTCCAGTAGCTTTGTGTCTTTCTGTCACAGTTCTTTTTGTTCTATCCTCACTTCTCTAGCCACTCTGTTTGCCCATTTATCTTCCATTGATGGTATCAGGTAGGGATGAGCTTTGGGACATATGCAAAGATATTACAGAAAAATTAGAATCTGTTTTAACTGACTATTAAATCTTACTCTCCATTTTCTGCTTCAGAATAGGTTTTGGCAATGTGGGGGAAAGCCCTTCTACCTCAGTACTGGTTCAGTATGTTATTAGGGGTAAATCATCACCAGTAACATGACCTCTATCCTCATTATGTAGAGAGGATAGTGACTTTTTTTTTATTACTCCTGATGATAGGATATTGTCTTTTTCTATAGCATCTACTATTAATTTTTAAAGTCTTGTGAAATTTAAATAGTATGATTTATCAGTTTCTGGCTAACCCAGAGGAGCTCCTGACAAGGTGAGAAATTAGTAGGATTAAGAATCATTAAAGAATCTATCTTCTAACAGGAAGAGAGACTAGTAGATAAGAGTCATTAAAGATGCTATCTCCTACTCAGTGCCTCAAGACAGCTCTCACTTTTTTTTTTTTTTTTCAGTTCAAGGGAGCTCCATAAGCTCAGATGGTTATCCCTGTGAGCATCATGTTAGGAATCCCCCCACCCCCCGGATGGTCTGGTGATAGCCCCATGCCACAGAACTTCTGAGTGCTGTGCCCCATCCTGAGCTTCTGCTACTTCCTATAGAGTCTTTATATAAAACACCGGCCTTCCAGACACTGGCAGGTAGATGAAACATTTCATTAAGAACATAAAGTCAAGATTTCTCACAATCATTGGCATTTCACTTGGGTATTCCGTGGGTCCAGATCATCCACAATGCCAATGTCTAATAGTCTCAAGTCTTGACCCCAGAGAATGATTTAACAGTTGCCACTATGCATTCCAAAATGGACATTTATGAGTAAGTTTTAGGGCTATGTCCCAGTATGGGTCTTTTTCAAGCATTTTTGCTTTCTCCACAGCCAAGTAGAGCTGCTACCTTCTGTGGTACCATCTGCCTTCTATGTAAGAGTGGGGTGAAGGATACCACATTTGGAGACCTTTTTATTAATACTTTTGTATTATACTCGTATTTCTTTCTGTGTTGGAAATTGATCTGACCTAAGAAGCCAGTAGCCACTAGTAAAAATTGTAGTGATATTCTTCAAGGCAGAAATCAACCTGTAAAGAAATAAGAGTTAATATGACAAGGTAATGTTTTCTGAGTATAGATCCTTGTTTGTTTGTTTTTACAGTACATTTCATTCTGAGAAATGGAGCCTGGCAGGATGTTTCTTTGACTTTTTGAAGTGTAGCTAACATTGAGAGATATGTAGATTTTGGATTTTTGGTGATTAAATTCTAGATATATTGTTACATATTCTTATCCATTCCCTTCCTATGTACTGTAAGTTGAACATCCTACTCTCCAACCTCTCTTTGTTTTTACTTACCTCCCTCCCATTTGTTTCTAGACAAATGTATTGTTTGCAGAAATGTCTCTCCTTGGGGTATCTGATGAGTGAATTATATTCTTCCTCCCATCCCTGGCTTCTGCCTTCTGTGTTTGACAGTGGCCCTTGATGGTAACAGATTTTTCCATATCATTCTTGAGAATATGTGGGCCGGGCCCCCTGGCATTCCACTGAAAAGGTCCTGGATGTCCTCATTTACTTCTTCGTCTCTGCTTCTGTCACCACGCTGTGCTCCTTGGTCCCCGTGAACACAGAAAGCCATCTGTGTTCCCTTCTGTAGTTGTTACACCCTGGCTATCAGTACTATGAGAGCATAAGCCATAGCTTGTTATTCAACCAGAGAGACAGAAACCTGTGAATTTTTATGTTTTCTTCATACACATGGAGCTCTGTATTAAAATCATTTTTCTCCTTTGCTTAGTTTATAGAAAACTTATCTCCCTGTGATGATCCAGATTAAATTATTTGGGAGATATATTTATTATCAGATGGGACTTTTTATTTTTTTCTTTATTAAGAAATTTTTTATTCCTTTTTACATACCAACCGCAGATCCCCCGCTCATCCTTCCCCCGCTCATCCCTCCTCCTGATCCCCCAACCTTCCCTAAAACCCACTCCCCATCCCCTCCTCTGAAAAGGTAAGACCTCCCATGGGCACACAGCAAAGCTTGATACATTCAGTTCAGGCAGGTGCAAGCCCCTCCCCCACTGCATGAAGACTGTGCAAGGTGTCCCACCATAGGTAATGGGCTCCAAAAAGCCAGCTCATGCACCAGGCATAGATCCTGATCCCAATGCCAGGGGCCCCTTCAACAGACCAAGCTATATAACTGTCTTGCTTATGCAGAGGGCCTAGACCAGTCCCATGCAAGCTCCACAGCTGTTGATCTAAAGTTTATGAGTTCCCATTAGCTTGCTTTGGTTGCCTCTGTAGGTTTCCCCATCATGATCTTGATGCCCCTTGCTCATAGAATCCCTCTTCCCTCTCTTTGACTGGACTTCCAGAGCTTGGCTTGGTGCTTGGCTGTGGATCTCTGCATCTGCTTCTATCAGTTACTGAATGAAGGCTCTATGATGACAGTTAGAGTATTCACCAATCTGATTATAGGGGTAGGCCAGTTCAGGCACCCTCTTCACTATTGCTAGTAGTTTACACTGCGGTTATCCTTGTGGATTCCTGGGAACTTACCTAGGTTTCTCACTATCCAGATGGACCACTTTCACTGGTTGCTAAGCACTTGACATATCAATCAACCGTGGCTTCTCCCCATGTGTTCTTAGGTTGTCTCTTCTGAGCAATTTTTTTTAAAGGTATCCATATTATATACCTTTTCCTCTTAAGTATCAAAACTCTGGTGTTTTGAGCCAGCTGCTCAAAATCATGGCCTAATTCATTTTGGTCATCTGGCTCCTTTCAAAGGCTAGTCCCCCTGTATTTCACACCCTCATGCTTTCTTAAGCACTTTGCTCTTCTGGGTATCTTGCATCCAACACTCTGTAAAACTGTTCCCATGAGCATACTGACCGCACTTTTGTATCTCTCGTTGATAAAGTTACCCATCCATTCCAGACTCCCTTATCATCACAAGTACCACATCTCATCTTCTACCTTGTTGCTTACTTTTAGTTTGTTTTCATTGCAGATCTCTAGCACCTTAAATTTGGAGGCTCTTGGGTCTCTGTTCTGAGTCATCTTTCACAGTCTGTGGTTTCCCACAGTCTTAGTAGGAAAGTTTACATTAATAAAGGCTAGCACTTTTATATTTAAGTTGTAGGCTAGTGACAACAGTAAAATAAAAACTGGAACACATTTTCCAGAATACTGAATATAACAAAAACGGTGCTGTTGCTTTATGTTTTTATCTGGCTTTTCTCTTATTTTTTTAATTAGGGTCAAATTTTTGGTGACAGAAAGAATGGTTGAATTTATCCCTCTTTGATTTCAGATGTTAAACATCATAATGTTAGTTCAGTATTACTTGCTACATGGTCCATCTGAAAAGCCATATGTTCAGTCTATCAGGCATTGGCGTAAGTATTTTAAGATAATTTTTGTCCCACCTTATCATTGTTATAATCTCTTGACAGACTATTTAGATCATTCTTACGTCTAGTGTGTATGCGTCTGAAAGCCACCTAGTTGAAAACTTGTTAGATTATTTTTCTAAGTAAGTTGCCTTGGTGAAGGGTTCAGTGAGTTAGCAATACCTTAGGACAGTGCCTAGCACAGTCAATGTTCGATATCAATGGTTGCTATTATTTTGCAACATGGAAAATTCCTTCAATGAAGAATGCACTCACTTATTATAGGTATAATGAAATCTGGTCTGAGTTTCTACCATCCAGTGGTTCTCATCTGTAGTCCAAAGTCTGCCAAGTTCAGAATTATGTAAGGTACTCAGAATATAAGAAATTATTTTTATAAAGTTAATTATGTGAGTTTGTATGTGTCTGTGTATGAGTTTGTGCTCATGAATGCAGTGTCTACAGAGGATAAAGAGGACATCAATCCTCTGGAGCAAGAGTTTCAGACCATTGTGATCTGTCCTTTGTGGGTACTGGGAACTGAAGTCCATCCTCTGACAGAACAGTAAGAGAGTATTCTTAACCACTGAGCCAGTCCAGAAAAATCAAAATTCTTGCCAAACCATTTATAGGAAATAAGTATAGGTGCTCTTGAAAACAAAATTTCCTAGCTCACTCCCATATATGTGAGAGTTTGAGGGTTATTTTTATATATAATACATTATGAGTCCTTGAAGGTATATCTTTTAAGGTATCATGTCACTCAGTGGGGAAGGGGGCAGAGACATATTCACACTGTCACCTTTAGCACCCTAAGGAGTTACCCTGACCTCAGTGTAGACCAAACAGGGGTTTGTGGCTTTGACATGGAAATGGTTTTCGAGCCTAGCCAGTTTGAAGCAGACTTGGAGCTTTTTATTAAATATAATTTAGTATAGACTTTATCTCTAGAGTTAGTAGAAAGAGAGCCAAAAAGGAAGAAATACCCAAGTATGGGTTCCTCAGGAATGTCACAGTTAAGTATCTTAGCATTAGGCATACACACCGTTTTGGTAGCTCTCAAGTTAAGTCTTTAACTGATGCTAAGAAACTTTCCCTCCCCCATATTTCTTTCTGTTTGATAAGAGAGGTGGTTACAAAGATGCTATGGATAGAATTATTATCTCATGAGAGAACCATAATCTACTAGAGATGCACAAGGGACTTAGTATATGTCCTTTCCCTCTAAATGGAGTTACTGGTTCAATTCCTAGAAAACTGGGGGTTTACACCTGGGAACGTAAAAGGCCTCAAGCAGTTTTTAATTGTGCTAGAAGCCATGCTTTCCTGCTGGCAAGAATCTTCAACCAGATTCTTGGATGAGGGACTCCTTTCTTCCTCCTGTTTTTATAATCTTCCCTGTCTTCCTCTCCTGCCTCAGTCACTTACAAAGTGGTTCATTGAATTAAAAACCTTAAGTAGTCCTTTGGTCTTGCATTGCCAATAGTCAACAAGTCCAGAAAGAACTCTGTCCCCAGTTTTATCATTTGAAAGTGGCATAGCCACTTGGGTGCACCTGTCATAAAGCAGTGTATGGGATATCCTAACACAAGATGGAGAAGATGCCGAAGTACTAACCAAGGAACACAGAAGAGACTTAAGAGGAAGGTGATTGAGATCTGAGAAGAGCATAAGACCTAAGACCAGCAAGTATAGGACAACAAGAAAGGACGATATTTATAAAAGTAAGATGCACAGATAGGAAAAACTAGGATAAGAACATAGCGGTCACATGTTTGTTCATGGTCTAGAGTCATGATGGAAAGGCTAGCATTGGAAACCTTGGTTTAAAACTTTTTAACAACTGAACTAGGTAGATCGGGAGTAATGCCGAGGAAGATCCTGAAGCTCCTCGACTTGTAGCGTCTCAGTTTTGATCTCAGGGTGACAAAGTACACTGTGGTCTGTTCAAAAGTCCACATGTTCAGTGGGAGACCACTAGGGTTCATAGAAAACCCTCCCACTATTTGTCATGTGCTCCCAGCAGAGCGCTGGCTGGGCACACATTCAGCTGGTGGGTTAGGACTGTGTGACCCTGATGCAGTTAAAAATAACTTTAATTAGAACTTTATCCCCTGGAGGTTTTAAATCCAGAAGAACTGATGTCTGTGTTTCTCGGTCCCTGCCAGTAATCTGGGCCTGCCCTGCCCCAGCTGGGCTTGTTAGTTTTGTTCCTTTTGTGGAGGTTAGCATGCCTCCTCGCCTCTGAGGTCAGCTGAGTTCATCTTCCTGTGTGATAAGCAGGCTGGTGTTGATCCCAGGGAGCAGCAAGCTGCTGCCTCTGACTGCTAAAGAAAGATGGAGAAATGTGAGGACAGAAACAAACCAGCAAATTTATCGAGAACTGACTGAAAACTAAATCAGAATGAAGTCCAAAGCCATGATTTCTGTTTTCAATCTGTCTGGAGGGAAAGCAAAGCCTGTACAAGTTGAAGATACTTAATGCCCAAAGCAACAGATGGAATCCAGCGTTAGGATGCAGCTAGCTGCTTGGAGTCACCGAATTAGCCCTTTTAAATAAGAAATTGTGTATGCATTCCAGTCTCCCGGTGCTTTAGAGTCAAAGCCAGAGCTCGTACTGTTGGAGGTTTGTAATGAATTATTTGAAGGTTATTCTAATGATTGAAACCAATTTTTACAATCTTTCTGTGTGTTACAGCCTGCTAATGCAGCATTACATTTTATTGAACACTCAGTTTAATGCTGAAGAAAAGCCAGTTTTCATTAGGGGTAGAAATTAGATTTTCAAGTGTCTTCAAGTTCAGAATGAAATCTGACAGCTCTCATTCAGGTTTTCTTTTAAATGAAGAATTCAGAATCTAACTACTAAATAATATAAGGACCATAGACTGCTAGAAGATAAACAAATTTTTAAGGTTTCAGCATTCATGGAGTATTTAGAATGACTCATTTATCAGTTAGGAATCTATTCCACTCACCTTATGCACAAATGACAGCTTATTAAATCAAGAGCAAGTCTCCCCTTGGACTCCAGTGGTTGCCATGACTTCCTTGCCTTGCAGCTGTGTCTGCCTTACCCTAATCTACAGGCCTTCCTTCACTGGATCCTGTTGAAGCCAGGCTACTTCCACTGACCAGAACTCTTTCTTAAGGACACCCTAGCTACGAATGAGAAGGGGTTGAAAACGCACTGTCTACCTCCTGTGTTTCACATGATCAGCAAAATCAAGGTTCTATTACAGAGAGAAAGGTAAAGTGTTCCTTAGTAACACTGTCAGTCTGTGGTTCCTGAAGATGCCTCACCTTAGAAAAATAGTTTTCCCAGCTCCAGACTTTCACGCCTTTTCTGCTCTACTCTGTGGCACTTTTCTCCCTATCAGTAACTGTGGGAAGGTGCTGTTTTCTCCAATGGTCTGGAACTGTCCCATCTACTCCTGCAGCCACAAGCTATCTCTGTGTGGCTATTGATCATTTACAGTTAAAAATAACCCAAGTTAAATGGTATTGTAAATCTAGACCTGTCTAATTTTGAAGATTTAGTGTAAGAATAAGATGAAATAATGTAATAACATTTTTATTTTTGTTGCATACTACATTAAGTAGGATGTGTTAATGTTGCCTGTTTCTTTGCAGCAGTTAATTTGTATGTCTGTTAGAAAAATGAGTATCAAGTTGGGTATGCTGATACATACCTGTAATCCCAGCCATTAGGTAGGTATGACAGTGGTATTGCTATGGTTCAATGTCACCCTGGGTTACATAGTGAGTACCAAACCAGTTAGAGCTATATATTTGGCTTAAGGAAAAAAGGAAGAGGGAAAGAGAGATGTTTTTTTTTTTTTTTTTATTTTTGTTTCTGTTGGAAACCAGTGGTCTGGAATTTTTACTTCAATATGCAGTGAAACCTAGTACTCATGAAGTACACATAGTAAGACTTTAGTAAACATATATTAATAATTTTTGACTAAGACAGAATGGCCATTGTCATCACCAGAACAGCAGAAATCCCTGATTTTTACCCCTCATATTTGGTCATTCAAGCTATAACTCCAGAGGAATGAGTAATACATTTAAATATGACTTATATACTTTGTAGCCCCATGTAATTGAATCGGTGGCTGAAGCCTTCTATTTACTTCTGTTGTTTATAAAGGAACCTACCACCTTTTAGACTATTCTATTCCCAAACTAGAATAGAAGGCAGGAAGATACCCAGATCCCCAAAGCTGTGTTTTTCCATAAGTCTATATGGTTTGTCAGGCAACATGTATGTCTTGGCCACCAGTGCACCATGGGAATGAAAATGTTCAGTAATGGCAGAAAACTTCTTGGTACTTGGCTCGAACCAAACCAACTCTACCTCCAGAGATGAGGCAAATGAATACTTCATGGTTTATTTTTGTTCCTAGAATATGAAGATAGAATAAGAATTTATTTTCCAATTTCCCCTCTCTTGCTCTGATGCAGCATCTTCCTTTCTGCGAATGTGGCTCCTTCATGCATGTTTGGAATAGATCATCTCTGCACTCTTTTGACCCACCTCTGAACACCAGCCCCCTCCTGTAGCTAGAGTTTTCCTGCCTGGCCCACAGTCAGGACAAATCTTTGTCACCCGCCAGTCCCACAGCCGCTCAGATCCAACCAAGTAAACACAGACTTATATTGCTTACAAACTGTATGGCTGTGGCAGTCTTCTTGCTAACTGTTCTTATAGCTTAAATTAATCCGTTTCCATAAATCTATACCTTGCCACGTGGCTCGTGGCTTACCGGCATCTTCACATGCTGTTTCTCATCGCGGCGGCTGGCAGTGTCTCTCTGACTCAGCCTTCCACTTCTCAGCTTTATTCTCCTCCTTGTCCCGCCTACACTTCCTCCTGCCTGACTACTGACCAATCAGTGTTTTATTTATTGACCAATCAGCAACACATTTGACATACAGACCATCCCACAGCACCCTCCCTTTGATATTCTGCCTACAAGCCTATTTCAATGTGGTAAATATGTGTTGAGGATCTTAAACCAGCAAAGTGACTTTTTAAATAGCAATATCCAGCCAGACAGAAGAGGACTAGATGTGAATTAGTAAGCTAGATCCTTGTGAAAGCTTTGAGACATGAGTCACCAGGGAGACACTTTCTATTCTGCTACCAAAATTGCCATGCCTGGTGTGCCTCCAGCACAGTAAGCAAATGGTCCTTAAAAACCCAAACATTCACATAAGCTAACTTTTGTTTTTTGTTTTTTCCTTATTAAAATGTCAAAAAATGGTTTTTCCCTAAACAGTCTGGAAAGAGATCTGGTATAGTTGATGTTTGCCTTAGAACATTGAAGTCGTTTCTGCTATAGTGCAAACAAGGCCCTTGGAGAGGGGATTTACCTTCTTGTCTTAACTTGAAGATAATATGAAGGTCAGAATTACTGGGGAGAAGGAGAGTCTCATAAAAATAAAATTTCTGCAAGGCTAAGATTTTAGGAAAGAAAAGGTTGTGCACTTGGTTGGGCAGCACACAGCATCTGGTGAGACAGCTATGGACACTTATCTATAGCGTACTTGGGTTAGTGTTCTCCTTGTATTAAAACAGAAGGTTCTGGTGGGCTTTCTGTGGACCCCGTTCTGATAGCTAAATTCTACCATTTCAGGTCAAACAGTCAAATACCAGGATGTGGATATCCCACTAGGGTTTTACGTAGCTCTATTGTCCCCTACAATGTGTATATTGTAGAGAAATAAGCAGAATTGTTTTCTTCCCTACATAAAAAAGGAAAGAGTTTTAATGTAGATTTGCATTAATTAACATAGTGCTTCATTTTTCAATGTAGCAAAGTATTAAGTTTTGTTTTGTTTTTTGTTTTTGTTTTTTTAAATTGGCAGTTCTAAAACATGTTTTTAAAACCCAGAGCACTGAGAGAAAAATGATTGCCAGCATCTCTGAAAGCCTGGATATATCAGCTAATTTTCTTTTATTTTGGCCAAATGGTTGCATGGGTTTGTAAACAGACTGGTAAAGATTACTGCCAGAAACAGTAGTAGTTAAAGATAAGACAGCCAAGAAAATATTTGCTTAAAGTTTTCTCTTCATGTTTCTGAGCATGCACATATGTAAATGTCAGTCAGCTATGGTTTTTATAAATGTGATGTCAGTTACTGTATTTCATGCATTTCTCACATGTTTTTCTTTCCTTTTTTGACTTGTCTTTTACTACCTCTGAAATTGAGGTGTATCTTAGCACCTGTGATGTCTTTAAATAATTACCAACCAGGTGGTATTCTTAACATGGTTGTGGTTGATAATGCTGATCAGGCATAACTACTTATACTGCCATCACCTCAGTAAAATTAGTTTTCTCCAATGGAGTGACCCTAGGTGTGTCATCCACACCCCTTAGGTGGACCCCATGCCCAAGATTAGCTGGCCAGCACAAATAAGACTCCTTGTTTTAGTAGCTTTTCCCCCTTGTCTTTGTTTTATAGGGAGAAAGGACATGAAGATAGGTGGGTAGGGAACGGGGAGCATCTAAGAGGAGTTGGAGAATGTGAAAAAATATGATAAACAATTCTGTGTGAAATTCTCATAGAGTAAATTTTAAAAATTTGAAAACAGGTTGAGTATGTAAGGCCCCTTAAATGTCTTCAGGAAGATAATACTTCTCAAGGAATATAAAATGCTGTGGGAACAGAGTGGCATTTTATTATGTAAAATTAATTCTAAAACATCCCTCAGTAAATATAAAGTGTGGTAACCAGAATCTAGTCTAATTGGTAGTCTACTGACTTAATGTGGTATCAGATACAATATCTAATAATCATTGTTGACTTATATATTATATTTTCAATTTATAAAATCAGTATCTTTGAAAAGTGAACAAATTTTTCCTTCTTATTCTCCCTGTGGGTATATCTTTCACTTCTTTGCTTATTATAAACTACAGTGTGAAACTGGCACTGCTATCTTAATATCAAGGCTTGCCAGCCCGGCTTTGTGCATGTGGCACATCCCCTTAGTGCCCAAGTGACAGTAGACATATTCTTTTTCTGTGATCCATATTTGGTGTGTGGGGAAGGATGAACAGCATCATTGAAAAAGTAAGTGGCTGGGACTAAAAGCCTCAGCAATTAAGAGTTTTCACTGCTATTTCAGAGGACCTGATGCAGTTCCAACTGCCCACATCAAATGGATCTCAACTGCTTATGACTCCAGTCCCTGGGGATTATCCAGGCTGGTTTAAAATTCTATAATCTGACACCAAACAGTTCACTTTTTTACATATTTAAACAGAGTAAATATTTGGGGAAAAGTTTCCTCATGACAGTTATCATAACAAAGGCTAATGCATGACATTGAAACTCCCTTGCAAAGTACATGTCTTTTGCAGAGCACCTATTACCTCTTCTACAAGAATGGGTTCTATTGACTGAAAAACAGTGCCCAGAAGTCTAGGTCAAAGTGGAGGTGGGGAAGTCTTGTAATAAGGATGAGTCCTATTGACTGAGAAACAGTGATCAGGATAATAGGCTAGGGAGCAAGGGTTTGTAATATGCATAATGGCAAACTTGTTCACAAAGTACATGGGTGTTGTTGGTTGTTTTTGCCCTTTTGCCTTTGGTGGAGTGTCTTTGAAGTGTTTGAAAACCTTTTATCTATCTGAAATGTGCCTATTTCACCTAGAAAATATATCTAATGTGACTATGTGATTATTGTAGATTTACTGCTAACCTCATTTCTTATTTATACATTGCATTTTTAAATGAACTGCATAAGCACAATACCTCAAACAAGAGTAGAAACATATATACAATGTAACAAATGTAACTTTTAATTTGTATCAATATATTTATTCCCCTAAATGATGACAAACATCCATAACTTACTAAGTAACCAAAGACCACCCACCCCATCTCTTGGGCATGTGGGGCATAGTATTCTCCAAATTCCTTCCTGCTGTCTGTGGACGAAGTATCTTTAGGGTCCCTGAGAAAATTTGAGATAATGACCAAGTCCTGGGAAGACCAGCCATAACCTTTGTTGATAGATATCACCTGTCAAGATTCAGGAGGTTTCCCCTGATCAAACCTGATCCATATTATTCCTGAAGGAATCCACAACCTCTTGCCTCCTGTGGGAACAAAACTCCAAAGCATTTTTTACTTACACTTGACAAATGTATTTTCTGACTTTTTTAAACTTAAGGCATTCCTAAAGTATCTAGATTGGTTCAGTTTAGCAGTCTAGTTCACAATCCAATTTCTCTTAGTACCTGTCATTTGCTTATCAGCATTCAAAAAATTCAAAATCAACACAATACTACATAAGATCCAGACTCCCTATGTGTTTCCCATCATACATGGCTTTTTCTTTTTATATTACTTTCACTCTTTCTTCAAAGACTTTATTATTTTTAAAATATTTCTTTCTTTCTATAACTGTCCATACCCTATTTCTTTCTCTCTTAAGCCTACACACATTGTAAAACACACTGAACCCTGTTTAAAGTTTGTTGGGTTTTTTTTTCCCCATCCAGACCTCTTTTACTGCATATCTCTAGTCTCTTTTGACTTCATGAACAAACTTTAGACTGCTAAGCTACACCTGGATCCTCCACATGGCTCTCTTGGCTGGCTCTGCCCACTTCTAGGTTCATGAGGGCCAAGCCTAAAGCTTGCAGCCTGGTTGGAGGTTTCTTTGCTCTGTATCTGAATTCGATACCCCCAGCTATGGCATGCCGGTGCCCTGTACTGTGGCAGGCATTTTTTGCTCAGTTTTTTGTTTCAATTTAGTGTGAAAAAAGCTGTTTAAGTGTTCTACTGTACACCAGGGTTTCTTAAAGGAGCCATATCCACTTTTTTTTTTCTTTTCAGCTTTCTCAGGCCCTAGGGATATTTGAGCCCCATGTTGGGTGCCAAATGTAGTTGGTTGTTTTGCTCTTTTTGGCGGGAGCGTCATGTAGCTCCCAAATAAATCACACACAGAGGCTTATTCTTAATTATAAATGCCTTGTCTTAGCTTGGTTTATTTTCAGCCAGCTTTTCTTAACTTAAATTAACCCATCTACCTTTTGCCTCTGGGCTTATACCTTTCTCTTACTTTGGTATATCTTACTTTCAATGTTATTACATTGCTGGCTGGGTAGCTGGGTGGCTGGCCCCTGGCACCCTCCTATCGTTTTTCTCTTACTCCTTCTTTTCTCCTCCTAGATTTCTCCTTTCATTTCTTCTCTCTGCCTGCCAGACCTGCCTATCCTTTCTCCTGCCTTGCTATTGGCCATTCAGCTCTTAATAGACCATCAGGTATTTTAGATAGGCACAGTAACACAGCTTCACAGAGTTAAGCAAATGCAACATAAACATAAGTAACATACCTTAAAATAATATTCTACCATACATTTTGGATTTTTAAAATTACTGCATTAAATATTACAACAATTTTTTTGATGAAATATAAGATACAATTGAAATTTACTAAAAAAATTTATCTTTAAAAATTTCATAAGATCATACATTCTATAATATGCCACAAAATTGAGTGTTCTGTAAAGATAACACAATACAATGTGTGGTGGTTTGAGAGAAAATGACCTCCAAAGTGAGTGGCACTATTAGGAGATGTGGCCTTGTTGGAAGAAGTGTGTCACTCCAGAGGCCGGCTTTGAGTTCTCTTTTTTAAGCTTCCCTTGGTGTGACAGTCAGTCGATTTCCTGTTGCCTGCAAAATGTAGCACTCTTAGGTCCAGGATCACATCTGTCTGCACACTGCCATGATCCCTTCATAATCATAATGGACTGAACCTCTGAAACTGTAAACAAGCCACCCTCAATTAAATGTTTTTCTTGTAAGAGCTGTTTTGGTCATGGTGTCTCTTCATAGCAATAGTAAACCATCACTAAGACACAATGAAACTAGATTAACTGTGCTCTTAGATTTTACAGCTAAACCCTATTCTAGGGATAAATCTGGATATACTACAAAAGTAGACAGCCTAACTCTACTAAAAAGTTTTGTGGAAGCTCAAATGAATGTGGAGGAAAACAGGAAGTAACTCTTAACATACAACTTTTTCATATTGGTAGGGATAAATAGTAGCTTGTAGAGGACACACTATATACTTAACAAAAAGGTAGTAATTTTTACATATTCCTACTTATGAAACAAAGTTTCTATTGATATTCCCACATACATCTTAGACTCTGTCACCCTTGATGCTCTTTCAGTCATATTAACCTACACTCTCTATCGTAGAAGAATGTCTCTGGAAGTTTCTGTTTAGTGTTATCAGTTCCTAGTCAGGAGACCCACCCTAAGTGAGGTCTCTTAGACAATGAAATGATTTATTTAGTTTACTTAAAATAAGCACAGAACATTTCCACTCTAACAGTTCATTATAATTTCTTTTTAAAATACTATGTGCAAGTAATAATTTGTGTATAAAATTTCATAATGAGCACAGTGCCACAACCAAAGAAATATAAAGTGAAGATTTTATCATAAAAGGGATTGTCTGGTTTTTTTTTCCTATTGAATATAACTTTTCTTCAAAAACTAAAAGTTCAATGGAAAAACTTAATCGTATTAAAATACTATACATTTTTGGGAAAATACAGGCATAGTGACACCCCCATATTGTCTCTGTGAGATTTGCTGTGGGACTGCTTTACTCGAAAGTACAGTTAGCCATCTGAGGAGCATGCCTCAGCTTCAAGAGGATTTCACTTCCAAAAGTAGAAGTACTGAAAATGTTGAAGAAATCTAAGACAAGCATTTTTTGTACCTGTGGCCTAGGGGGTAGATTTCATTTAAAGTGACTATAAAAGTTTCTACCATGCAACTAGAAAACATTGTCTTGTTCATTCTCACATATAATGAAGTGCTATTTTGTGAATTAGAGGCATATTATCTCGATTCTCTCAAGCCAGTTTGTTTGGCCTACTTCCCCTTCTCTCACAGGTCTAGCTAGCTAGCTAGCTATGAAGATGTGTGTGTGTGTGTGTGTGTGTGTGTGTGTGTGTGTGTGTGTGTATGCACACACATGCATGTGCACACACACATAATTCCATACATGTATACAATGTATTTTGATCATATTCTCTCCAAACTTGGGATTTTCTCCATCTCCCTCCCAACTTCAGATTTTCTTCATTTTTTTTATAACCTATTGAGTCAAAGAGGTGCTGCCTAGATACACACAAGTATATGCCTATTCTCAGAAGCATGTGCAATCTACAAGGGGCCACATCTGTAAAAAACTGGACTCTCCCTTCCTCAGAAGTCATCAAGTGCCACAGCTCCTCAGCTAGGGGTGGCATCTCATGAACTCATACTGTATCCATGCTGAAATGTTGATTGCCTTGATTTTGTGTGGCTCTTTTAGGCAACTAAAGCTGATGTGAGTTCATGAGTGCATTAGCTCTGTCATGCCTAGAAGGCAATATTTTGAAGGTGCCCTCCCCATATCCTGGCTCTTAACAGTATTTCTGCTCCTTTTTGTGAGGTTCCACAAGCCTTGGTGGGCAAAGGTATAACATAGATGTCCCATTTAGGGCTGAACTCCTCACAGTCACTTATTTGACCAGTTGTGAATCTCTGTATTACTCTGTATTAACTACCATCCATTACAAAAAAAAAAAAAAAAAAAAAAAAAAAAAAAAAAAAAAAAAAAAAAAAGACTTCTCTGATGAGGCATGGCAGCTGCACTAATCTATGAGTATAAGGATAATTATATACATGCCCACTTGATCCTGTGTCCTTAGCAAAATAATGATAGATTCTTCCTTGTGGCTTACAGATCTTTGACCAGTTCTATAGGACCAGGCATGAGTTTCCTCCTATGGAGTGGGCCTTAAATCTAATTCGAAAGCTGTCTGCTTCCTCCCTAACATTCTTATCACTGTTGTACCAATGGACATATCTTTCCAGGCCAGTTATGATAACTCTTAGGGTTCACATCTGAGTCAGACAATTGATGACCTGTCTCTCCTCAAACTCCCCATAGCACCTTCTGGCCCTATGGAAAGCTAGCCATTAGGGAGGAAGCTTCCAGGTCAGTAACAGCTTGATTTGTCCATGTCCTGGGATCAAAGTGTATGGTATATTCAGTAGAAGATCTTAATACCAGTAGTAGATCTTAATACCGACCAAGAGTAATGGTAACAGCCCGTATTGTTTTGAAGGTCTCAGAGGCCCCTGACCCTGGCCAACAACCTGAGGGAAGGGATCCCCTATCTTGGGACTGAGTTTTATGTCAGATAACTTAAGGCTTTGTAAGAAACATTAATCCCTGTGTATGTAATGCTTTTATAAAAAAAGTATGTTTTGTAAGCGTTTAAAGCAAATAGTTCTTTAAATTGCCTACAATCATAGAGCAAGAATGATAAAGAAATTAGAGGAAAGTAGTTAGTTGTTCAGTTCATTGACCAATGTCCAGGGTGAAGTAGAGGTCACCTGCTCATCCTCTGGAGGGTATTATTTCTCTCCTTAGGCCTTTGAAGCTATAAAATTTTGCTGCTAATATAAATTCCTAATTTGAAGGAATTTCTCTTGTGCTGTATATTCTTTTCATACTGAAAAATCAAAATGGAAAAGCAGACAAATGTTTATTAGCTTCTTCGGAAGTTGAACAATAAAACTTCCTGAAATTGCCGACGTAGGCACAAGTGCTCTTTAGAACTGCAGAGCAGTATTTTCCATCTCTGCAGTCTCTAGTGAGAGACAAGATCATTTTCTGTAAGACGGAGTACACTCTGTGTGGTCCTACACATATGCGTGAAGAATTTCAGAAGTCTGGCCTTTTCCTGGAGTATGTCGTGCCTTGAAGCAGCTGAAGAGACAAACCAGTCCATGAAAGAGGAAATAGAAGGGTCTGTCAGGTGGTGCTCAGTGTCTGTGGAAGTGGAAGGTTAGAAGGCTTCCGGGGATGCCTTCATTTCTGAACAACTTCATCTACAAGACCCTTGACTTTCCAAAGAGAATAACATTCCACAAAACTACAGATTTTTTTTTAGGTACCGTGTCCTGTACTTGCTAACAGTTAGGTGCAGAATTCTCAAGAGCAGACTTCTTATCTTGCTGCTTCCAGAATGTTCTGCATTGCTGTAAAGGGTTTTTTCCTCAGTTGTTGCATTGAGCTTTCCTCTGGTGCCTGCCATCAGTCTTGGCCTTGTGGAATGACCTACTGTCATTTTTTTTTTAATCTGACACATATTGACTTTTAATAGAATTTCCTACCTGACAATGGGTTGGATTCAGTGTTTTTTTTTTTTTTTATTTTTTTCCAGAGAATTTTTAGAAGTAAAAGCTGTCTTTTCTTCTTAATACCAATGAGGCAGGTTATTAGAAATATTTAAATTCTGGGAGCACATGGTTGTCTTGAAGTACCTTTGGAATGAATAAATGGAAATAAACAATGATTAGCTATGACAGCTGCAAGCAAGTGCCGTGGAGTCTGAGCTACTGGCTGCATGTTTCTGCTTTAATCACTGAGATGCTAAATTATTTCAGCTATGTGTTTCTTGCTTCTATATTTAGCATTGTCAGGATCTGAAGCGATTACTAAAGAGCTGGAAAGTGGTGTCAAAAACTGGGTAGGTTATCCAATTCTAATTTGTTTTCACAGTGTGAAGTTGTTAATAGACTAATAAGCTGGTGGAAGCAGAAATAATGTGTTTATGATCTAGAGAAACTATTAAAATTGTAAATGAACAGCTTAGCATATGGCTATGATGAGAGTAAAAACAAAACTGAGAAGAAAAAAACAACAAAGCAAAAGGAAATATTGACAGGGTGTAAGGTTAATGAAAGGTGATCTTCAGTGTTTCTATCTTCTAGAATATTCTCCTTGTTTTCTAGATCTTTCCACAGTATTGCAAGTACCTAGACTTTCTTGTTCCCCTGTGTTCTTCTATATAGTTTAGACTTGGTTCATAGGAAAATGAGAAGAGTGGTCTGGTAGATTAATCCAGTAGGGGATTATTATCTTAAATTCTGGTGGACTGTTTTGCTATAGGAAGGGAATCTGAAGGCACATTCTCTGCTTTCTCTTTGCATTTCCCTCTACTCAATTGTCTGTGTGTGAAGAAGTATAACAGTACCAGAGTAATTTAAAGGCTGTCTGCGAAATAAACTAATATAAATGAGAATTTGATCCCCAGATGATTATATGTTCCCCAAAACAGAAGGGGGAAAACTTGTTAGTAAAATTGAAGACAAAGTTTTAGGAAGATTTCACTTTAAATGTTTACATAGATTGCTGAGTGATGGGAGGACCTAACAGAGAAAAGAAAACCTCAAATATATCTGTTTGACATTTTTGCTAATTTCACCCAAAGGAATATTGCTGCAATTCATTTCTTGTAAGAAAAGCATCGAGACTACAGTCTATTGCAGCACAAAATCCTGGAGAAAGACAGCATCAGAAGTGATTGAAAATAAACAAACTATTCCCTGAAGATGTCTTTAGGGGGAAGGTTATTGGAAAGTATGACAGTTACAAAAACTTTCTCCCCAAACCAAGATTTGGGTGATATGATTCTGAGTCTTCTTAAAGGATTTTAAGCATAAATATACTCTGTCATAATATACTCTGAACATAAATATACTCTGATTTTGTCAAAGACAGATAATATTGACATACTGTAAGTTGTTCCACTTAATTATATTTTAGAAAGATATAAACACAGCGTTGAAACCAAGGAGAAAATACCTACAGTCACTAAGAACCAAAATTAACATTTGAGGTTATTTGTGGGTGTGGAAGGAAGGGCCTTCCACAGGGTCAGCCAGTGTATAGGGCCAATTTGGAGGTGGAGATGCCATGGGGTAGCTGCCCTTACTAATACATAATAGTCCTACATTAATGAACATCCTTCTTTTTAAATATCTGTTTTTTATCTTTGACAATCTCATGTATATATACAATGTATTATTATCATATTGACTCTTCTTACCCTTTCTTGTCTCCCCTCCCACTCCTGCTGACCCCCTTCTTCATCTCACCTAGTTCCTCCTGCTTTCTATTTTCATGCCTTTTAAAATCCGCTGAGTTTAATTGGAGTTGTTTGTATGAAGATGCATAGGGGATCATCTACTAGAGCATAGGCAACTTAGCAGTATCTCTAACACTGAAGAAAATGCTTCCCCCAGCACCCATAAACCCCCTCCTTGGGGAAGAGGGGAGCCTCAAGAGTCCCTCCCTGATCTCTGATGGAATATCCAAGAGCTGAATCATGTGCAGAAAACTGCAGCTGCTGTGTATTAATGATTGCAATGGCCATGTCCTGTCCTGAAGCACTCTTCCCCATCCTTCAGCACTTATACTCTTTACCCCACCTCTTCTGTGATGTTCTATGATCCTTAGTAGGAGTGATATAGATGTCTTGCTTAAGACTAAGAGTCAATACTTATTCTCAGCACTTTGTCTAGTTATAAGTTTCTATATTAACTTTTATCTGCTTCATAAAGAAGACTCTGAGCAAGGCTGAAAGCAGCACTAGTCTATGTGTATAAACACAAATATCTAGAAGACAGTTTGACTATCAGTTCATTTAGTAAGACAATAGTAGTAGATGTAGGGCCCATTTGGCTCACTGGCTGTAGACTTTTGATTGAATTTTCAATACCAAACATGTATTCTCTACTATGAATAGGGCCTCAAATTCCAATCATAAAGCAGTTGGTTACCACCCCCACCCCCACCCCCGCACAGTCATACCACTCTTGACCAGGGAATATATCTTGTCTGGAAGATTGACATTGTAATATGCAAGTCCAATGCTGGCTAAGACTATTAATGTCCCATACCCCAACTGCCTGCATAGCACCTTCAGGCTCTATGAATACTAACTGGTGGAGAGCAAGTTTCCAGCTCAGTCCCAGCTTGATTTCTCTGTGTCCTATATCTAAAGCATGTGGTTTTCAACATTAAGACTTTATCATCTAGTTCTGGTGGACATCTAAGGAATGGCAATAGCCTGCATTCCATAAACATTTCTTCTTGAAGAATGAGTCCAGATGCCTTCTACATAAGGGCATCTACATATTGGGTGGTAGTGGTGCTCACCTTTAATCCTAGCACTCGAGAGGCAGAGGCAGATGGATTTCTGTGAGTTTGAGGCCAACCTAGTTTACAGAGTGAGTTCCAGAATAGCCACGGCTGTTAGACAGAAAAACCCTGCCTTGAAAGAGAGAGAGGGACAGAGAGAGAGAGAGAGAGAGAGAGAGAGAGAGAGAGAGAGAGAGAGAGAGAGAGAGAGAGAGAGAATCTGAATATCATACAGCATGAGAAGAACACTAGACATTCACCCACTGGGCAATCTCTACTTCTCAAATTCTTAGTAAGAATAGTTTACACACAAGATTTTGCTTGAGTTTGTTCACCAAAATGTTTGCATCTTACTCCATTGTTTTCAAATCAGGAAGCTAATATTGACAAGCAGCGATAGGATTTTTTTAAATAGTAGCAGAGGATAAAACTTTAATAGCGCTCATTTAATTTTTTCCCCAGACATTTTGAATGTCACATGTATGTTAACCCATTTGATCACTCATAAGATCTCTCACACACAATAAAAAATGTTGTTAGTGTTATTGTCCATTTACAGATGATCAACAAAGTCAAATAAGGTCCCGTTACCTCCCCATATGTACATAAACTCTTAGGTATAGTTTGGGATATGGGCATGCTCAGAGCTCTTCTATACCATTGCTGGAAAATGGTTAGCTTCTACATTGAAAACATTTTAAAATTGTAATTCATGATTTAGTTTTTATAAATTTGCTCTTCTGCTGTAGTTACAGATTTTCTTAGCAAGTATAAAACAGTAATAATCAAATAGGTTAGAGCTTATCATCTTATATGTTTTTCTCTATAATACAAGGAATAAACCAGGTAAAAGCTTAATTATTTGGTATGCTTTTTTTCATAAAGTATTACCTACCCTAAAGGAAAGCCTCTAATAATAACTCTATGTCATGTCTATGTAGTAAGATACCTGTGGGAGTACCCAGAGAGGTGTTGAGACCTCCAAGACTCCAGAGAAGTTGTTTTAAAAAGTGGTTGCATCTCCCCTGACCATCCCCTACTTCTTGTCACTGAAAACCCCTAATCCCTTTGGAAAGACTTTTTCTTTTCACAGTTTTCCAGGAGAACTTTCTAGAATGATTGGACATCAAATAAATGTTTATTTGTCCATGTAAAGAGGAAGAGTTAAAAGGAGAAAAAAAACCTATAAAATCTATTGCCAAAAGTTAACTAAAACTAGGCAGTCAGTAGAGCAAACGCGTGTCAACATCTACTCTGCATAATGTTTCCATTTTAATGATACTGTCCAATCTCTCTCTGCTTTGATGTTCCAACCATCAGAAACACTGGCCCTTTTCCAGTTTGCTTCCTTGGTGAGATATTTCAGGGACTTTTGGCAGAAGAAACATCTACTGTTTCTATTTTTACTAGAAGTGGAAGATAAAGTCCAAGTAAGTTTGAAGTTGTGTTCTAGTTGAATTCTTCTTCCCTCCCATTTTAATGTAGGGAAAGGATGGAGGTTTAGGGCATTTGCAGATTGTGAAATATTTTTAAGACCTGGTGTGTGAGCTTGTTTAGGGTTTTCCAAAGACAATGAATTAAGTGATTACTCCTGTCTGTCTCCTGTATCTGTGCTTTTGTTAATTTTAAACAGTTGGTTTCTGAGAAGTAGTTCAGATAACCTATAGAGGTGCAGGGTATCTGACTGGGAAAATGCTAAGGCCTCTCCTTGACCTCTTCAGGAAGGGCAATTGCTGGACAGAACACGATGAAGCACACCCCGCCCCACCACACTGGAGTCTGCAGCGCGGTCTTACATTATGTTTTCTAGCCAGTGTTACTTCTGTTGTTTTGTGCCTATCATGGTATATGCTTTGCATGGAATCAGGCTCTTTCAGTTTCACTAGTAATGAGGGGAAAGGTTCTGGCCCCCAGCACCCAGGGCCTGTGTTGAGCCATTCACTATAGGCTTTGTGTAGAACTGAAAGCTGAGCCAAGCCTGTGTTCATGTAGTACACAATACGGCTCTTAGGATACTGAACCACAGTTTTTGAATAAGTAAATAAAAATGTATTCAGAAGTCTTCACGATTTAGTGCAGTTCTAACATGAATTCACCCATAGGGTGAAGTCTTGCCCCTATGAATTTTCATATTGGTCTTTGTCAGTGTTCTATTGCTGTGAGGAGACTCCATGATCAACGCAACTCTTATAAGAGAAAGCATTTAATTGGGTCTTGCTTACAATTTCAGAGGTTTAGACCATTATCAACAAAGCAGTGAGCATGGTGGCTTGCAGGCACGTGCTGGAGCGGGAGCTATGAGCTACGTTCTCATTCTGACCCATATGCAAAAAGAGTAGACCAGGGTCTGAAACCTCACAGCCAGACTCCAGTGTCATACTTTCTCCAACAAGGCCATACCTCTTAATCCTTCTGATCCTATCAAAGAGTTCACTCCCTGGTCACTAAGCATTCAACTATATGGGGATCTCTGGGGAACATTCTTATTCAAACCACCACAATATCTCTACATTAAAACATTAAATATTTGAAGATATGACTTTGTTGCTTAATAAATTGATTGTATTATCCTTAAAGCAGTGGTATCTTACTTATATTTTTATATCTTAGCTCTAAGTTTTCCAGAAAAATAAAGTAGAAGACAAAAGAGTTCAACAGGTATTGTGTCCTTGTGACTTTCCCCCAACTTCTTTCACAGACTTATCTACCCCGGAAAGAGTGCACAGGGTAAAGTGGCCTGTCACTTGTCATATTCTGGAATGTTGACTCAGCCATGACCTGTGTGTGCTCCTCACCTGTAGGTCCTCCTCATTGCAGACCGTGGGTCAGTCATCCAGGTGTCCCCTAGAGCCAATATAGCAAAGACATAGACTGGGATAGATGGTAAATGTATGCTTGTATCTTTGAATTCTTTGTAGAAGTAGAAACACCAAACAAGAATAGTTCTTATTCTTACTTTGTTTTGTTTCTGTTTTGAGATAGTGTAATTTAGTGCAATTGACCTCGAACTTATTATGTAGCCCATGGTGCCTTAGAGTTCTTGATCCTCCTGCCTCAGCCTCACAAATGCTGCCTTTAGAGACATGTGTGTACCACCTTGCCTGGCATCACTCTTCATGTGTAAGAACTAAAAGTAGGTCATGGTCATCACTAATCCTCAGATTTATTTTTGTTTTGTTTGTTTTGTTTTGTTTTTCCTTACTGCTGCCTTTGATTTAAAAAATTCCATTTCTGAATAAACGAATCCTTCCATTTGCTGACCTTGACATACCCTTCATTTTATATCTGCCTGGGAAATACTTCATGCTTATTCCACCTTAAGCACTGTTTACACAATGCGGGGGAAACCTTTTAGGTGTCATGATATGCTATCACTACCCCCAACATATTTTAAATTGATGTGAGTAGTGGTTCCATTGCTGGAGTAGGAAAGGCCAGTAACTCATAAATATATCCGAGGCCCATTTAAAGTGAGAAGACATCTCTGTCAGCTTGGAGAAAGGTCTTGAAGCTTGGCAGATAAGCCCTGATGAAGGGGCGGAGCAAAGGAAACTTTAACACCTGTAAATGGGAAGAGATCTGGTGTTTCTGTGGCTGACCTTTATAATTTCTTGCATGATAAACAGAATACTCTTATTTGATTTCAGAAGGAATGATAAGAAAAGATCTGAGCCTCACTACCAGGTTCTTCCTCTTCAGCCATTCTATATGTCTTTGGAAGAGCCAGCAGCATCTGAAGGATGAGATGTTCTTAGATGGTTCAGCTACTACTTGCACTCCGGAGAACCTGACTTGCTCTTAAGAAAAAAAATTTGGACAGCATAGCTTGAAATATTGAAATCATGGGCTTAGTTACTTAAAAATAGAAAATGAAAGAAAACATGGTGGTACTTTAATGAAATATAGGAAGATATCTTTCCTATGCTACTATCTGTGGAAAGTTTATCAACATAAAATGTTTCATATCTTGAATATGGTTAAATATCTATGAATATATAAGTATGATTACCCATATATATAAATAATAATGTGTGCATATCACTAATACCTTATTCAGATGTTTGGTCAGCTTTGCTGAGGACAGGGATAGTGTTACAAATTTTATATGAGAGCAAAGCACTAATGGTTCTTTCTGTTTGTTTTTCCTTTATTGGGTAGTAGATACTTATGTGTTTGCTATTTTTCTCTATATCACTTTGTGTGTCAGAGTATTTTGCTATAAATTTAAAATATAGGCAAAAAGTGAGAATACTTCTTTAATGATGTAACAACACTGTTAAAGATTAGAACTTTAAATCCAAAGCACTGGGAGTCCAAGGCATTTTTTCACTTAAATCTTTTAATGACTCAGAACCACTTCTCTATTACAATGTCTTAAGCATATGTTGGGGGTAGTGATAGCATATCATGACACCTAAAAGGTTTCCCCCGCATTGTGTAAACAGTGCTTAAGGTGGAATAAGCATGAAGTATTTCCCAGGCAGATATAAAATGAAGGGTATGTCAAGGTCAGCAAATGGAAGGATTCGTTTATCCAACATCAGAGATTCTGTTGGAAAGTGCAGTATCTCCATGCACTTATTATATGGATTTGGAAATTGCAGAGAGACATTCTTAGAAGAGTTTTGAAGTAAGCAGAAGTGCAGCTGCCAAGATTAGCAAGGGGAAATGAGATTATGCTCACAGCAATGCTAGCCTGCCTGGCCATGGCAAGAAGAAGTTATGCCTTTGGCTGTGCATGTAAAGATAGCTCACCCCAGGTGTTTCTTGGTTCCATGGAAAACAGAATTTATTTTTGTCTTCATGGAGATCTTATGTATGACATTGCATCAATTAAAAACATCACAAAGATTTCTTTGAGTTCTCAACCCATCCCTCTAGGTGGAGACATAATTTCCATATTACAGATGTGAAAAAATGAGGTTTTAAAAAGATTATGTATCACCCTTATGAGGTTGAAGAGACTCCAAATTTCTGTCTCTGTGCCCACAGTTAGTGCATCTTTCAGTCCTCATTAGAGAAGTGCCTTTTTGTAGTGATCAGTACTTAGCTTGGACACTCACAACTGGTCACAGTGCAGAGAAAAAGCATCCATGGAGTGCTCAGCCACATATGGGCATGTGAGATATCTGTATTACATTCCCTTTCCCAAGGCTCAGAGACTGTCTCAGAAAGGGCCATGGAAAGAATGTAAGAGCCCAGGATATGGAGGACTGAAGCAAAGCTGTATCTTCTGGACACAACAAGATCAATACTTTCATGAACTCACAGCAGCTGTGGTTGCTTGCATGAGATTAAGCCAATGAACATTCTAGCATGAAAGGCAGGAGTCTCATGACACCCACCCCTGGATGAAACTCTATGGATGGCTTCTGGGAGAGGGAAAGTCGGTTTTATTTAAGGATGTAGGCTCTGATAAGCCAACTACACTGTAGTAGTTGGCTCCACACCCTGAAGTAAATGGGCAGCATAAATTGGACCTGTGAGTTATAAAAAAAAAAGCAAAGGAAAGAGAGGTGGGAGGTAGTGGAGGTAGAGCTAGGAGGAGTGAGAAACAGAATTATGGAGGTAAATATGATAAAAATTTATTACATTCATATATGAACTCAAAAAATTAATAATTTTTTAAAAGTTGAGGCTATTTGAAATCTCTGGCTGCCATACCCCATTTATTGAATAGCTAGTCTTTGCCTTTCACACTGTCAGCCACACCTGCCATGCACCAACTTCAAGGTTTCATGTTTGTATCAAGTCAGGTGGTGACAGCAGGCAGTGCCATCCCAGTAACTGAACGCATTTCCCAACATTCTTCATGAAAGTTAGACTACATTTGTCTACAGGAGTTGCATGTGTTACGGGAAGGATAGACATTGGGACAACTGATATGAAAGGCAAGATACTCTGAGGTGGTTTAGGGATGTAAAGGATATGACATTGGAAAGGCATTGGAGATGAGGTGAGGCCAAGATGACAGAGACCAAACTTGCTAAGGTCTTCTGTGAGCCACCAACTCTGCTGGGGGCACAGAACTTGCTAAGCAACAGAAATTTTCCAATTCATGACAACGGTAGTGTGTTTTAAATAAGGAGAACTGTCAAAAGGGTGCATTTACTCAGGAGCCTTGGGCTTTGCTCTTATCAGACTAGGGAAAGAACAGTTTAAGCCATCATCAAGAAAAAAATAGTATTACCTCCAAAGGAATGCCTTCAACTTTTTGAAATGGAAATGAAAATATTAAGTAGTATTGCTCAAGCCTTAAAAATAGTTGAAGGTTTTCATGAGCAAATGTTTTAAATTGTCAGAAAAAAAGGCACTGGAAACTGAAGTGTGATTGGCAGTGTCACAGCAGATGGCTGCACTGATGCATCTTTTAGACAGTGACAGATATGCACCTTGCAAGTCCTGCGCTCCTCTGACCCAGCTTTCCTAATGACATAAGTAAGCCATTTTGAAACAAAGAAGGAGTTAGAGAGCTGCATGGAGTCTTGGAGAGTTTAAGCACAAGGGAATGAGAAGTGGTGAAAGTTTACCTTGTGGTAAGTTTTGACATCCAGATGTTTAATGTTCCATCCACTTACAGTGAAAAGGCAAAAATCTACTCATGAGAGTCATAATGACTAGATATGAAAAAGCTGAAAAGCCACACTTTGCCCCAAGGTTTATCTCTTCTTGTTTAACTTCACACTCTGATAGAGTGTGAATGAAGCTTCTGTAGTTTTAATGTCATAGCCTGACCTCCCTAGATCCAATCAGCTGTGTAACTTGTTCTCGATGACAAGTATAGTGCTAAAAGTTAAGCTTAGCAGCTGATGTTTTCTGAGAAATCCACCTTACAGCTGCTGTCCTAAGTTGTAAGCACCTGTCCTGGTTAGTATTTGTCAACTCAACACAAGTTCGAGTTATCTGGGGAGAGAGGCATCAATCAAAACTATGCCTCTATCAAATTGCCCATAGGCAAGTCTACAGGGCATTTTCTTGATAATGATTGATGTAGGTGGACCATGCTCAATGTGGGCAGTGTCTGCCCCTGGCTTGTGGACTGGTTTGTATAAGAAAGCAGGCTAAGAAAACGATAAGGAAAGATTCAGTGAGTAGTGTTTCTCCATTGTCTCTGCTTCAGTTCCTGCCTCCAGGTTCCTGCTTGAGTTCCTTCCCTGACTTCTTTTCATAAAGGCCTATACATTATATAATAAAATAAACCCTTTCCTCCCCAAGTTGCTTTTGGTCATGGTGCTTTAATCACAGCAATAGAAACCAAACTAAGACGGTGCCTATGCAAGTATATTAGATATGTATTTACCTGACCTCTCCTATCTCTGCCTCTGTTAGCAAATATACATGTATCAAAATAACTTTTCACTAAGAAAATTTTCTATTTCACTCACCCTCAAAAATAATGTACAAGGCAGAGTTATAAGTGTAAAATTCATTCAAGTATTTATTAAAATCTTTGTAGATTGGGAAAAAAGAAAACAGATCTTAAGTGAGCAGAATTCAATGTGAGCCACCAATCCACCGAAGAACATAAAAATAAAAAGTAAACCATTGCATTTTTCTAAAAAGAAAGAACATCTACAGGACCCGATGAACCCTAAAGGTAACTTCACATTTATTTATGTACAGTTTTGGTTTTTCATATCCATCAGTTGTAAAATATCCAAAACATCTTTAAGGAGGTTTAGCCAGTGAAACATTCTGCCTTTCTATTAGTGTATTTTCTTTCTTTAATGCATGCCAGATGAATACACTTGAGCCCTGCCAGTGTGGTTTGTGAAGAGAAAATTTTCCTTTCCTAGGAACCTTTCTTCTACCTCTTTAAGTTGTTTAGCTACTGTATCATGTTACCCACACCAGAATGAGGTCTGATAATGAGATTATTTTAAACATCTTGGGCAGAAAATTACCATGAAGTATTTGATATCTTAGGGTACCGAATTTCACATTGTGCCAGTTGCATAAGTGAAAAGCAGACAACCTGGGCAGATGGAGCAGGTCTCACCCTGAATGCTGGGTACCAGGGAAGACATGTCAGACCAGGTGTGTGGCAGTACTATGTCCTTGGGCCTCTTTAAAACACAGTGTTTTAATCACAACACTCCCAGATTCACAACACCTTCTCTGTCCTGCCAGTGTGGGGGCATCTGCCACCAACCTTGAAGTCAAGAAGCACTTATTATTATAGTTTACTTATGGGAAAGTGCTTTAAGAAAAGAAGTCAAGTTAGAATGGAATTGAAGCATCATGTTTAGACCCAGTATTTGTCAATTAGTACTCTGGCATCAGATGATATTAGCAATGTTCTTTCCAGTTGTGTTTTAGAATAAGAGTATCAGTCATGATGGAAGCACTGTATCAGGGAAGAGGGTAGCACAGAACAATCTTCATTATCTATTATGATAAAGCTTTTTTATTGAGTAGCTAAACCCTTACTCCTGACCCATTGATCAGACTGCCAGTCCAGAGTGTTTCATTAAATGAAATCTGTTTTCTTTCTTCCATTTCAAATTTACCACCACAGTCTCCCAACAGAAATGTTTCCTCATTTGACATTGTGCTTGCAGTTAATTTGGGTAGCTATGTCATAATCACAGCTTATTTGTGTTTAAGAAATAATTGTCTCTTTTTAATTGTATATGTTTTATGTGTCTTCATAAGGAATAGGCCATAATTCAAGGTTCCTTGACAATGATTTTAAGTTTTTATTTATTCTATTTAATAAAAATACAAATCATATTTAAATAGAACCACTGTGGACCATCTGTATGTCCTCATACACTAATCCACTTTTTATGGATTTATTGACATAAAATTCTTGTGTCATGGTGTTCACATGTTTAGACTACAGTTCAGTGTTCACAGACTTGTACAGGTTTCTCACTATCTTTTTCATTACACACACCCTCATTTACATAAAATCATATACACAGACAATAGACCTCAGCCCCTGGTAGCTGCTGATATACTTTCTAGCTCTGGATTGCCTTATGGAGCATTCCATATACTTGGAGTCATAAACTTTTTGGTTGGCTTCTTTCACTTACCATAATGTTCTAGAAGTTCATCCATGTTGTGCCATTAATCAGCGCTCATTCTTCTTTATTGAAAAATAACATTACATTGATTTTATGAATAAAGTAAACTTTGTTTATTCATCAGTCTATGGACATTTTAATTTGCAGATAAATGTTTTTTCAAAGTGTTGATATCCTCATCTCAGACCTGTGAGTATGGTAGTTTACATGGAAGAAGAACTTTGTATATGTCTTTCAGGTACCAGAGTTGGAAATTAGGAAACTAATGCTGGGTCATCTGGTAGTCCTTGTCTAATCATAGAAATCTTTCAGCGTGTGGAACCTTTTAAGTCTGTAATCAAAAGGAGTAGTATCTATGAAAGAAAAAAAAAACCATGAATTACTGCTGGATTTAAAGTTAGAGGACCAAGAAATGTGGGTAGATTATAGAAGCTGACAGAGGTATGGTGTGAAATCAGGAGAATTACCACAAAAATTTATTATTTTAAGTGCTTACATGTATTGTTAGTACAGCAATAGAAAATTAATACCGGGGTTTCACTATTACTTTGTAGCCTTTCTGAATAAAAGTTCAGAGGTGTATGAAAGTATTTGTATCAATGCACATCTTCATTTTCCTTGGTTATTTACTTAAGAGTAAATTGCTTATGCCAGGTGGTGGTAGTGAATGCCTTTAATCCCAGCACTTTGAAGGCAGAGGCAGGTGAATCTTTGTAAGTTTGAGGCCAGGCTGGTCTATAAAGTGAGTTTCTAGACAGCCAGAGTTGTTACACAGAGAAACCCTGTTTTGAAAAGCAAACCAAACCAAACAAAAGAACAATAGTAAATGGCTTGCTGTATGGTAAACTACGTGGGTATATCCTTACCATCATTTGTATGTGTCCTTTTGGTCTTAGACATCCTAGTGACTTATTAGGAACTTTCTCGCTGTGGCTTTAGTTTGCATCTCTCCAACGACTAAAGACATTAAGTATTCTTCATGTACTCAATAGCAATTTGAGTATCATTTTAATAGAAATATATATTTAAATCTTATATCTGTCTTCTTAGATACTTTTGTAATTGCTGTGACAAAATTTTTATGTCATATACTTAACAAAAGCAGTTTATGGCAGGAAGGGTTCATCTTAGTTTACAGTTTAAGAACAGTCCATCACAGCAGGGAAGGCATGTGGCAGGGGCATGAAGTCACTCATCACACTGCAAGAGCCATTAGGAAGCAGAGAGCAGACCAGGTGTGGGGCCAGGCTATCTCAAGGTCTACCTCCCGTGACTTAATTCTTCCACCTAAAGATTCCAGAACAATCCTACCAGCTAGGCACCAAGTATTCAAACACCTGAATCTATGGGAAATATTTCAAATTCAAGTTGTACCTCCATTAAAAAGTTGACTTATCAGGTTGGGCGGTGGTGGCACATGCCTTTAATCCCAGCACTGGGGAGGCAGAGCCAGGTGGATCTCTGTGAGTTCGAGGCTAGCCTGGTCTATAAAGCGAGATCCAGGATAGGCACCAAAACACCAAAGAGAAACCCTGTCTCAAAAGAGCCAAAAAAAAAAAAAAAAAGTTGATTTATCTTTTTATCACTAGAGTGATCTTTTTGTATTTCGGATACAGCTTCCCTTATCAGGTATGTGGTTAAGGAATATTTTCTTGGGGGCTGTCGAGATGGCTTAGTTGCAGTAAAGAGTACTTATTGCTCTTGCAGAGAACCCAGGTTCAGTTTCCAGCACCCCCATGGTGGTTGACATCCATCTGTAACTCCAGTTCCAGGGCATCCAACACCCTCTTCTAGCCTTTGTGGACACCAGGCACACACATAGTGCTCATACATGCATGATAGCACAACAATCATACATCAAAATGAAATAAAATAAATCTATAAAATACTTATCACACTCTGTAGGTTGCTGTCAATGTTTCTAATTTTTATGACTTTTCTTCACTCCTCTTTTTGGTCTCTCATGCTTTTAGTTTCATATTGAAAAAAACTAGTTACTAATCAAGACTCAACGAAAGTTCGTGCCTATGTCTTTTCTTCTTTAAGATTCTAAAGTTTTACCTCTTGCGTTTAGTCCTGAAATACATATTAAGTTTTAGTGTAGTATGTGGTAGGTGCCTCATGTATGTTTTATGTGTGAAAGAGAGTTCTCCCCACACTGCGATGCAGTTCATTTCTAATTGAACTTGTGGAGCTCCAAGAGATGACCTTTAAGTATTTAGAGTGTTCTTCCTGCCCCAGAGAGACTGTGTTATATTCCGTGTTCGTCATTTTGGCCATAGCTTCTTCTCATATCGTTTCCACTGAGGAATGTATGAGGCTGCTTCTGTCCCCATGTGAGTTGCCTGTACCTTGTCAAATAGTATGCAAAGTACAGGGACTAAATACACCTTTGTCTTTCTCCTTTTCCCATCCTTTCATCTAGTTTTTGCTTTTGTTTTGTACAAGATTTATCTACATAATCTTTATATGGATTGATGTTGTTAAGAAAAATTGCTGGGCATGGTGGTGCACAACTTTAATTCCAGGACTGGGGAGGCATAAGCAAGTCGGTCTGTGGAGGTTCAAGGACAGCCTGGTCTACATAGCAAGTTCCATACTAGCCAAGGCTACATAGTGAGACCATGTACCGATAAACAAGCAAAAATACTAATTGAACGAGGATTTTACTATTAATTTTGTCTCCATAGTATGGAGTTGCATGACTCTTTAACTCTCTACAAATGATGGAGTGCATCAGTTGCATAATTGCATTTTCTTCCTACTCTTAATTTCTTTATTCCGTGCTTCCTGCAGAACAAGATCTTTTCTGTTCTTAATAGGACATGGCTTTATGTGAACCCAATTTTTTCCATGACATAGTGACCCTAGAAAGTATGGTCTAGAAAACATCGTGTTTTTCTAGACAGTTAAGCACCTCTAATTCCTTCTTCACTCTGAAAAAGTCTGGCACTCTACATTAGCAAACCATTACTTTTCAAATTTGAATATGCATGCATATCAGTGAGGAGTTTCATTAGAGGGCAGATTCTGATTCATTATGCAGGTGGGGCCTGAAGCTCTGTATTTATAACAAGATCCCATGTGGTACAGATGCCTTTGACCTCACTGCCTCCCACTTTCAGAAATGAATATTCTCTGATTGTGTTTGGGTCTTTGGAGTCATACTGCTAAACCAGACTCGGTCTTCTATAACTTTTCTTTAAACAAACAAAACACTTCCAAAAAAGATAACAAAATGCTTCTCTCACACCCAAATACAACCAATAAATCTATTTGATATTGCATGTCAGTAGCCACAATCAGGTAAGATTAGATTGGTTGGAGAAATTTAAATCTCTCTTTAGAAAAGTCTGCAGACATTTTACTGTGAGCTACACAGTTGTAATGCTGGGTTTCATACATGATTGGCTAGAATTTCTCCTCTGGACTTTTGGTGTGTTCTTCATGCTGTGCCTCACTCAGAAAGATGTTTCTTCATCTGTGCTTAGATGAACAGAGTGTCTAGATTTCCTTAACTGGTTAAAGAATGAAGTGAAGTAAGAGTTGGGTGCTGTGGATATTGCTCTGTGTAAAATAAAATGCTGATAGGCCAGTAGCCAGGCAGGAAGTATAGGTGGGACAAGCAGAGAGGAGAATTCTGGGAAGTGGAAGGCTGAGTCAGGAGACACTGCCAGTACTGGTAAGCCACGACCCACATGACAACTTATATATTAATAGAAATGGGTTAATTTAAGATAGAAGAACTAGATAACAAGAAGCCTGCCATGGCCATACAGGTTGTAAGCAATATAAGTCTCTGTGTGTTTACTCAGTTGCGTCTGAGTGGCTGCAGGATTGGTGGGAGAGAGAGATTTGTCCTGACCGTGGGCCAGGAAGGACTGGAGAAAACTCCAGCTACACTTGGGCTACCTTTACCTGCTCAGTGTTACTTCCTCTAAGCTTTCACAGCAATCTGTCAACTTTGTGTGTCATATTTGCCTTGTTATACAGTGAAAACTACTCACTCTCAGATTGTATACCTAGTTATCAGAGTTCTTCTGATGAAAACTATGGCAATTCTCCTGGCAGTCACTTCAAAATCAGCGTGGATGACATTTGAATACCATTTTAACAGCAGGTGCACACTTGTCTGTTGAATCCTGTCTATAAACCAGTGCTGAAACGTTACTGAAGTTCTGAAAGTACAAACCACATTTCTTTTGGTTCTTAGGATCATTTCAGTTTTATTTGTTTGTTTGGTCAGTTGGTTGATTTATAATGTCATTTTTGTGTTCTGTAAACCTCAGCCTAGGAAAGGAATGGGAGATTGATTGATTAATAATGCATTTATTAATTATACCTTCACTTAATAAAGGTTGTTTATATTGCAATTCAGTTGGAACTATCACAGTAGATTCTGAGCACATTGACAGGAGTAGAGTAGAAATAAGATGTGAACATACCAGAACCTCATGTTTAATTCTAATTTCTGTGACTTAAAACATAAACCTTTTTAGCTAAGTTTTCCTCACCAGAAGTTGGAAACAGTCCTTTGCTGGATGGTGTTTTAAAATCCAAATGATTTACCTACTGTGTAGTTTTGATAAGAAAGAACCTCACAGTCACTCTCTGGAGATGAAATAGGACAGCAATAGTATTGGTAATAGCAATGCTGCTGTGGATTTAGCACTGTATGATCTGAGGAGCTTAGCATGTATGTTAACTCCACAAAACCCAGCAGAACAGCTGTTTCTGACCACACTGGAAACTTCTGCTGTCAGACAGAGTTATATCAGGGTGTAGTTCTTAACATAGTTGGAGAAGTCTGCCATGCTTCCTCACTTGCACTCTTGATTCAATTTAGTAAGTTTTCTTCCTTCTTTACATGGAGATTGTTTCAGGAATGCCGGAGGTGTTGGCTGACCTCCACTGACGGTGATGATGTGAAATACAATGGTGTGCTTTTGTTAAGCATGGTGAAACATGACAAACTGTCCTCACCTGTAACTCCCCCCGCCCTTCTAAAAAGCAACATTGACCCAAAGTTCATGATGAATAACTTCTGATAGTAATGCTGAAAGACTCATGCGTTTTCCCACAGCCATACTGCTGCTTCATACTTGTGTGAAGTAATAAAAAAAAAAAAGTGTATTGAAAATGCAAAAAACAGCTGAGACCTTTGTTCTTTGGAAATATAATTAAAATACCAAAATGCTACCAAGTAGCCTCATAACTCTTGACCCATCCTTCAAAATCTCTGATTATGAACACATCATCTTTCTAATTTAAATTTAATGGTAAATGTTAAAAGGAGAAGAGTCTGAGAAAATAGATGGAGAAGAGAAAATCATCTTCAAATAGCTGGTAGGTCCATGCCAAGCCCTTATAACTTGACACATAGGATGGCTGCTGGTAGTCTTTTAAATAAGAAAGAAAAAGGATGGATATTTTCTCTAGCAAAGAAGAGGAAAATAGAGCCAACCTCTCTCTGAAGATTTGTTATTACCACAAGGTTTTAGGTTTTTTTCTTCTTTTCACTTACTAAGGACAAGAAATCACTTCATTAGCTAATATTTTGAAGTTTAATTTAACAATAAAACAAAAAGAGCTGGGAGATGACCCCAGAACCCACGTTGGAATTCCAGGCATTCTTGCTTACCTTTGTAACCCTTGCACATCAGCAGCAAAGGGGAGGCAGATCCCTGGAGCTCCTGGCCTTGCCAATCTAGTCATTCCACTCCATGAGTTCTGAGTTCACTGAGAGACCTATTTTAAAAGATAAGACAGGGAGCTATAAAGTAAGAGACTAGAAGTATTCCTCTGGCCTTCATGTGCACATGCATGCACATACTAACACATTTATAATATGTACACACACAAACACATAAACAAAATGCTGCACTTTTAAGACACAAGTACATATATAGTGCCATGCATATTAATAATGGAATGATACTTACTTGCCATAGTAACAAAACAAAAAAAAAAAAAAAGAAACTAAAACACATCTTCTGAGTAAAACTTTAAAATACTCTTAGGATGACATGATTAATTGGAAATGGCATTGCCTCTGCTAACAGTGAAGGTACCTGTAAGATACAATCCACAAGAAACTAATCTTAATTAGCTTGATTTCTTGCATTGCAGTTTCTAATGCCAGTTTTAGCATCTGTGACCCAGTGGCAGTAAAGGATAACGTGTAATTTGTTTTAAAGCTCTGTGGGCCTGAGGTGCTGAAGAATGACATATGGACATTTAGGGAAGGTAAAGTAGAGCAAAGGCAGCTAAGCTGCATCTACTGCAGTGTTTCTAAAATACATCCACATGCTCAAATCCTCCGCTGGAAAGAAACAAATCTGTGTCCATTTCCTGGTGACCTTTTTAATCCCATTTCTATTTCCTTGATCATCCAGTTTTGAAACCAGTCAGGTGGTACCCAAGGCAGTAACAAGGTTTTTCCAAGAACTATAAAGATTTTCCTCTCACTGTTTCTAACTGATATATTTGAAGCACAGAATCAAACATGGAAAGTTATAGTGAAACAATTTATTTTTCAAAATTATTTTAAAATTTCCAAGGAAATCTAATTGCCTTATGGATTTTTTAAAATTATTATTCTTGTTTACTTGTATGTTTTCTTTTGCAGCATATGCAAACCAAGCTCTGAATGGGTATAGACGCTTTCTCACTGAGTCTTGGACACTCATAAGAGGAGCCCATTCACTGAATGTTCCTCGCTCTCATTTGCAGGACTGTGGTCCTCCTACTAGGAGGGGAGCATTCCCACTTTGATAAGAGAAGGAATGAATGACAGTAACAGCTGCCAGATATATTTTTTTTTGGGGGGGTTGCCTTTTGGTGCTCTCCTCTTCAGTATCTTTTAAAGGGAATTAACTTTATAACACTTAATGATTCTGTAATTCCCATCTTCTGTCTGCAAAGATGTTTTGTAGCATTAAAATTGGGCATACAGCATGAGGCTGCAGGTAAGAAATTGCATAAATTCAAAAACAGAGCTCAAGTCCCAATTCATCTAGTGCTATTCCCAAAAATGCCTGTAGTGTGAAGCCTAGTCTTAAGCTTTTGATTGTGCAGGACCAGTGCCCTAGTAAAACTGGGGTAAAATGAACTGCTGGAAGTGTGATGTGAATGCAGATAAGCCCATGTTCTTAAAGTCTGATAGAGTAAGAAGCTGTCCCATGTCTCTGTTGCTTCTCCATAAAGGTCTCTCAGTATGTCCCCTCTTTGTGTTAGCACACCACTGGGCAGCATGGTGTGAAGACCGTTCTTTGAGTAGTACTAATCTCTTGTACTCACCTTTATTCATTAGCAGATGGGGCTGGTCCAAGTCATTTTTACTTTTTAAATAAATTGTCCGTTCAACCACAGTTTCTTAAACTGTAGGCCATAACACCACAGGGTTATGTAGCTGAAACAGTAAGAGATTTCTGAACACACATAACCAAAAATTAATTTAGAATTGAATAATTAACGAGCCCACGGTTCCAGCAGCACTTCCCCATGATGAACCTTATGACTTCTCGCAGCTGCCGTTCTGAACACCCAGCATTGACTTTGCACTGATCAAAGCCATACAACACCAACCAAGTCTGCCCAAAGGTCTCACCCTAACTGTGGCCCAGAGCAGTCTGTTTCCAACGCCTGTGTATCCTCCCTGGTGGCTCTTCAATTACTTGCCTGGCCACACTTGACAATTGCTCAGCTCAGTCACAAGGGATGCCCTTCCTCATCATTGGTAGTGCTGGATCAGTGTCAAGGTGGCTTCTGACTTTGAGAAGCAGATTCGGCAAGTTTTGACATCTGTGGTGAGGAAAACCCACTGTTTTGATTCTTGGTTTTTCGTTGTTAAATAGTGTCACCATACAGAGAAGCACACACAGAGTTAAAATCTGACAATATTCAAATCCCCCTCCCTCTCTGTTTCAGGTAGAGCTGAGAACTTGCTACCACCATTCCATTGCTTTTCTTCTTTCTTCTCCAGATGTGGCCTCTAGTTGTTCAAGATTCTCTGTTCTGAGATTCCTTTGTTGTCAGAAATGTTACCTGTGCTTTCCGACCTTTTCTCAGCCCTCAGGGCTCTCTCTGTGGTGGCTCAGCATCTGATGTTAAGAATTGAAATAGGAGCAGAATGTTTGATGATTTTGGTAAGACTTAAATTGTTATCTGCTGATGCTCTAGTAACTAATTATCATATATATGTGTTTTCTAATCCTTTGATCTTCTAGCTGATACAAATTTATGAATTACAACATTTATTTAAGACACAGATTTTAATGTAAGAAATGCTGTGCATAACTTGTCACATGGAAGACAGACCAGGGCAGGATTAGAAGATTCTGATCAAATAATATCACAAGTATTCATATAAGTAGCTTATCCAATGCTTTTATTTACTTTTTAGGTCAGTGATCAAAGGGTCTGCTCTGGGCCAGGATAGCCCCTAGGCTTTAGAGGTACTAACAAAAGTAAATATCTCTGCTTTTGTGAAGCGTATAGTCTATTTATAAGCAAGCAAATGAAAACAAATACACCAGACAGTAAAGAGATGTGGAACTGCACAGAAGAGTAAGTGAAGGACTGAGGATGGGGTCTCGGTTGTATCTTGGACAGTCAGCAAAGCCACCTAATAAGCGAACATGTGGCCTGAAGGAAATGGGACAAACTACAGATGTCCAAGGACAGACATGTTAAGGATCAATAAATTCACAGGACTTCAAGTGGAACTGTGACTTGCAAGGAACCTTACACTGCTCCTTAACACAGTTCTGTGGTATAGCTAATGGAGAGGTCATTATATCCATTTTTATATGTGTTGACACTAAGGCAAAATAGTGACTTTCTCAGTACCATACTTGGTAGTTGGTGACAGAGCCAGCAATAACATATCTTCTGGATTCTAGAACATTCTAGTTTAGATGTGCTACAGTTTACTGTTTAATGTGCTAGGATTTATAATAGCACCCTCTGGGATTACCTTTATAACTGATTCTCTTGTGGAATTACATAAAATCTTTGAACACCAGTTCCCACAACTGTAAGATGGGAGATGTAGTATCCTGGATTGTGAGAACCACAGGGCAGTGTGGGTAAACTGTGATGCACTTGCACACACAATGTGCTGCCAGAAGACAGTGTTTCTGTGGCAAGGTGTCTGATGGGCTAACCAAAATTTGTAAATTGACCCTATTAAAGGCCAAACCGATGTAACACTTTAGATTTGCGATGTCTTAGGAATCAATAGGATAAATTTAAATGTAGATTCAAACAAACCCAATGCCTATATTTTCTTTCCTGCTTGTCCCTACAGATAACACAGAAATGTAAATATGATTTGATGTATTTGGCTGGCACAAACTCTACTATATATTTTACCTATTCTATTTGAGTGCATTTCCTATTGTAATTTCTTGATTCCTTTTATGTTCTGCCAAATCACATTAACTTGTCCTTGAGCTGTGTAATCTTGAGCTTAGCCCGTGGAGGATGATGGGGTTTGCCTGAGGTGAGACCTGATTGCACAGAGCAATCAGTCATTTGCAGTGCTGTAACTCAGCCTATCTATCCTCTGACTGTGAAGGGCTGTTAGATTTGAAAGAAGCTGCTGGTCTATCTGTACCAGCACCAGCTGCGCTTTGGGAAGAAACCGAAATAAGTTGCTGTTCTGCTTCCGTCTGAGTAGTAGAAGGAGGACCGTTTTTGAGCCAGAGCTGAGAAAGAGCTTCCCAAGCAAAAGGGACAAAAAGTTCCAAAGAAATGATCTGATGGAGGGGCCAAGGAAAGGCCGGAAAACCTGAAACAGAGTGAGAGTGGAGAAGAAATGAGATGGAGGAGATAGGTGGGTCTGGATCCTGTAAACATAGGTCTACCATAATCCTTACCTTCACTTTGATTGCACACCCAGTGGGACATGGAAGATGGTCATTAAGTGAAATGTTACTTGATGCAGTTAACATTCTGCCATAAAGATATGGGCACAGAGCTCACACTTGGGAGCCTTGTACAGATGCTTACTTGTAATGTAATGGAGTCTTGTGTTATCTAGATGCCACAAGAGTGAAGAAGATGAGAGACATATTTCAGGTTCAATGTGGTGGCAGACATCTGTAATCCTAGCTACTCAGGAGGCTGAGACAGGAGGACAATTTGAATTCATTAGTTCATAACCAACCTAGGCAGCGTAGTGATGTCCTGTCTCAAAGAAAAGGGTAAAAAGAGAATGAGGGGGGTTATTTACAGCATATGCAGAGATTGCACTACAATTTTACTAATGATTGAGTTGTGTGAGATGGTTAAAGAGTGAGATTATAGATAATCTAGATTTTCAATATAGTCAACTGAGTTAATTACTGATATCATTTAAAGTTATATGACTAGAAAGGGTAAAAGCAGGAATCAAAAACGCTGTTTGGCCAAGTTACCCATGAGTGGCCCATTGCAGACATCATTCAAGCAATAATGGTGGCAAGATGGCTGTGACCTGGAGTCAGCAGTTGGTGTGGGCAGCAGATTTGCAGGGCTCTAGCTCAGCCTGTCTTCTGCGATTCCTTAGTTTTCTGGTGCTATTTGAAGCAACCCCTGGCTGGTGGAGATCACCTACGAAGAGAATGGAGCCTGACAGAGAAACATTTAGAGATCTTATCCAAGGAGGAAAGAAGAAGGACCAACCCCAACTACAACGGCGAAATTGTTGAAAAGAGGGAGTAATATCAACCTGTAGTCCCTGGATGGAATATCTACAGCACTGTTGCCATAACAAGAAGACTCAGTGTGCCAAGCTAGAGATGTATTCAACAGTGACTTAGAAAATACATTTCTGCATATTCAAACATTTCATTTTGGTGACAAAGACCTGAGAAAAGCTATTTGAAAGGAGGAAAGCTTGATGCTTCAATAAAATCATACTGATCTTACAGAGGACAGTTCCCAGTACCCTTTTCAGGCAGGCTTAAAAGCACCTGTAACCCCAGCTCCAGGGTAATCTGGCCTCCACTGGCACTACACATGGGTGTGCAAACACACATATACACATAATTAACATTTCAAAAAAGGAGGAACAATTTAATTTGGCTCACAGTTTGGGTGTGTAGTTTACTGGCTCTACTGTTTCCAGATTGTAGTTGCTGTAGGGGAAAGGACGTTGCTCTCCTCATAGAGGAAATGCAGCCAGAGACAGAAAGGATAGCTGCAAGCTGTATCTTCCAGGGCTTGCCCTTTTCCTCCAAGTAGGCCCTACCTTCTACTTTCTGTGATCTTCAAAAATGCCATCATACTATAGATTCATCAAGGGATTGTCTACTGATTGGCTTAGAACCTTCATGGTGTTTCTTAGTTACGGTTTCCATTGCTGTGAAGAGACTCCATGAACATGCAGCTCTTATAAAGGAAAGCATTTAGTTGGGGCTGGCTTACAATTCAGAGGTTTAGTCCAATGTCATCATGTGGAAGCATGGCAGCAGGTAGGCAGACATGGTGCTGGAGAGGATATTGAGAGTTCTACATCCAAAGCAGCAGGAAGAGGGAATCACACTAGGCATGGCTTGAGTTTTTGAAACCTCCAAGTCTACCCCCAGTGACATGCTTCCTCAATAAGACCCCATCTTCTCCAACATGGCCATACCTCCTAAGAGTACTACACCTTATGAGCCTATGAGAGCCATTTTCATTCAAACCATCATATGACATGACCACCTCTCAGTAATTGGAGTCACAAGCTGGAAACCAAGCTTTCAACACATTGGGCCTTTTGTGGGCGATACTACATATCAGCACCATAACTATTTTCACTCTTAAAAAGATCAGATCATAAAAAGCACAAAGAAAGGAAGCAACTGAAACATTAACATCATAGTGTGTTTTTCCATTTTTTTTTCCTTGAGCCTCTGAGGCACTATTTAGGTAATTTAGGTAATAATACATGGATTTTAACAACTGTGTATAATTTCCTTTGTAGTATCATTTATAATGGGAGTCATTTCTCATATTGCAAACTTTTAAGTAAAACTTTAATTCTTGAATCTATATTTTTAACTTAGTTTTTGAATGCTTCCAAATCTTTATCTTTCCTATTTTTGTGTAGTTTCTACTTGCTTTTTTTTTCTCTCAGAAGATGTAGTGAGGTAGATAGACTGTTTATCTCTCAGTCAGATATTCCTCTTTCACATTAGTTTGTACAAAGCAAGGTAAAAGCTTGTCAATTTGCCAGCATTAAATGAAAATAGATCATGACTGTTCCTTTCTCAGATTAGATTTCATAACAAAACCAATCTTTTAAAATATCTAAATCAAACAACTTTCAAATAAAATGACTACTAAAATAAAGGATATCAATGATATATACATATATATATATACATATATATATATTCTGAGATTCTCTAGGCATAGGAAGCTAAATATATTTTCTGCACACAAAATATCATTATCAATGTCAGTTGAGACAATGATTATTTTTGGCTTATTCTTTGAATTGCATTACATAAATCTTTTAAATGGCCCCATATCTAAAGCTAAGTAAAATATAAATGTCATGCCAAAAAATAACTGATTTTGAAGTTTTTGTACTGCAGAGTATTATTATGCCTTTAGTTCTGTGTGTTTTAGCTTAAGGTGTTCATATTTAAGTTGAAAAATAATCTGACATCCATTTACTAATATAAGATGTGGACTGAGAAAAGATTATACTAAGGCCCCTCAAAATAAAGAAATACAATTGTTATTCATAAGACCTTTTTAAAAATTAATCTGATTCTTTAGGAAATAGACACATTATCTTCAATAAAGATGAATTCATCTTCATTAAAAATTCCATTGCTAAAAATGGTAAAAATTAGAGATAATCAATTGATTGTTCTATATCTAGATCCAGGTCCTTTATTCTACTCAAAGTTTCACCCTCTTTCTGTAACAATTTCTTCTTATAGAGGATGACTTTATCTCCAGCCAGCTGAGCTCAGAGCATGCTTGGGTGTCTCTTTCTATAGAAGATACTTGTGCAGACTCTCAGGTGTGGGAACAAACATCGATGAGGACTCGTGGTGTAGCTGACCCAGTCTTGGTTTCACACCGTGTACCACCTGAAGATTCTGTTTAGGAACTGGCTCACTGAAGAGGGACTATCTAAAACTCAGAAGATGAAGACAGACAGAAAGGTGACTGCTGCTTCAAAAGTGTGGAGTGGAGTGTAGAACTGGACTCAGACAGTTGTGTTCCCCTTCTGCCTGGAAGCTTTGCTCCATAGGTCATGGAGCTCAGCCCCCAGCTGTTTGCAGATCAGAACAGCAGGCTCTCATAGAGGCTCAGGGATTCCAATCCAGCCAGGTGGGAGCAAAGAGCAAAGGACTAGAGTCTTGGGGTGGGAGCACAGAGAAAGACCCACATTTGACAAACATTGAATATCTGCTCTATTCTAGACACTGCAGTCCCCCCCCCCAGTTGAATGCCCCTCACGTAACACTGCTTTAAATAGATGGTGTTGGGCAATTGTTTTCGTGAACAAGCTAAAGCTAATGTTCATATACTCACTGGCCTAAGGGTGCTGTGTGTAAGAAATCCTAAAACTTGGACTAACATCTCCTGGCACAAGCACAAAGGAGATTTTGAGATAATACAAAAGAGAAGTTGAGTCAGTCCCATATGACACAACACTGGCTTGTCCTTGACTGTAGTAAAAATATTCATATAATACAGGAGATTCAGATAGGTTCCAGCTTACTGTTTAGAAAAGATACCCATACATATGGGGAATTGAGACGTATAGATGTCCAGTGATTTTCCCAGCATCTCCTTGCTACTAGTAGTAAAGCCAAGACTTTCCTTTTAGGCTGGGATATTTCAGTCTTCTCCATTTTAGCAGGTGTGAATAATATAAATAATGGACACCCAAACACAAGAGTAATAAATTCTAATGTTCTAGTGTCAGTTCTACAAGCCAGCAGTATAATGGTAGCTCACGATAGCTTGTCAAGTATTTTACTAATGATTAGAAGAGAGGAGTCTGAAGGCTTCATGTCTAAGGAGATGAAAATGTTGATTCCTCTGCTAAGCTCTGTACATGCCGAATGTGCGTATTAAAAATAACATACGAGGAGCTGGAGAGTTGGCTTGGAGTTAAGAGTACTTGCTGCTCTTGCAGAGGACCAGAGTTTAATTCTCAGCACCCATATGATGGCTCACAGCCATCTGTATCTCCAACTTCATGTGATCTGACACCCTCTCCTGGCCTCTGTGGTCTCCAGGCATGATGAATGTGGTGCACAGACAAAATATTCAGGCAAAATGTGATGCAAATAAAAATTTTTAAAAGTCAGTTTGTACCCTGCCTGAATTATATGCATTAGTGATTAATTCCAAATTACCAGTGATGCATTGGTGTCACATTAAAGAAAGAAATAAAAGCACTTCCTCTTCAAATTATTTAACCAAAAGTGAGTCTAGATTTGAATTCTCTGTTTCATGCTTCCTGTGTCTTCTGTCTACCTGTGTCAGTTGCATGAGTCTGAATCTATGCCTGCCTGAAGGCTGTCTTGTGAATCTGTCCCTTTGTCTGTGTCTTCTGTCTTGTATGTATCATGTGACTGTCCCTAACAAACGGCTTTGTTCTATATTTGTTGAACAGTAAAGAAAGCTTTACATGGGGAAGGAATGATGGATACTTTACAGAAATCTTTAACAGAGTTTTACAAGGGATCAAGTCACTGACTCTAACTGATCTCAATCTGACCCAGACAACAGACATCATTATTCATCAACCAATATTCATTTTTAAAAGGTCGCTTTGAATTTCTGTACTTACTGATTTCAGAAAATGATGCACATACACCATCTGGTTCAGGAACATGGATGAATACACAATTTAAGATTACAGCTATGCTTAGGTTGTAAGAATTGACCACATGGGAAATCCAAGGCAAGTAAGATTGACTGTTAACATTGTTTTCTTTTTTCTTTCTTTTTTATTTTTTTTTTATTTTTCAAGACAGGGTTTCTCTGTGTAGTTTTGGTGCCTGTCCTGGATCTCGCTTTATAAACCAGGCTGGCCTTGAACTCACAGAGATCCACCTGACTCTGCCTCCCAAGTACTGGGATTAAAGGCGTGCACCACCACCACCTGGCCAACATTGTTTTCTTAAAGGCAGTTTAAATAGACTGAGTACACAGTAGGGTAGCAAGCAGTCTTAAGTGTTAAGTGACTTCAAGGTGTATATTAACTGTGGCTGTGAATTCTAGCAAAAGTTTTAGTGTCTTAGAATGTAATAAATACTTTCAGAATATTGTATTGCCTTGGTACCGCAATATTTACAATTATATGCTAATAAAATCTTGTTTTTAAAAAGAGGGAAAGTCCTCTCCAATAACCAGTGGTTGAATGGGAGGGTATTTTCTCCAGTACTGGCTGTTGTCAAGTACTTTTGCTTTAGATGCTTTTTATTCATCTTTTTGGACTGCTTTAACAGTACTAGGGAGACAACAGAAATTACTTTCCTTATAATTCTGGAGACTGGAGATCTAAGTTCCAGGTAGCCATGGAGGAAAGTTCGGGAAGTCTCTCTTCCTGGCGTCTAGACTATAGCCATTATGTTCTTGTGTAACCTGTCCTCCGAACTCCTATGCCAGTCTCTCTTCCTCTTCCTGTCAAGGCTTCAGTCATACTGGATTAGGGCTCTATTTTTATGACCTCATTTAACATTTATTACTTCCTTAAAGATCCTGATTCTAAATATAATCAGATTAGAAATTAGGGATTCAACATCTGATTTTGAGACGACACTATTGGGTCCAAAACAGGTCCATAAAGGGAGTGTTAAAGCAGTGGGCCCCCACCAGTTTAGGCAAATACTTTGTCTAACTATTTAGGTGTGAAGTTCCAGCTGGATGCAGTCACCCCATTATTCCCATTAAACCTCTGAGGGTTTTTGTTTGTTTGTTTGTTTGTTTAATCTTAGACAACTTTGAATCAGTGTTTTGACTGGAGATGTGAGACCTGGAAGAGACAGTCCCTTCCAGTTCGTGATGCTCCCAGAGCTCACATGAGCAATTGGCAAGGTCACCCACAAGAATGGTGTCCCAGTGCCAAGCCACTGACACCATTTGCCTGTTTCCAGAAGCCAGCCCTTGAGCTGTGTGACTGAATGTCATTGTTCTCACTTCAGAGGCATTATAACAAAACTTATCTATATTTTTTCAACCAAGCTATTCTAATGCTGCAAATAGAACAGGGATGTAGTCAGGGTTAGAAGGGAGAGCAGAAGCAGATGTAAAGTGGTATGTGCACATGCAGGCCCTGACCTATATTCAAGATTCAGTCCAGGCAAATGTTCTGTGGCCCACCATCCTCACTTTGTTAATAAGAAACTTAAAAGTCAGTGGTTTTATATGGTTTATAGTTGTTAAAGGAAATGTGAAGCTGTGTTTTTGATTTGGGATTTTGCTTTTGGTGTACATATTCTTTGTGCACAACAGTGTTAAGTCTCTATACCAAAATACAACTTTCGTATTTGGTGGATTATCTTTTGACAATAAAGAGGTCTCACATTATATGTTCAGAGTGTCTGTAAACTTTTAGGGATGGTAAAATTTAATTATAACTCATCTCACAAAATTTATAAACAATCTTTCTTTATCCTCTGACATTCTGAACCAGGAAGTATATAAAGATCAAAATGTATGATCTGACCTTAACTAGCTTCCATTACAGATGAGAGAAAGTATAAAGTTTAATGTATGTAATGGAATATGTTAGTGACAAGACCATCAGAGAGACAATTGCCTCACACATAGGCAGTTTAAAAAAGGAGTTTGGGGTAGAGAGATGGCTCAGTTAAGACTGTTCTTTTCAGAGAACCTAGGTTCAGTTCCTATCAAGCATATCTGGCAGCTCACCAGGTCACAATGACCTGTAACTCAAGGTTAGGGTTAGGAAACCGGATGCCCTCTTCGGGCTTCTGAGGGCATTGTACACACATACTTATACAGAGGCAGGCAAAGACATATATATATATATATATATATATATATATATATAAATATGTATATATGTATATATATATAAATGTGTGTATATGTGTGTGTGTGACACACACATACATAAAAATACTTTTTTAAAAAAATAAAAAAAATCTGAAATGCCTAAGCATACCCATGTTACCTCAGCCATCGGAATAAATCAGCAAATCCATCCCGAACAGTAGTTCTACAAAACTACAGAGAATAAAACCCAGCTGAGCAGAATGACAGCTGTACCACTCAGGAAATTTTATTGGATAGTCTCAGGCATGTGTGACAGTTCTCAGGAATTCAACAGGAAAAGTAAAAGATAAATGGCTATAAGTTGCTCGTTGTGAGCTACATTTTAATTCAATTAGACAAAGTTCAAAGGAAATGTGAAATCATAATCAAAGATAAATGTATTTTAAAATGTTTTGCATAATTCATCTGAGTCTTTGGTGAAAGTATATAGAGATTTAATTCACGACCTGCCGCTATACTAACATTTATACAACGAGTCATGGAATTTCCTGCAAACAAAAGTGAACTAAAGGAAACAGCATCACTCACTAGAAACTCTACTATGCCCTTGTCCTTAACCTCTCACTTTAGGAGACACTATGAAATCTTAGTTCTTGATTAACTTTCTCCTGTTCTGTCTCTATTGGAAGTGAGAGCAACTTAACTCAGTTGGAGTTCCTGCAATGTCTAGTGGAAAAAATGGGCAAATCGTCTCTATAACTCTGTATATACTCACGCTACAGTTGATTCACTGGGTGTCTGCTCATAGGTCTCAGTTCTGTCTCCATAGCACCATGAGAGTGTAATGAAGTGGCCTTCTCTCCCCACCTTTATAATTAATTTTTTTCATTAATTTCACATACTGACCACAGCTTTCCCCCTCCCTCCTCTCTTCCCTCCCTCCCCTTACCTCCCATCCACACCTCTACCATCCACTCCTCCTTCTCCATTCAGAAAGGGGCTGGCCTCCCATAGACATCAACAAATTGTGGCATATCAAGTTGAGGCAGGACCAAGCTTCTCCCCCTGCATCAAGGCTGGGCAGTGAGGCATCCCTGCAGGGGGAATAGGTTCCCAAAAGTCAGCTAAATCTCCAGGGATAGGTCCTGATCACATTGCTAGGAGTCCCACAAGCAGACCAAGCTACACAACTGTCACCCACATGTAGAGGGCCTAGGTTGGTCCCATGAATGCTCCCTTGCTGTCCATCCAGAGTCTGTGTGCTCCCAGGAGCTCAGGTCAGTTGTCTCTGTGGGTTCCCCATCATGACCTTGACTCCACTGGTTCATACTATCACTCTTCCCTCTCTTTAGTAGGACTCCCTGAGCTTTCCCAGTGCTTGGCTGTGGATCTCTGCATCTATTTCCAACAGTTACTGGATGAAGGCTCTGTCATGAGAATAAGGGTAGTCACCAAACTGATTACAGTAGATGGCCAGTTTGGGTACCCTCTCAACTATTGCTAGGAGTCTTAGCTGGGGCCATCCTTGTAGATTGGTGGGGGTTTCCCTGGCACCAGGTTTCTCCCTAACCCCAAAATGCCTCCCCCATCAAGATATCTCTTCCATTATTCTCCCCATCCATCTCACCCACACACTGCCCAACCACATCCCTCATGTTCCCACCCCCGACCCCCACATCGTTTATGCATGAGATCTCATCTATTTCCCCTTCCCAGGGAAATCTATATATCCCTCTTTTGGTTCTCCTTGTTTCCTAGCTTCTCTGGGGCTGTGGATTGTAGCCTGGTTATCCTTTACTTTGTAGCTAATATCCACTTATGAGTGAGTACAAACTACGTTTGTCTTTCTGGGTATGGGTTACCTCATGCAGAATGATTTTTTTCTAATTTCATCCATTTGCCTGCAAATTTCATGTTGTCATTGTTGTTGTTTAACCACTGAGTAAATACTCCATTGTGAAAAATGTACCACATTTTATTTATCTACTCTTTGGTTAAGGGGCATCTAGGTTGTCTCCAGGTTCTGGCTATTTCAAATAAAGCTGCTAAGAGTATAGTTGAGCAAGAGTCCTTGTGGTGTGATTGAACATCCTTTGGGTATATGACCAAGATTGGTATAGCTGGGTCTTAAGGTAGATTGATTCCCACTTTTCTGAGAAACCCCCATACTGATTTCCAAAGAGACTGTACGAGTTTGCATTCCCACCAACAGTGGAAGAGTGTTCCCATACTCCACATCCTCTCCAACATAATCTGTCATTACTATTTTTGATATTTAGCCATTCTGACAGGTATAAGATTGTATCTCACAGTTGTTTTGATTCACATTTCCACGATGACTAAGGATGTTGAACAATTTTTTAACTGAATCGTGGCCATTTGATTCTTCTGCTGAGAATTCTGTTTAGATCTGTACCTCATTTTTTAATTGGATTATTTGGTATTTTGATGTCTAGTTTCTTGAGCTCTTTTGGAGATCAGCCTTCCATCAGATGTGGGGTTGGTGAAGATCATTTCCCACGCTGTAGGCTACCACTTTGTTTTATTGACAATATCCTTTGCTGTAGCTGAAGTTTTCCAGTCTCACTTGGGCCCGTAGCCACTCAGACCCAATTAAACACCCAGAGACTTGCCGGGCGGTGGTGGCGCACGCCTTTAATCCCAGCACTCGGGAGGCAGAGCCAGGTGGATCTCCGTGAGTTCGAGGCCAGCCTGGGCTACCAAGTGAGTTCCAGGAAAGGCGCAAAGCTACACAGAGAAACCCTGTCTCGAAAAACCAAAAAAAAAAAAAAAAAAAACACCCAGAGACTTATATTACTTATAAACTGCATGGCTGTGGCAGGCTTCTTGCTATCTAGTTCTTATATCTTAAATTAACCCATTTCTATAAATCTATACCTTGCCACGTGGCTCATGGCTTACCTGTATCTTTACATGTTGCTTCTCATGCTTCAGCTGGCAGTGTCTCCTCACTCAGCCTTCCTGTTCCCAGAATTCTCCTTTCTCTTTGTCCTGCCAATATAAGGAATCTGTTAAAGGCACTTAAATATATAGATTATTGATACTTTGCATGTATTTAAATTCCACCCAGTTCAAGACATACAACATTTCTCTCATCTGGTGCTGTTTCTTTTTCTAATTTCCAGCCAGTAGCACCCATCCCTAAAGATAAACAACTGCTTTTCTGATTTTTATCAGTGGAGATAACTCTGCTTTTCCTTAACTTCATATAAAGGAATCACACAGCACATATTAACCCCTTCAAATCTTGATATCTTTCATTCTGTTTGTTTTTTGAGACTCATCTACATCTTACCTGTAATGTAGATGTCTTTTTATTTGTTTGTTTGTTTGTTTGTTTGTTTTTAATTACTGACAAGTATCTGTTCTTAAGGTATGTCATACTTTATTGTACTATTCTGTTGTTTGGGTTGCTTCCAGTTTAGAACGATTAGGAAATTTCTCCACACATTTTAATGTAGCCTTTCTAGCCATATGCACTCATTTCTCTTGGGTTGAAGATCAAAGTCGAATTTCTGAGTCTTAGGAATGTCATGCTTAATTTTATCAGGAACTGCAGGCTATATTCCAAGTGCTTATAACATTTGACACTACACTTGCCGTGTGCAAGTAACCTCCTTGTTCAGAATACGCTAGTCTTAGCTTGATGGAGCCAGTCCTTTCTTTTGTTTGTTTACTTTCTTTGATTTACCTTGTTTGTTTGTTTGTTTTTGACATCCTGGTAGGTATGTTTTGGAAATTCATTCATTTTTTTTTTAACAACCTCAAAAAAATCATGTATGTCTAAACTGGGCTTAAATTTCAAAAGTTTGATTTTGCATGTGAAAAGAATGTTTACAGCCTTCCTACATACAGCCCTGCTTTTCAATAAGGTAAACAACAGCAGTAAATCCAGTGTGTACAGTTAAAGTATGTCAATTATATCTCCTCTTTTTATCTAAAATGACTCATTTTTGAAGTTAATCTTTGAAATTTAAGCTGTAAATTTCACTACTTAGTCTGTTCTGGGGTAATGCAAATAGAATTCTTCCTTCTCCCAATTATGCATACATCCCAAGTTTTACTGCCTTCATCACTGCTTTAGATTTTGTTGGTCAACATTTATTTCTAATGTTCGATCAGAACTGAGCTGTTGGGAATCTGGTTTCTTTAGGGAGGACAGATATTGTACTTTCTTATAGGATATTGTCAGTGTCAGGCAAAGAGGTAATTTGTCCTCGTGATTTTTATGGCAACCTCATTGGGCCCTGTCATTTTCAGAGGCTGATACAAACCTCATTTTCTTGTCTTTCTATCCCAGGAAGATAGCCCAGAAACCTCTAAATAGCACAGTGAAAAAAATTAGGCATGACTGAATCACAGTAGCTCAGGGAAATAGTTTTGTGGAAATTTGTCTTGTTACTTAACTCAGTTGCTATTTGGAATAGAGTGCTATCAACATCTCTCAACAGAGATCTGACTCCTTGAATCTATATTAGATGCCATGGGAAGCCTGGACTTTACTTGACTCCATAATAAATTAGAAGATAAGCATCTGTAGAACCCCCTTTCTTTCTGTGGCAAGTGGATGTTTTTTGTTTCTGCTTTTAACACTGCTCTCCTGTAGGTCATAATCTGTTGGAGTGTTAATGTTCTACAGAGCCTGGGATGGTAGTGAATGGGGCAGTGCCAAACTCTGTGTACCAAACTATTCTATAAAATTCATTTTTTAAATTTTTCGTCTGTTAATTTACTGTATATCACAAGCATTTCCCCATTTTTCTCTATGGTTAATCAAAGGGTATCTCACCATTCATATGATTTTGAATAGATTCTTTTAGATATCTTTTTGCTTAACAGATTATTGAACAAGGTAGCTGCTTATTTTTTCAGTACTATAATGATTGAATGAATATCATTTCATTCCTAAAGTTTGCTTCCCAAAGGTAGAATTACAAGGCCAAGGAATATGAATATTTTCTTGCCTGCATGTTATATTCTTAGAAAATTTGTTACACTTGTAACCTGCCTGCCAGAAATGAAGATTTACTAAAGAGATCCATGCTAGCCAGGTCAACAGGAGACCCTGGCCCAAACACAGAAACAGACACCTGTGAACAGATGTTATGAGCCCTTCCCCAGGAAATACGTGGAATGTGAATGACTGAACAAAGGAAAAGAGGAAATGCAGGAGAAAGATTCCACATGAGAGAGTGCCTAAAGTCCTGGATGAGGGGAGAATAAAGTTCAGGATGCTATGTCCTGACATAAACAACAGGCCTGTCTGGAAATGCACTTGGCACTGCTCTAATAACCCAGCTAGTTGTAGAAGCAAGGGAATAAGTATGCCAAATGTAAATAAAAGATGGGCTCAAAAGCTAGTAACATCTGCTATTTCTGGGAGATAAATAAGAATTTACAGTCCTTTGAATTTCCTTTTATACTCTGTTTCTATATATTTCAAAGGAATACATTGAAATAAAATTTCCTGTGAAATTGCTGACCTTTTGCAATCTAGTTTTTAGTGCAGCTTGTTGGGAAACCCCAAAGAATTCTAGTTCTTAAGCTTCTCTTTATGACATACTTCCCTCCACCTAGAAAGCTTCTAAGATTTGTCCATCCCTTGTGTCCTGCAGTTTTATGGTAACATGGTTTCAAGTCCTCTTTTCATCTACTGTATACTGTGTGGTTCACGGGCACTTTAGCATTCTTCAGTGTCTTTCACATTTTTCTTGACTCACTTTCAATCCAGGAATCCTTCCTACCCAACACTCTCTCCTTCCGCCCTTCCCCCTTCTCTCCTCCCCCCATTTCTCCCTTCCTTTCTCTCTCCCTTCTTTCCTCCCTCTTCTCTTCTATCCTTCTCCTTCCCTTCTTCCTCGAGGGTCTTATTGTATAGCCCAGGGTGGTCTTAAACTCATGGTTCTCCAGCCTCCACCTACCAAGTTCTGAGATGATTGGCATCTGCCCAGCCAGCACACTGCTCTTTCTATGAGTATTTATTCCTTCTGACACTTCATTATTTGAGTATGGATGATCTTTTGACCACAGACATGCTGAGTTATCTCACATAAGCTGCAGCTTTCTTTTAGTTTGCCCTTGGGTACCACAGAGTCTGGAAACTATTTTAGAGCTCATGTTCTCGACATCATTTAGATTCATTTGTACTAGTACTTGTCCATTAACAAGTATGGCAGTCTAAGCCTTTCTCCTAGAGAGCATTATGAGGCATCACAGTGTTGAGCCACTGGCTCTGTGAGAGGCAATGGGCTGTATGCCCTTCGTTTTAGTCATATGGACTGTGACAGGTATAGCCCAGCTTCATGGCCAATAACAACAGCTCTCACTATGCTCTTGGCAAGAATAGCACACTTCACTTCTGGTGTTGGCAATGATAGCAACAATTCCTGCTTCTGGAGAGTCAATCTCTTGATAGGGCTACTGGGTAGGAGTGTTCCTGTTTGGCTTGGGAATTGTATCATGTCTGATTGTCCCTGCTGGAGTTTGTGTCACTTAATACTTTTAAAAAATCTGCTATAACCTATGGATTATTTTCACTGCGATGGAACCTGATCTGTGCAATCTGTTGGATTTATTATTCTAATTTCTTCTTTTCTTTCTCTCTTCCAACTCTATTTGAGGGAAAAGAATCATTAATTTTTAACACTGTAGTTTAGTAATTTTGTTTTCAAAATTCTTAAATAAGGACACATATGAATTTTGTGTCCAAAATATACATGTAAGGACACCTTGTCTTACACATCTTACTAATTTATAGAGAGGCCATCTTCTTTTTCTTTCTGACAGTGTCAATGATAGATTTAAAAATGTTTCATTCTCCCTGCTAGTCCCTGTTTTTCATAGTTGCAGTTGACATGCATGGTTTTGTGACTTGATCCAGGAAACACAACTCAGAGATCCTTGGCTGTGCAGGGTGTTAAAAGCTGAACAAGAGCCCTGAGCATGCGCTAATATGGCATGTCCTTACAAGTTCACTCTGAGTTGGCTCACCTATGCTTTCTAATGGGGACACAGATGTCAATGTCTTTTATGACTCTCTGCTGTTCCAGGTTAGATTCACCAGAAGAGGGCTTCCTAATGTTCTACCTATAAAAGTACTGATGGGTTACCTGCAGGGTCCTGGGAGCTAAGTCCAGTAGGAAGAGCAAAAACCCTAAGGACAAGTTTGTGATACTGTTATTCCTGCCTTAAACTGCCTCTAATGCAGGAGAGGGCTGGAGATGGCAGGGAACCAGGGCATCTAAATGTGTCTTCATCAGACTTTCAGCCATTCTTCTATCTTAGCTCTTTCTCCCCCTTTCCAAAGGTACTTGATGCCTGAATGTACTTAGCTTTGAGAAGTCCTGCTGGTATATTAGTGAGGTTGGTTTTTGTTTTGAATTTTCCGTGTTGTTCCTGCTGTTGAGGTTGTTGTAAGCTGTTCCAGCACCAAGATTCATCCTTCGCACTCGCTGGAGAGCACTTGATGGGAAGTATCTACAGCCAGCACCTTTGTACAGGGCGAGGGTGTTCGAAGTGTTAAGTATCTGCCTTTGCCATCCAAGCAGCATGCATCTCGATGGTTCTTGTTGTGGAATTATGGCAAATCAGAAATGATTTGCTTGAGTTCTGTGAAACCTTTCACATCAGCACATTCTCAGTATTCTTCATCTCTCTAGTGCCTCCAGCAAAGATTTAATAAGCCCTGTTTGCAAAACAGAAAGAAAAAGGCTAATGGCTCAGTGGAAAGCCCCATTAATGTTTCAGACCACTGGCTGTTGAATCCAAATATAGATTTTAGGAAGAAGCAGTGAACAAAGTGAATTTTCTTTAAAATAAAAAAAAAAGAGTTTTCTTTTGCTGTAAGGACAGAGAATAGAGTTGGGTGATGGAAGTAGGAAAAATTAATAGCGTCAGTGTTACCCTAAATAAAATGATTGGTTTTTATTTGAAATTATTTACTTCCTAGTGATTTTAATTTAACAACAATAAGATTTTTGTCTATATTGAGGAAAGGTTTGTTTCCCAAAGACCCGATGTGCTGCTATTTGCTGCTACTCCTTCCGTCCCTACCTCCTGCTCCCGCTGCCACACCCCTGCCCCAACTCAGGCAGGTATGCCCTGCTCAGGTACAGGCCACACCAGCCAGAAGAAGAGCCCCCAACTCAGGTGGAGACCCTCTGTTCGATTGACCAAAGGCCACTCTTGCTACCAGAAGTCCAGTCCTCGACCCAGAAGGAGACACCCGGCTAGACCAGAGGCCACATAGGCTACCAGAACTCCAGGCAACCAGAAGACCAAAGAAAAAACAGAAACCAAAAAACAAAACATTCATCCAACAAAGACAAACTCCAACATCAGCACCTACACCTATGTACATCCCAAACCAGGATGCCTAGATGCCAGCTTAAGAACACAATCAACAAGAGGCAGGGCAACATGTCCCCACTGGAAGCCAGCTATCATACCACAGCAGGCCCTGAATATTATGACAGACTGGGGCACAAGAAAAAGACCTTAAAACCAACTTTATGAAGATGACAGTGGTCCTGAAGGAGGAAATGAATAAATCCCTTAAAGAAAGATAAAGAAGCAAAAGAAAAAAAACCAGACAAACAAATGAACAAACAAAAATAGTTGAAGGAAACAAAACTGTTCTAGGCCTGAAAATGGAAAGGAAAACAATAAAGAAAATACAAACTGAGAGAATTCTGGAAAAGTTGGTTGGGATTTTAATGACTGCTTCTATTTGCTTGGGGGGTTATAGGTCTATTTAAATTGTTTATCTGATCTTGATGTAACTTTGGTAAGTGGTATTTATTCAGAAAATTGCCCATTTCTTTTAGATTTTCCAATTTGATGGAGAGCAGATTTTTAAGTATGACCTAATGATTCTCTGGATTTCCTTGGTGCATGTTGTTATGTCCCCCTTTTCGTTTCTGATTTTGTTAATTTAGATATTCTGTCTCTGTCTTTTAGTTAGTTTGGATAAGGGTTTGTCTAGTTGATTTTCTCAAAGACACAACTCTTTATTTCATTGATTCTTTGTATAGTTTTCTTTGTTTCTATTTTGTTGATTTCAACTCTAAGTTTGATTATTTCCTGTAGTCTTCTCCACTTGGATATGTCTAATTCTTTTTGTTCTAGAGTTTTCAGGTGTGCTGTTTAGTCACTGTTATGAGAATTCCCTAATTTGTTTATACAGGCAGAGGTGTGAGCCAGGACATGGTGACAAGGAGAGGAGGGGTAGCTGGGATTATGTTGGGCAGGCACAAATGGGGCAATGGGGGGAATGGCTTACCTGATTTTCAGGGAGCTGGCATGGCCTCTGATGGGGTGTAAGGCTCACAAAACAATTATTTACAGACCTTGAAAGAATATTCAACTTCATATGGAAAAACAAAAACCCAAGATAGTCAAAACAATCCTGTACAATAAAAGAACTTCTGAAGGTATCACCATCCCTAATTTCAAGCTCTAGTACAGAGCTACAATAATAAAATCCCTATGGCAGTGGCATAAAACCAAACAGGTTGATCAATGGAATGGGATCAAAGACCCAGACATAAATCTACATACCTATTGACACCTAATTTTTGATAAAGAAGCCAGAAATATACGTTGGAAAAAAGAAGGCATCTTCAACAAATGCTGCTGTTCTAGTAGATCCATGTCTATCACCCTGCACAAAACTCAAATGCAAGTGGATCAAAGACTTCAACATAAATCCAGATACACTCAACCTGATAGAAGAGAAAGTGGAAAATAGCCTTGAATGTATTGATACAGGAGACAACTTCCTGAACAGGACACCAATAGCACAGATACTAAGACTGACAATTAATAAATGGACCCTCATGAAACTGAAAAGTTTCTGTAAGGCAAAGGTCGCTGTTAATAAGACAAAAGGCAACCCACATAATGGAAAAAGATTTTCGCCAACTCCACATATGACAGAGGGCTAATATCCAGAGAATATAAAGAACACAAGAAACTAGGTATTAAAAAACCCAATAATCCAATAAAAATGGGGTACAGTTGTAAACAGAGAATTCTCAATTGAGAAATCTCAAATGTCTGAGAAACATTTAAAGAAATGTTCAACACCCTTAGCCACCAGGAAAATGCAAATCAAAATGACTTTGAGATTCCATCTTACACTTGTCAAAATGGCTAAGATCAATAACACAAGTGACAGCTCATGCTGGTGAGGATGTGGAGCAAAGGGAACATTCCTCCATTGCTGGTGGGAGTGCAAACTTGTACAGCTACTTTGGAAATCAATATGGTAGTTGCTCAGAAAATTGGGAATAGATCTACTTGAAGTCCCCTGGGTATATACCCAAAGGATGCTCCGATCACAACGACACTTGCTCAACTATGTCCATAGTAGTTTTACTCATAATGGGCAAAGACTGAAAACAACCTAGATGTCCCTCAACTAAAAAATAGATAAAGAAAGTATGGGACATTTACATAATGGACTGTTACCCAGCTGTTAAAAAAAATGGCATTGTGAAATTTACAGGCAAATGGATGGAACCAGGAAAAACCATTCTAGATATTAAAAATTTCCCAGAAATTATTTTTATTAAGAAATACAGCATTTATTGAGTGCTTACTGCATGCCAGGCCCTTGGCTAATGATCAAAAAGTACATTATTTCTGATCTGCAAAGCATGTAGATTTGAGGCTATTATTGCTCTGTTATGTATAAGAATGTTGAACCCTGAGTGTCTTGACTTGAATCATACAGACAAGAAGTAGAAAGCAGCTTGCAGCTGGATCTGCCTGACTCCAAATTAAGATATTTAAATACACCACTATAGCATTTCACAGCTAGCATCTACTGAGGATAATGTCATAGTGTAGTATAAAAAATACATAGTGATTTCTTCCTCTTTGCTCCTCTCCTTCCTTTCCTTCTCACTTCCTCCCCTTCCTTTTCTGAAAATAGAGTCTCTCTATGTAGCCCAGGCTGGCTTTGAACTTGCCTTCATCCTGTTTCAATCTCCCAAATGCTGGGATTTCAGGCTTCTGCCACTACCTTCCTTTATATCATTTATTAATTTTTAAGCCATATAGGAAAGTAAATGACTCATCAAATTATATGTTTAAAAAAATAGTATTTATCGGACAGTTGGGCTCTGAAGGAAAAGCTGCCCTAACTAAAGCAGTTGGGGAGACGGTGACATTTAAACTGGAGGGAAACTAAGCACATTTATGCTGGAACATGGCAGACTCATTAGAACTCAAATATCTCAGCATTCCCAAGGAAACCAAACCCCTTAATCTTATGCAACATTTCTGAGTATGGAGGTACCTGCCAGGAAAAATAGTTTCTCTACTTTTGTGATGTCGCTGTCCATATAAAGGCAAAAGCCACGTCAAGGCACAGTCACCAGCTTTCAAATTCAGCATTTTGAGTGTACCTTCAAGAAGCAACACTGGGAAAGTCAGGGATTGTACATAGTATTAGCATCAGGTACTCCTCAGTGGAACATGCTTGTTTTTGGGCAGCTGCTCTGTGAGTTCCTTCAAGGCTGCGGCATGCAAAGAATGCTTAAGGAAAGCCACGGGGCCATCTTTGACTCTTGGCTGAGTTGGGGAAAGTTCTTTATTTGGTTGTTGTTATTGTTGTTGCTCTTTGTGGAACAGCCATTTTAGAATTATTGTTCATTGGGAAACTAGTCAATATAGAAATCCTTCAATGTGCCATTTAAAATGCCATTGAAGTTTATAATGACAACGTATTAGTACAGAAATGGAGATATTGGTACTCTTCATTCCTACATTCTGCTATAAATAAAAGATGAGGATTGGACACTGCAGCTGTTCTTTGGGTGATTTTACCTCAACTTTATTAATATTATGATTCCAGATGAGTGTGATTAACCATAATGACATTGTTCTGGGTTTTTTCACTTTTACAGGTTAGGTTGGTCTGTAACCTGCCTTGCCCCAATGCAGAAAGTAAGTGGCTAATGGATGTGAATCCCTTGAATCTCATGGTTTATTCTACTCTTCTTATTTTTCTGAATAAAGTGTGCCCCTTTGCAAAGACAACTAGACAGTTACATCCTAAAGAGTGGTTTTGAGGTTTCTTTTGAAAGGCAAGGGAAAGCAGCCTTCAGGGAAAGAAGCTCTGGGGTATGTTTTGTTCTCACACAGCATTGTGTCCTTTTGTTGGCCATTTATTTAAGAGCTTGTGCTATAGGAAAAGTTCTGACTCAAAACATTTTTATAAAGCATTCTCTTTGGAGAAGGGTGATCTGATATTTCCACTTGCTCTGGAAGAATTCAGGGAGGCTGGACAGGGAAGAAGAACAAATAGCGAGTCACCAAGCCAGCTCAGACACAACTGTCAGCAACACAATGAGTTTCTTACCTCTAATTCCAGGCCAGTGAATGCAGCAGATCTTTTTTTTTTTTTTTTCAAGAAACTGACTCTTTGGTCATTTTTCCACTTCTAATATCAGCCTTTTAAAATGTTCTACCTGAGAATCATAGGAAATAGGGGTTACTTGCATAGACAGTTCACGTTGCAGACCTCTCAGTAGTTGTAGCCACTTGTGGACACTGTTCTATCAATGATGTATGGTGATTTTTTTTTTTTTTGCATAGAGATCAGAGAAAAAACCAAGTCATTATAAGTAAACACAAAAGTCATGCAATGTTAACACATGCCTTTAATCCTATCATGTGGGAGGCAGGGATCTGTCTGGATCTATGTGAGTTCAAGGCCACACTGGGAACAGAGCCAGGCATGGTGGCACATGCCTTAAATTCCAACACTAGTTAACCATGGAGATCTGGAGGTCAGTACAGACAGACAGGAAGTGACAGAGCTGGGCAGGAAGAGGAAGTGATGTAGCTGGACAGAGAGAGCAAATCAGATGGCAGAACAGCAAGGCATATAGGCGTGGGTAGACAGGAAGTGGCTCGCATTTGGCAGCTGCAGAGTTGGTGAGGTAAGGTTAGCTGTGGCTGTCCCTTTTCCTCTGATCTCTCTCAAGCTTTAACCCCTGTATCTGGCTCTGTGTTTTGTATTTAATAAGACCATTTAGAAATTCATCTACAATGATGTAAATTTTTATAATTTCCTCTATCACAATTTCTTATCATTATAATTTTCTATTATTAAAATACTAGTGTTCTTGATGAGATCCTAGAATAGCAAAGACCTATATAGTAACTAAGGAAATCCAAATACAGTGTACACTTTATAGTAAGGCCTCAATATAGATGTATTTTTCATAAATCTCAATGTATTCTTCATTGGAGAGTTTATTTATTTTTTAAAGAATGTATGTTCATAGAGACTCCAGGAAGTTTAGAGAAATAGTATACAGAAGAACACATTTGGAGTCTATTCATGCACAGTTGAGTGTATGGCTTTTATAGTATAAGGGAGATACACACACTGTGTCTTATGGTTTTTATGGTATAAGGGAAAAATATACATACACACAGCATCTTAAGTCCTTGGCCATCTTTCTATATTACTGTATTTTATAACGTTGTAATTGGTTCATGATATTCACCGATATGAAAATATTGCAGACTGTTTAACCAATTTCTTCTTGTTGGAAACAATTACTCATATTTCATTATTATACAAAACACCATGCTGTAGCTTTGTATTAAAGATTCATTAATATTCATTTCTATTTCCTCAGGAAAGAACATTACTGATTCTATGAACAAATGAATGTATGGTATACTGGCAGTTTAGAACAATTCAGGAAGTTGAGGGGAAGGCATTGTTTATTCTCTGTTGGAAGTTTCATTACACATGACTAGGAGCAGTGTGATGACCCAGAGGAATAACCAAGTAAAACACCACTGAGGCATGTGATAAAAAGCAGAGGAGATGCTTCTCAGTACAGAGGAGAGCTTCACAGATAGGCAGGGCATCTCCTTTTGCTGCATGTGAGGTCACAGAACAGTTTTGGCCAAGCCTGGAGCCTCTTGATTGATTAACTCAGAACCAGATTTCTAAGTTTGGAGACCCCATCACCCAGAAGAGGGTTAGGAGTTGTAGGCCACTTTACAGAGGAGCCTGCCTTGACAGGAAGGGGAGGGCATTGCCACAGGACAGGATCGAAGACACATCCAGATGTTTACAACTGTCTGTTTGCCCTTTGCATCAGATTTTCAGCAAACTGGGGTGGATATTCCTAGGAAGATACTCATATGTCTTCCCTGTACGTCACCATCCACTTGGTCATGAATCCTCCTCTCTCTCCCATCATTTTCAAAGCTGCACAGAATTGTCTCTGCTCCCATCATTTTAGTTACCCTACCCTACACATGCCAGCCACTCAAGTTACCCACTTTGAAAAATGCATCCATGCCAGGCACAGTAACCCACACCTGTAATCACAGTACTCAGGAGCCTAATGTAGGAGGATCATGAGTTGGAGGCCAGCCTGGGTTTCTATTGAGTTCATCATCTGCCTGGGAAATATAACAAGACCTTATCTGAAAAGCAATCAAACAAACTCCTCCCTGTCATTTCTGAGAACAGTGCTCCAGTGAATTCCCTGCCTGCGCTCCCGCTTTCATGGCGTTTAAACTCTACTCTACCCTTCCTGTCATTAGTAACTGTAAATGGACATCACTGGCAAACCCTGTTTCTGTCTTCAGACGTTCTGAATTTGTGAATGACATCTGTGCTGTTTTACACTTGTCATCCTTAACATTTGTCTTATTTCAAGTGTTTTCCTCCTGTGAAGTGAGTGTCTCTTTCATGATGTTTTGAATGTGGCTCAAACATTGACTTGTGTTCTTTTCTGAAGTCCACTCCCTTAACAGGGTTTTCTTTCCTCCTGTAATTCAAAGAGTGTTCCAATGTAAACTGTATCTGCTGGCTGGAGCTCTGGCCACCCACCACAGCCTGGGGAAAGACAGAAAGATTCAGAAAGCCAGAGTCCCAGGAAAGGTATCCGGAATGTTGCCCCCGAGTCTCACCCTTGAACTAGTGGTCTGCAAACACTGAGCACGGCCCAGCCAGCCCCTGTCACCCCCAGTGCTGCATTCTGTTAGATTTACAGAAGACCCCAGAAGGCTGTGTAACTCACCGGCAAAGTACAGTCTGTAGAAGAAAAGACAGCAGGGGTGATGTCTGAAATGATGCGCTGGCATCTGGACCAGGACCCTTGCACTGTAGATTTTTGAGGCAGTGAAAAAGAACACTCTCAGGAAAGAAATTCAGAAAGCCCTATGAAGTGTGACTCTTCTAACCTTTCAGAAGTTGGAGATGTCCCACAGAGCCACCAGCTCCCCAGCTTCTTTGCCCTTAAGCTGTCCCTGCTCTCCTCTCCTTTTCTTCCTAGAACCGTGGCAAAGGGAATTAGATGTACACAATCACTGGCTCATAACATGTCTGTATCATCGAGCCGTACATACCCCACTGTTTGTATCTGATGATTTCTTATAAGCATCTCTCCTACAGATGAGCTCTCCTATGAACTGAGCTAATTCCAGATCTTTGTCCCTGTATCCCCTTTACCTTTCATTTTACATTCAGACCCCAAACCCCTAGCACTACATGGTGGGGAGCAGTGGCTCACACCCCTGGATTCTGTCTCACTACTTCCAACACATCTCCCCTGTGCACACACAGCTTTTTCTGTCTGGAGCCTTTGATATGCTAAGCCTCAGTCATACCTGTGGCAGTGGATGTGGGAAGTGATTTTATCCTGTGGATGTGAACTAAATGCTGGTGTGCCTTTAAGAGGTGGCGGTAGGTTTTACATTCTTTGAGAAATGTTAGAAATCGTTCATCCTGTCTCTTGCTTTGTTTGTTTCTCGGTTGGTTGGTTTTAGTTTTTGTTTTTTTGCCTGGCACTTAAGAAAATAAGAGTGAAAAAAGAAGAAGAAATGCCTGGAATTAATTCATACCATTGCCTAACTAAGAAACTTCCTGGTGGCTTCTCCAGGGACTATTAAGGACAATACAATAAATAAAGTCTCTTTATTAACTTGTTTTCCCTGGACATTATGGCACAAATTAAGTTAGAATATGGTTGGGAGAAGCAGTGATTACTAGTCAGTCACTTAATCTCTTAGCTTTTTGCTCCCATCTGTACCCAGACTCTACCCAGAATACACAGGTGTCAGGCCTCCTGGAAGGGGCGGCTCACATTCAGTAGGTGAAGAGAGGGGGTACACCAAGTGAATGTAAAGAACAGGAAATACGTCACCTAAGGTTTGTTCCCATGTCGGTGGCAAGTGTGAAGCAGGCGTCTTCCACACCTAACTGAGCACTAAGTGACCCCTGGGAGCCCCTCAGAAGACACCCTGGTGCCGCTGGGGGATCATTCTGTCCACTTTGGTTTTCGTTGTTGATGGGGAAGCTCTGCCAGCCAGGATCCTGTGTGTATTTCAATCAATGATGCCTGAAGCTCTGGAAAGAGGAGCTGTGTGGAAAAGCCAGAAACATTACAAAGGCAGGAAGAAAATAAAGTGTCACATGGTGTGTGTAGTTCCTTTACGTTTATCCTTCCCCATTCTGAAAATAATGGGTTTAGGTCATGATAGAATGCCCATCAAACAAACCAAGTCAGCTAACTTGGATGCAAGCAAGAAAGGAAAAGTGGACCAAATGAGATCCTGGGTCTGAATGAGAAGCATCATCATCAACTGCGAGCAGAGAGTCAGCATTTATTATTGTTTATTTTCAGGATTATTGGCTGTTGGTTGTGTCTTGTTTTCTTTCTTCTTTTGGTTTACACATTTTATTGTTTCATAAAATTTCGAGTCTCATTACATTTGAGGCACATGACTGTTCATGTCAAATACTGTGTACGGAGGATGTTAAGCACCCTGTGTTTACGTAATTGCCCTTTCCTGCCCAGATTTCACTGCAATGGGAATGAGCATAGGCAGAAGTTTCCTTTGGTCTCTTACTGTTGTGCATTGTTCACATAAATTGTGCATACACCTCTAGGGCAAAGAGCAATTTTTGAATTGAATGGAGAGAGGCCAGTGATAAGAATGCAGAGTGTTTTGTGGCTGAAGATCCTGATAGGTTTCCTGGGAAGTCAGTTTCCGAAAAGGTCACTGGATACTTGAATTTGGGTTTTGTCTCAGCCCAGGCTTGGTTATCTGGTGGGACTGAAGCCTACTTGTAGAGTTTGTGGTCAACGCAAGTGAATGACTAAATTGGTTTGTGGAAGAGGTACTGTCTCAAGTCTGTGAGAAAATGGTGAACTGTCAGTAAACAATCTAGAAATCTAGTTGCCATCTGGGAATTTTTAATTGGATTCATGTTTTGTCTCATATTTCTTTTCAAATTTTATTAAAATAGAGTTGCATCACTTTCTCCTTCCCTTTCCTCCCCCAGCATCCCTCCTCCAATTCCTTCCATGCTTACCCCTGTCTCATGGTAACTCTTCTTCCCTGATTAATCTCATTACATATGTATGCATGTATGTTTGTAAGTATGTGTACGTATGTATGCAAGTGTATGTGTGTTATATGTAAGTATATATGTGCTTGTATGTATGTATATATGTAAGTATATGTCTGTATATGTATTATATATGTATATATGTGTGTATATGTGTACACAAATAATACAACCTGACAAGTTCATTTTTGTTCTTTGTGTGTATATGGTTTCAGAGACACTTTATATCAGACAACCAGTTAGGAGGCTCATCTCTGGGAGAGGCTAACTCCTCCTCTCTCAGCAGACATCAGTTGCCTGAAATTGTGAATTTCCAATAGGTGCAGTAGCTAGACAAAACGAAACAAACAAACAAAAAAAAAAAAACAGGGTGTCACAAAAATACTTAGAAAGGGGTTGGGATAAGTAAATAAGTTGGGATAATTCCTGGCTGACTGAAAGTCTTGAAACCATAAAATGGCTTTTTTTTTTTTTTTAAAGAATATCAAACAGCGTAACTGCTAAAATGCTGCAGCACAGAACATCACGGTCAAGAGCCAGATGGCAAAGGATGGGCATATCATAGAGGGCTGATTTCCTTAGAGTAGAAACAGTACCAGAAACAAATAAGAAAAGATGATTAGGGTGATAGAAAAAGATGGAAAAACACATGAACTACAAATTGACCCTTAGCATATGAAAGCCTTGTCAATAGTTAGACAGATGCAGAGTTAAAGTACATTGTGGTGTCATCCCTTATCTCTTGGCTTACTAGTTCACCACGCACTGTGCCCACACGCATGTGAGGAAATAGATACAGATTTCCAGTGGGAGAACTCATTGCCATGTGCCATCGGAAAGCCGATGGCAACATAATTAAAATTACTTATGCACTTCCTTGTTGACACAGCAATTCCATCTAGGTCTGGAACATTCTTGAGGTATGCTTGCAGATTTGATGTAACATTATTGATGATTGACAAGCACTCACTATTCATCAATTGGGAGGGGGCTGGTGGAGTAATCTGTGCCATATTCTTAGGAATAGTATGTATTATGAAGCTATAAAAAGATTATAACAGATAGTACCTGCTCACCTGTACTTACGTGTTTATTTATACTAACCAAATCATAGAATCACCCTGGGTCCCATCCATAGATAAATAGATGAGAAAAAATGTGAAGTATTCCTTAGCTGTAAAGAGGAAATTTTATTTCATTTTCAGGAAGATGTTTAGAACCAGAGATCATATCATGTGAGAGGTGAAATAAACCAGACTCAGACAAGTACAGCTTTTTCTCTCCTATGGAGTCTAAGGGAGAAAAATAATCATGAAATGTGAAGGTGAAGAGTTTTGGGGAGTGGCAGAGTGGACTGTGGGAAGCTGGGGGAGAAGTAAGTAGAGGAGTAACGGTGAATATGACCAAAGCATGTGATACACAGCTATGAAATGCTACAGTGAACCCGATTATTTTGTACAATTACTATATGATAATAAAAAGAACTTGAGAATTTCTATCTCTATGAATCTCAAAGGGGCTCCAAGGTTCAATGTTATTGAAAACAAGTAAAACCTTTCACCTTTACTGGAAAGGAGAAAATGAGAATACCTGTTCATGTGTGTAATTTCCACATAAAGAAGAGGGAAGAAGCTAAGTAAGATAGACACGGATGCAGGAGTCATGTGTCTTAGTATATTATTTTTGAATCATGTATGTGTGTTACCTGTTAAACAAGGTAAAATTTACAAAGAATAACTAGTCCATGGGTATTGGATGCATTTGTAAGTGGCTTTGAGGTCTTTGGGAATAGGCCATCACGAAGAACCATCCCTTTCAATTAACAGACCTCAAGCTGAATGCCAGATGCCAGAGTGTCCAGGTGCTCACAGCTGCTCACCATTGCTTCTCTGCAGTGCTGGAGAAGGTCATGCTTGCTGTTCCCTGTAGAAAAATGAGTATTATTTATTAAACAAGTGAGCAGTGAATGGAGCACGTTTCTGGAGTAGCAAACTGAAAAAGTAAAATGTTCCGATGACCTCTAACACAGAAGGAAATTGAAGAACGCTCATAATCTGCTCACGTCGCTGGCACCATGTGTGTTAAACTAATGCCAGACTCCAGTTGGCTTTCCACCTGCATCCAAGTGATCATCTCTCTAATTTTTAATGTTCTAAAACATTACCTGTTGAAGCTGTTAAATCTGGTAAGTACTTTCACATACCCAATTAAATACCCAATTACCAATTTGAGGCTCTTGACTTACGTTTTAAAACGAAACGAACCTGCCCCGCAGCTGTGTTGTTAATGGGAGTAGATTTTTGTGGTAGGTGATGCCAACTGTTCTTGCTCAGAAGCTTTCTTCCCACAGTTTAAACAGAAGTATGATGCTGCGCTCCTATGTCACACTCCACGAACTGCCCACACAAGTGCCAGCTATAATTTTGTATGTCCTCTCAAGGGGAGGAAGAGGATTGGGTCAAACAGGAATCGTCGGAGCCTAGGCAGGGATGCTGGAACAATTTCCTTTTCAAGAAAATAATAGTCCCTTTGTGTTGAGGCCAGGGAACAAGACCAGGAAGCCTAGAGTTCTAGTGTTGAATATAAATATATATTTAACAAGATTACTTCCTAAACATTTAGCTTGGACATAGAGAGTACCCCGGATTCATCCCAGCTCCAGGCAATCTGAAAGGAGGAACTCTTAGACTGACTGTGCATCTGGACTTGTTGGTCCAGTCTTTCCCTGTTAGTGAAGCTCACCGGTTTCCTTGTGGAATTAGAAGCGTGGCTTGGGGAAAGAAGTATATCTGGGCTTTGCTTCCCTTGAGCTCTCTCTTGGGGACAACACACTGGAAATATACTTCTTCTCTAAGGCCACTGAGCTCAGCCCACTATCCACATCATGTTCCATTTAGTGTGTGTTCGTCCCATCGCTGGCACTTAATCATGCGGGAATACGGTGGGAAGAAGTATGTACTGTGGCATTGATACTCTGCCTATATTCTCTCACTCAGGGACTTTCTCTTGTCCTCTGAAGTGCATCTCCGCAAGGAGTCCAGCTATGCTTTGTCACCTGTCCACTTCCCTGCGTCATCTTCCATCTGCATCCCTGTCGCTTTCCTTTCAGTACACACACAATCAAATTTTTTTTTAAATTAATGTTAATATGTGCCTTTAGATTTTTCTGGGGAAAAAAAAGTCATGCTGCTTTATGATCCAAGTGTTGGCAGTTTAACTTCCTCTTAAGTGACAGAAAATTTACATATATTTCTCATTATCGAGCTGTGATTCTCTCCAGGGGAATTTAGGAAAGTTGAAAGCATAGGGTTTTGCCACTCCCGGCAAAAAAAACTTGCTTATGACATGAAGCTGCTTTCCTGCAAAGAGAACTTCCGAACCCTACTCTCAGGCAGCTCTTCCCCAACCAGGCAGAAGGGATGGCATCTGAGTTGAAAACAGCCTGAGCGTTAGACACTGAAAGTATGTATTTCCCAAGTCTTGCTTGGATTTGCACTTTTCCTGTGTTTGTTTCTCATTCTGTTATCCAGGCATCTGGACCTGAGAAAATGGTTGCCACAGTGTCAGCATGCATTTCTGTGACTTTTGGGATCATAGGAAGTTAAGACTAGAGGGAGTAAATAGTGTTCCGCTGGCCCAGGTTCAGTCTTCAAGTTGATAACAGATGCAAACAGGAAAGGTCTATGTGCTGTGTGTGTAGACAGTTAGGCAGCATGGGTCCAGTTTCTCCAGATTCCCAGTCCTCTCTCCCCTCTGATGCCACCTTCCGGTTAGTGTCTCTGCTCTTCACTGCCATCCAGTGTTGGTGCACAAGGTTCATCCCCTTCCCAGGAGAGCATGCTTCCCAGGGGAGGGGACATGTAGTTTTTAGGTCAAATCCTGTGTCATAAATGTTATTTTGTCACCTGATGGACAAGAGGAAATACAGGTAATCAGACAACAGAAACATTGGCCTCCACTAGACAACTACGTTAGTAAGCTTGTCTTTTGGCGGAAAGTAAAGAACATTAGCTTTCTCTTGGGGGCAACAGTCTTTTTTTTTTTTTCTTTCTTTCTTATTTATTTATTTATTTATTTATTTATTTATTTATTTATTTATTTATTTGGTTTTTTTCGAGATAGGGTTTCACTATTTAGCTTTACGCCTTTCCTGGAACTCACAGAGGACTCTGTAGCCCAGGCTGGCCTTGAACTCACAGAGATCCACCTGCCTCTGCCTCCCGAGTGCTGGGATTAAAGGTGTGCGCTACCACCGCCCGGCTGGGAGGAGGTCTTAAATACAGGCTTACAGCACAATGGGAGAACCCAGGAGGGCAGAAGTTCGCTATTGATGTTTTACAATCTTGCATCTAAGCTGTTAACACCCATTATTCAGGATACACAAACAAGGAACTTCCCTTAAGCATTCAGGAGGTTGAAACCCATGAGGGAATTAGCATAGAGAGGATATCAAAGTCACGGTCAGCAAGCAAGGCAACAGTTATCCAAAACGGGGGCCAGGGCCCTACAGGTCCCCCTTTTACTAATAAATGAGCTTCTGACTTAGGTTGCGTGGGATGTCAGCAGGTCACCTTACCCGTAATGGAGATGCCTGCCCAGGCCACACAGGCGCTCTGTCTTAGTTTTATCTGTAATTCTTTGAGCAGAATAGATCTGGGACCCCATAAAATCATACCTTTGTGAGGCTCCCAACAAGAAACACTTTTTTTTCGTATGCTCACATAAACGTCCCTTTACTTTGTTCTCTCAGCAAATAATCTTTTTCCCATAGGAAAAAAATAGCCACTTTTTTTAATAGCGTTAGTCTTTTGAATAGAGATGACCTTCCACCTGTCATAATGCATGAGCTGTATAGCATCCCACTTAGTATAGACTTTAATGAACAAGACTGCATGGATAGCATGTGGTCTCCTATATAATGGGGTCTGTTTCTGTGGCTAGAACTGTGACAGGAGCCTTGATGAAAATCTTTTCTCTTTTGAAAGTAATGCTTTTAGGTAACATGAACTTGATATGACATTACTTCTTCATACATCCCTTCCCCGTTTGCACTTCTCTTCCGAACAAACCTGTGCAACCCTCTGTGGCAGTGTTAACTTCAAATGGACACCAGTGTCATGATGTCATCATAACACAAATTTGGACCTCTGAGTCCCTTTCAGCTCCCCTTGCTCTTAACTCTAATATACAACCTAGAAGCCTTCCTCCCAAGTCTCTGCCCTCATTCAGCATTCAGACCACCAGACAAGATCTTTCCATACACTTTCCATGAGAGAAGAGTAAGCAATTTACCAAGGACAAAGATACTGCCTTCAAAACTCCTATTGCCTCAGATTTGGAAGCTCCCATTTGGAGTGTTCAGTGTATACTAATTTTAGTTTGTAATCAAGAGCTTCCATTACCTCATTTCTAGGACAGAAAATTGACAGTTGGGGGGGTTCTGCATACATACATCAGCAAAATTAGGCTCCTTGTGTATTGGAGGCAGGTGTAGTGGTATATAGATCATCAGATGTGTCTTGGGGAAGACTGTACTGGAGTTTGGGCGGATAGAGTCAGTGTCTGTTATGTTTGGATGCTGCTCCCATGCTCTTCCTCCACATCCTCATTGTTCTCAGTCAAGGAAGAAAGATATAGAGGGTGGGCTTCCGTCTGCAAAATAAATCACCTTACAAAGAGTCCTCAGGAGATGGAGGAAGTTAATGGAAAAGAAAAACAAGCGAACAAACAGCGCATGCAGAACGGCAATGGCCTTTCCTGACCCTCCTTCTGTGTGGCTGCCGTGGTACCTTCAGCCCAGAAACAAAGTCACTGTCATCCTGTCCCTCTTGTTACTGTCATGTTTGGCCATTTCTGTCTTGACTTTCTGCCTTCTGATAATGTGCTATATTCATCATTCGTTCTTACACTTGAGCAAGTGACGATCAAGAGTATTTATCCTACCTTTCTGAAAGATTTAGTTTCCTTTCTTGCTTCAAGCCCCACTTTAGAATTTACCTCCACCTTCCCTCTAGTGATTGCCTTAGCCTGTTAAAACATCTACTTGAACTGAAATATAACTACCATTTTTTGATTTGTGTGTGTGGCAGGGTGTGCGCAAGAGAAAGAAAGAGAGACAGGGAGGGAGGGAGGGAGGGAGGCAGGGAAGGAGGGAGGGAGGGGAAGCAGATTGACTGAACCTAGGGCCTTGTACTAGTTAGGCAAGTGCTCTAGCACTAAGCTGTATCCCCAGATCTTCCTTGCTTTTTTTTCTTTAAATATAACATGAAGACCCTGAGGAATAAAACACTATATCCGATTTTGCCAGGACAACTACCACACACATTACACTACAGCATTATCAGGGATGTACTCAACTGAGGGAACTTCATACAGTCTAAATTTAAAAATGTTTTGGTAATTTGTCTCAAGTTTGGGTGAAGCTTCCCCTCTCACTGCCTAAATCAGATATATTGAACAAATAAAATGTTTTCAACAAAAAATATTTAACCCACTAAAATAAAATAAAATAACCAGCAGAAAAAAAAATCCTGGCAGTATGGGACAAACTATTTGCTTGAAGAGGATCTCCCTTGCATTTCTGAGCAGACTAAGTACTAAAGTGAGTCTTAAGAGAAGCACCTGAGAAAATGGAGTAACTGTGAGCTGGATTAGCAAGGATGGTCTTGTAGCAGAGCAGGTGTTTGGAGTTGGTACATGAATGATGAACATACCTCATATTTTCAGAAGGTAATGATGAAGGCATCCCAGGCTGAAACTTAGTGTGATCAACAGCAGACAGGTAGGAGGAACTTTGCATTTGCATGACCTGAAACCAGTTATGGGACTGTGAACTAAAATGTGAGGCTGGGTAAATAGGAGCTATTATGTTTGGTTTTAGTGTCAATTGCCACGAAGTAGAGAGTAAGGAGCTGCATCTGTAGCAATGACTTCGTTGCTTTGATGGATGCAGAAAGAGCCATCCCAAGTGTAAGTGTTACCTTCTGGTAACTGTCCAGTTAAAAGGGATACGGCAGGAGATCATCTCCCCTTTCACTCCCTGGCCTTCTCTCTTGCTGAAGAATTGATTTGCCCTCCTGCTACTGCTGCTGCTGCTGGTGCTGCTGCTGCTGCTGCTGCTGATGCTGATGCTGATGCTGATGATGCTGATTCCTTTGCTAATATCAGAACCAGGCTTTGACTATGGACTAGGAACTAGTGGCTAACCTCAAAAGTGTTGGGCTTCTAGTGCTAGATTGGCTCTGCTGAGGCAACCAACCTTGTGGACTGAGCAGCTATTGGTTGTCATGCCACCCCTGCAGTTAGAGAAAGCTGTTGAGGGATGCCCCCAGTGGCTGAAGCACCCAGCCTCAAGCACTGAGTAGCTATTGGTTTCCAGCTCTCAGGTGTAATTCTGTTACTGTTGCTATCTTAAGGCTGGCAGTAAATTATTTGATACAATATCTGAATCTCTATCCATTCCATTGGTTCGGTTACTGTAGAGAACCATCATTAACACAGAAATTAACTGGTTGTCTTGTACCCACTTATGATGATCCACTTTGCTTAAAGAATCAAACCTTTATTTTCCAAAGATCCTTTATCAATAGTCAGACTTGAATGATGAGCACTTCTGAGTAGTCTTCTGGCTTAAGCAAGCATGACCTACCTGTGACAAAACAGGTTGACAGCAGTAATATGGACTCACACCAAGGCTGTTTTTAGACAGAGGATGTGGAGAGGGGATAGCTTGGTGTCAAGAAGTCATCCTTTTAATATTTGAGACAGACAGTGACAGCTCACCATGGAACTTTCAATTATGTAACTGGCCTCTTAAATGAAGGGGCCACATAGGAGAGAAACATTAATTCTATCCTTGTGACAATATCAGTGGTCTTTATAAGTCCCTGTGTTAGTCATTTCGTATAAGTCTGCTTGGAGTTGAGAGTTTCGACAATGCTTGGATTCTGTGGTGATGGTGGTGGTGGTGATGGTTGTGTTGGTGGTGGTGTATGTGTTTGTGTATACGCTATCAGGTTACAAATGCCTTTGAATTCCAATTGTATGTGCCCAGAATCCTACAGGATCATTAACTTCAGGTATGAATTCATAGTAGTTGAGAAAATATTTAATAGAAAATATTTTCTTAATGATAGCCTGTTGCTTTACTTGTATTAATTTTCCAAGATAGTTTTCTCTTACCAAGCACACAAAAGATCTTTCACCTTTTTTTTTTCTGAGAGAGTATTTTACTCATAAGTGACTATCTTCCAAGACCTGCTTGGACTTCCTGTTTATGCTAGAGAATGTGCAGGAGTCATCTGATGGGCAGATTGTCTGAAATTGAAGAAGCAAGTCTGAAGAAATCGTGGCAGTTTAGTTTCTGTGTACTTATTGACAGTAGCTAGCCTCTGGGGAGTTTTCCTTCTTCAAAAAAGTTCCAGTGTCGGGCAGTGGTGGTGCACGCCTTTAATCCCAGCACTTGGGAGGCAGAAGCAGGCGGATCTCTGTGAGTTCGAGGCCAGCCTGGTCTACAGAGCAAGATCCAGGAAAGGCACAAAGCTACACAGAGAAACCCTGTCTTGAAAACACCCCCCCAAAAAAAGTTCCAGTACACCTGGATACTAAAGATGAGGAGGGCCACCAACAGCTAGTTAAGATGCTGCTTTGGTGGTCATAGTGATGGTCAGTGGTGTGCTGAACTCTGTGATGATGCAAATCTGAAATCAAGGCTAAGTCCTGGACCTCTGGTCAGAGTAATGTGTCACTATTTAAATTGAAAAAAAAATCTGTCTGAAGATAGAAGAAAAACTGGTTCAAATTTATACTATGTAAGAAATCTTAGCAAGGATGTTTGAAGACTTAAGATGCTGATATGTTTTGACTTTAATGGAACAAGGAAAAGGCACTAGAGTGTTGGAGAGACTTTTAGGGGACACAGTAATTTGGTTGCCTCCACTCTCCCAGAGCAGTGTTTTCTAATAAAGTTACTGCCTCTGACAAATGAGGGGAGTGCCTTAATTCATGATCCTCTTAAATGATATCTAAGTAAACTATAATTTTAATTAAAGGTAAATCCAAGTTTTTGAGTTAGTGATTTTAACATTTGCAAAATTTGTTCCAATTTTAAACATTTATTTACTTGTTTTGTATATGTGGTTGTGGGCTTATGGCATGCCTCCAGTGCATTGTGTGGAGATTAGAGGACAATTTATAGAAGTGGTTCTTTCCTTCTATCATGTGGTCCTAGAGATCATACTTGGGCTTGCTTGATTGGAAGAACTTTTATTGGCTGAGTCATATCACCAGTCCAATTTGATCCATTCTTATCCTAAGTCCTTCAAATGCCATTTAGCAGTGGGCTTTGTCTGAAGAGCAGTAGTGGAAAATGGATGATCCACACTGGATAGGAGATGTTTGATCATTTACTTCTGCAGGTAGTAAATGTTCATCTGGTTGAGTTCTTGTGACCTTTAGACCCCCTGATGACATCTTCTGGCACATTCCCAGAATATAGCCTGATAGAACAAGGTCCACAGCTCCTGTTTGTCTTCAACGGGGAAGTTCCTCAAACTGTGACAAATACCTATGTCAAAGGCCTCCTTCTCCTGGTATCTTAGAATCCCCACATTTTGAGCAGCCTATCCCCTTAATGTCCATAACATTCATTCAAGTGTTTACTCACTACTAATGCCATCTGCCAGGTATATTATTTGTTTCTCTAAAGGAGCTCAAAGTGGGCTTTCCTGCCCTGTGAAAAACAAAAAAGAATACAATGAGATATAAAATGCTGGCATGGATTATAGATGAAAAAAATAAGCTTCCAAAGTCAATTTTTTCTAATTTCCTTGAAGATGTGGCCAAAGAATGAAACTGTAAATCATCACTATAAGATAACAAGATAACCGTAGACATATTGTACCATAATTAAAAAACCAGTGTACTCAAATAGGAGTTCAGATGGAGCTGATACTGAGCATGTACTTATGGTACATTGACATTTTTGATGTATTTTTATACTGCTTATATTTTCCTCCATGTCTGCAAATAGGAAATGGGAATCTCAGCAAGGGTCAGTGAAGGGCCATAAAAGCAGTGGGTGACATGCCATGGGTGGATATGACAATGCCCTGTATTATAGACTATATAGGAATATTATAGCAGAATTATTTAAAAAGTACTAGAGATAATTTAAATGACAACTCTGAGGGCTGTGAAAATGTAAAAATGGAAATGATGGTAATTATATTCTATAATGACTTTCTTGTCAACAAAATTTTTTAGCTGTTGGCATAAGTTATAAATTACTTTGATGAGAATAAGTTGAAGGAACGTTTACACAATGTGTCTTAAAAGAAGGAATGTAACCAAGGGAAACATCAGTGGAGAACAAAGCTCTTGAGGTACCTTTCTTGATAGGCAGATGTGCAAAGCATACATGTAAAATCTGTAAAGTGAACTCTATGTCTGATTGGTGTGATAAGCTTTGAGTTATACATAGAAAGAATGGAAAACATCACTTGAAGGACGAAAAGTTATAATTTTAGCATCTTCTTGATCTAAGGTTCCATATTTGGCTTTAAGTTTAGTTTTAACTCTAGTATAGGTTACTCTGCAATAGAGGTGGGGGCGGTAATTTCTGCCACAAATTTCATTTGAAGTAAAGTAAAATTTGTACCAAGCTAATATGCAAAGCACTAGAGAATTCTGGAAAACATCATGCTTTAGTAAATTTGTTTTCTGTCAGAAATAAACCACATCTATCATGTTATCCCTGCTATTCGGTTTTTAGTGTGATACCTTGACCTTCCAGTAGAAGATTCGAAGTGACAATTACTCACTGAAAACTCATTCCCTAGTGTAGGCACTGAAAGGTTGAAGAAGCATTTGAATATATCTCTGAGCCCAGGAGAATCAAGCTCAGTGACTCCCATTAGCATTTACAGAAGCTTCAGCTTCTCTCTCTGTCACAGAGTAATGGCTCCTTATAGTGATTGTTTTCTGCTTCAGATTGGCCTTATCAAATGTGGTAGTTTGAATGAGAAGTGCTAACATATATTCCTATCTTTTAAACTTGGCCCTCCAATTGTCAGAACTGTTTGGGAAGGATTAGGAGGGGTGGACTTGTTAGAGAAGATATGTCACTGGGGGTGGGCTTTGAGACTTCAAAAGCCCCCGCCATTCCTAGTTTCTCTCTCTCTCTCTCTCTCTCTCTCTCTCTCTCTCTCTCTCTCTCTCTCTCTCTCTCTCTCTCTCTCTCTTCTGTGTGTGTGTGTGTGTGTGTGTGTGTGTGTTTGTGTGTGTGTGCTTCATGCTTGTGGTTCAGTTCTCAGCTATTTCTCCAAGGCTGCTGAGGGCTGTGGGAGTATACAGCATGTGACAGCTAGTGTTTTGCAGGTCAACCCACCAGACAAATCACCCCCTGATGCGGAGTCTCACTTGGCAGAACCGTGAGGTCAATGATTGTTATTGACCAGTTGTTTCTGCCTGTAATTTCTCTCATGTGCTACTGCATTTCTTCCCTAAGAACTGCTGTGGGTGTTTTCCCACTGCTTGTGTGTTTATCTCGAGAAAATATTCCATTTTGGGGTATACTTAAAGTTGTGGATGGTCAGGAAAACGATTTCTGTTTAAGCTGTATAATTCTGATGAATAGAAATAATACCAGAATATTTTTCTTAACTGACACAGGGAAGTAACATTATTCCCAGTCTCAATGACAGCTAATTTTAGACTTTAGAACAAATTTAAAACAGACTAAGCTACCCTGCAAATAAAATACACAAAGACAAGATCTCAGGCATTTTTTGTTGCTGAATCAAGGTCAGAACTGAGGCAGCTTTTGTAGAGATAACTCCCTGCAGTAATTATCTTTCTATACATACCCCTACCACTTAAGGTTCAGCCAATTGTCTACTTTCTGTCTGGGAATGCTAACCACTCAGTGTACGTCCAAGTCCGTGTGTTACTTACTGGCTGGTCAGTGCAACCTTCCAGGGCCTGAGAAAAACTGTGTAACTTATCATGTGTTGTGAGAATGGGTTGGACCCTGAAAATATAACATATAAGTGTCTAGAGTTTGATTATGAGGACAGCAGTGGCAATGTAGAGGAGAAAGCTATGCAGAATGTGAGTGAAATGTATGTATGCTGAGTGAGAGATGAAGAAGCAATGTTAGAAAAGGTGAAAGAAATGTGAGAGAATGAATGAATGAAACAGTGAATGAATGATGTAGCAGAAGTATATGTGTGTGAGAGAGAGCTGTGTTAAAGAGCTGCTGCTATGTATAGGAAATGTGTAAAGAGCTGTATGAGAGTGTGAAAGAACTGTGTAAAGTGTTATATGGTGAGAGAGCTATGTAAATGAGATGTATAGCTATTGCCCTGTGGAGATTCGTAACTGTTGAGGCAAGGAAGATGAAGTTGTATAAAAAAGAGAGATGTAGAAGAGAAGTGTATGTAAAAGAAAGATGTGTAGCCATTAGAAAATGGATATAACTATGTATAGAGATGTATAACTGTATGTATGTAAAGAAAGATATGTAGCTGTATGAATAGACTGTAGTAATATGGAGATGTGTAGCTGTGTGGAGACAGAAAGAGCCAGAGAGCATTTTAAAAATGAAGTATAAGAGAAAGTTACCATCAGAAAGCTGTGTGTTTCCTTACTTTCCCCTAAGGTCTAGCCCTCAGATAGATAAGAATTTTTCCTAAGCCACTTTGGCATTCTTTTTGCTACCCTGGAGCAGATCTGGGAGCTGGCCTCCCACCGTCTGTGATACAGGGCCATGTCTGCCCGCCTCTCACTATACTCGCTGTCGTTATGGCCATGGACTAACTATTAAGCTGTAAGCCCTAACAAACTTGTTTGTCTATAAGTTGCCTTGGTCATAGTGTATTATCACAGCAACAGAACAGTAGCTAAGACATCATGTTAGTCTCTCTTCTAGGTGCTGTAGCTGAGGGAGGGGAAGGGAAGAATGGAGGAGTCAAGCAAATGCAAGATTGCATGCATCATGGCCAGCTGAGTTGAGAAGTGTGAGTTCATTGATAGTTGTGCCTCATTTCCTTAGGACAGTTCATCCCCCAATTATGTTGAAATTTATGTGGGAATTAAATATAAAACTGAGAATATTTACATCCATTCAGAATTCATTTCTTTTGTTTTAAATCTTCATCAAGATAGTACTTTGGAAAGACCCCAGGGATTTTTCTCAGGAAGAAATCATTTAATACATGTGGCCTCATTTATTTCAGAAATGACTCCTAGGCTGTTTCAAAATGCTAATGCCATGCATAACAATATGTTCCACCTTGGAATTTGCAGCAGAAGTCACAGAGATGCAGAGGGGAGGCACTGATTTTTCTGTGAGAGAGAGGCAGCTCTTTACCATGTGGAATAATCAGCTTATCAGGTGTGACTACTTATCCTTCTTGCCATATCTGTCTTAAACAAGCCCAAATTTAAAAATTTTTTAAGTTAAAAAAAATAGAGACATGATTGATGAATGTAGAGGGTGAGGTGTTTCTAACCACAGTGATCAGTACTTACAGCATTGTGGCTATTTCTAATGGTGTGGAGATGATGTGACATTCTGCATTTTAGAGTCAGGACAGAGTCCACACCCCACCAATTACTTTGAAAAAGTATATATTTTTGTGGTGTTTATAATATGGCAGATAAAACCACACATACGTATAAACAAAAATACAAAGCAGACAATGACCTATGTCTAAACACTAGCCTTCTATCCTAGGCATCTGGCTATGAAAATGATATAGTTGTTTGGTAACTGACCTTAAGGACTGTTATTTTTGTATTATCATAATTTCACTCATGTTGATCGAAATTTCTGTATTGAGTGTCAACAGCTATGTAGATTAGAATATCTACTATATCTCTGTTTCCACTTCTATCATCTGGTCTAAACTGCCTTTGTCATTTCTTCCCTGGACTAAGGGGACACATGTTCCATGGAATTTCCCTGTTTGCATGCACACTTCTGCCATGACTTATAGACTACAACAGTCAATTAAAAGAAACATGTCAATATAATTACACCTTCATTCCGGTTTACAAAGCCTGTTGTACCAGGCTCTTAATGACCTGCCCTTGCTTTCATCCATTCTCTTCCAATTTCTTCTTGCTCATAGTTTTATCATCCCAGACAAAGAAATTTGTCTTCTTTGAGGTGTCAAACTCTTTTACACCTATAGGCATTAGCACTAACTGTCATATCCAAAAAATCTTTCCGTACCAAAAAATGTCTTGGGATTTTATCATTATTGTCCAAAGAAATAGAACATGTAGGGCACATACATACATACAGATGTATATATGTATATATGTATGTATGTAATGCATAGATATACTTATGCACATGTTGTGCATATATGTATACTGTTTGACAGCATTCCATCACTGTGACAAAATATCTGAAATCACCCTAACATAAGAAAGTTCTGCCCACACACATGAGCAAGATGGACAGAGCACTCAGAAGCCACAAGCCAAAATAAATTCTTACTCTCCCAAGGGGTTTTTTTTGCCATATACTTTATAGCAGCAACAAAAAATAACTACCACCAGAGTTTTAAATAAATACTCTAAGTTCTTTCAGATAAATATTTGGCATATGTCATCTACTCTGGAGACTATCTTTTCATTCTCTTAAACAGTTTTGAGAGATTTTGTTTTGGCTTTATGAAATCCTTTATTCTTTCATGGATTTTACTTTCATATTGTAGTGACATGTTTGTGCAGCCCAGTGTCCAAAGTATTTTCTCCTGTGTATTCCCTTATAAATTTCTAACTGTTGATGTTTACAGAATTGAATAGACCATCATTAAGACTGACTTTGTGGATAGTAAAAGATTTCATTTTGTTGCATCAAGTTGTTACAGTATTGTTTATTCTAGTAATTATGTTTTTGCTAAAGCCCACTTGTACATATATGTGCAAGATCTTTGCCTTGGGCTGTCCCCTCTGTTCCCTGGATTAATGTGTCTTTTTCTAACTGTAGCACATTGTTTTATAAAAGTCGTGTGATCACAATATGTTAGACATTTCACTCAATGTCTGTTCCTCTAGCATTATATTTTCATATGAATTTTATACTCAATTTCCACCAAAATGCCCAATGACCTTTTTTAGTGAGGTGTCAATCTATAATCAATTGGGGAAAGCTGACATACTAATAACACGGAGTTTTCCAGCCTGTTGCCACTGTAACTCTGGAGATTTTTGCCATTTTAACCATGCTGATTCATTCAGTTACTTGAATGTGAGATATTTTTATATTTGCTTAATTCTTTAATATCTTTCAATAAGGTTTTATAGCTTTATGTGTGCAAATCTTTCACTTCTTTAATCAAATACACTACTAAGAATTGTTTACTTTTCAACACTATTGAAAATAGAAAATTTTGGTTGACTTATCAGCTGTTGTATTAGTGTTTTCTCAGAGAATCTGAGCCAATGGGTGTACATACAGATAATCTGATTTCCATACTTCAACTGACAGTTGTGTGAGTTTATGATAATGCAAAATTATACTCATAATTCCAATCTGATTTTCACTTTAAGTAGATAGCCAATGATTTACATTTAGCATTTGAAATTTTTCATCAAAATATCCTTTGCGATAGATAAATTTGCCCAACTATTACTTGATATAAAGGTTCTGGGAATGTTTAGGATGGGATAGACCAATGTATAATGTTCTATAAGTTAGCTAGGTACATTAAAATATTTGTTTTATGATATTTTCATCTTGGGGAGAAAAAATCCTCATAAATCAGAACATATGCTCATGTGCATCCACGTGAACACACACACGCACAAACACACTCATCTTGTTTGTATATAGCCACAAGACTGAATTTCATGGGTCATATAGTATACTGTTGTTTACCTGTAGTAGATACTAACTTGAATTAACCAAGATGAACTCAGCTAGCTTTAATCCCAGATGGTTTTCCCTAATGTGATGGAGCTGTTGTTTGAACCAGAATGTTTTGCTTGATTTTTATTCCAGTGTAAAACAGTAAAGAGTTAATGTGTCAGGTTCTGAGTGACATCATTCACTTTTAAAAACTATCAGTGATGGATGCCTTCAGGTAAAATATATATAATTAGAATTGTATCCAGTCAGTGGTGGCAAAGAAGAGAGCAGGTATAACTGTCTTTGCTTGACTGACAGTTGTAATTATATTTGACAGCTTGTGTTTGCTAAGTAATAAGAGCTTTCATTTTCCCCAAATCCTAGTGATATTAAATATTTGATAACTATCCCACTAGGAAATTGTGTTAATTCTGACTCTTCAAGTTTTAGTCACTTCTTTTTCTCCCTCTCCCTCCTTCCTTTTCTAGCTTCCTCCCGCTGATGGTCTTGTCACATAAGGAAACCCACACTCATAGGACATCCTCCCATGATTCATGTATACTAAATATGTGTTGTGAAATACTATCCCCAGTAGTGATGCATGGAAGAGGGAGTTGCATGGGGGAACTGAGAACCAGGCCTACATCGCACAGTGGTGAGCATCTGTCCTCTTGCAAAACTGGAAGGGAATAACATGCTTCCACCCTTCTCTTGTAAGATGTCTTTCTCAGCTTTTCTCAGCTGAAACTTGCTTTTCTCAGCTCACCAAGGTATAATAGATACTGAATTTCTACCAAATATAGTATTTTCCTGAGGATAGTTACTGCTTCACCTATATTTTCCAATATGTAATGTGAACGCTGAAAGAAAGTGTAACATTAAAGGACATTGTCTCATATTCAGTAATCCGGGCTTCCAGGTTCTTGTAGAGAAATTTAATTGATTCTTGGGTCAGATAGCTGCTGCTTTGATTCTTCTTGCTAAGCTCCACTGTCAATCTCTTCTAAGAATAGATGAAAAACAATGTTTACATTATTTTCCAGAGGAAATGAGGGAGTAAGAACAGAAGAGACTCTGCCTGTAGTTAACCCCTTCTGGTCCTTGTTTTGTATTACGGTCCTTAATGCCCCCTGAGTTGAATCTCCTTCAAATTCCATCATTGTTCTTTCTCTGAGCATTCACTTTTCTTACTTGGCTGTTTGACTCATAGTTCATTCCATGAACCAGGGATTTTGTATATTTCCCAGATAAAATCAAAGTTGTAAAAACTAATATTACTTTGGTTTTATAATTTGTTTCATGTCCCATCTCACCATCACCCCAAATGTATGCAAATTGATTTGTTCTCCAAGTCTATGACAGATTGTGTAAGGAAGTTAAAACATCAAACACGCCGGGCGGTGGTGGCGCACGCCTTTAATCCCAGCACTCGGGAGGCAGAGCCAGGAGGATCTATGTGAGTTCGAGGCCAGCCTGGGCTACCAAGTGAGTTCCAGGAAAGGCGCAAAGCTACACAGAGAAACCCTGTCTCGAAAAACCAAAAAAAAAAAAAAAAAAAAACAAAAACAAAAACAAAAAAAACATCAAACACAGTGTGAATGGGCCATATCTCAAGACTCAGGTCACAGAGGTGGAAGCAAAATAATTACTTGCTAAGGATGCTGCTAGAATAAGTTTGTAGGAAAAATTATTGTAAGTGGTTTTAACCCTCAAATTCCTCTCCTATTTCTCATGATATTTCTGTAATTTCTTGATGTTTACTCTTCCTTTGTACTCCAGGTCCCAGGATAATCCTCTTTTCCAATAAGATTTTCAAGTCTTTTAAAACTGTGTCTTGGTTTTTAAACCCTAGCAGTCCGACCTGAAATAAGTTTTTGTTTGTTCCTGGGTTCTCATAGGCACAGAGCTGTTCTTCCTTATCTTGGGGAACCATTCAACTAGTCACTGATTCCCTTGTTTATACATACACCAGTTTATATACTATGTGTCAGCTTATGTTATAGAAGACATCAGATCTTAGTCACTGTTCTGTTGCTGTGGAGTGATACCATGACCAAGGTAACTCTTATAAAATAAAGCATTTAACTGGGGGCTTCCTCATAGTTTCAAAGGTTTAGTTCATGTTCACGATGGCAGGGAGTACAGTGGGACATGTGACAGTAGAGCAGTACTTGAGAATTACATCATGATCCATAGACCAAGAGAGAGAAAAACACTGGGTCTAGCATTTGGGCTTTTGAAACCTTAAAGTCACCCTAGAAGAAAGCCTTACCTATTCTTGTTTGTTTGTTTGTTTGTTTGTTTGTTTCGAGACAGGGTTTCTCTGTGAAGTTTTGGTGCCTGTCCTGGATCTCACTCTCTAGACCAGGCTGGCCTCAAACTCACAGAGATCTGCCTAGCTCTGCCTCCCAAGTGCTGGGATTAAAGGCATGTGCCACCACCACGTGGCAATACCTATTCTAATAAAACCACACTTCCTATTATTCTAATCCTTCTCAAATAGTACTACTGCCTGATGACTGAGCATTGAAATATATGAGCCTATGGGGGCCATTCTTACTTAAACCACCACACATCATTATCCTGGTTTGGAGAGAACAATGGAAACTCCTGCCTTTAGGGTCTATGCTTCATTTCAGACTTAAGATGTAAAGGTTTAAGACGACTTATGCTGTAACTGAATCCAGTCATCTGCTTGAAATAGATATCCTCATAATTACAAAATCAAAGTGAGATTATGAATGTGGTACATAAGGGATTGAGTTATTAAAGTATCGTCTAGATATCCTGTGGTCTTGTCACATTGGAGGACCACATTCCAACATATATACTACCTCCTCACTGGTAATTTGAAAACACTAAAACAAGCTAGGGCCTCCAGTGAAGTTCAACAAAGTGGGTACTTGCTCTATCAATGTATAGATAAGTGCCCTGGACTTCCCTAGACAAAGCTTGATGCAGTAAGAGAAAACATTTTTTATATAAATGGTTCCATTTTTCATATCCTTTTGGAGAAACTTTCTGGTTTTTCCATCACCACCACCACCCTGTTATCATCACCATTCCTAACCCCATTTTTATCCTCCAGCTTGAAGATGAGAATATGATATAGTTGCAAGCACTACACAAAGAAGTAGTGATACTATATAATGAATCTCCTGTGTAGAAAACGTCTTCCTTTGTGTTTAGCCCCTACAGAGACCAAAACCATGTATACAGAATCTCTGTTTTCTTCCCTTGAAACTAAAGGATAGGGCTGGCTTAGCAGTGTTCTCCACCCATCCCCATAGTTCCTTATTAAAACTTGCAAATGTAAGGATACTCTTGGGCCCACTGAGGCCCTGCAGAAGTCTTTATAGAGAGCCCTTGGTTTCTAAGATGGGAAGAAGAGAGGGCTAAGCCCCAAAGACAAATCTAGCAATTTGGGAAAATAGTCTGATTTTAGAACCCAGGGTCACAGCCCTCTGGACTCCAAACATATATGAGATCCTAAGGTAAACACATCTTGAGATGTGGTATAAGAAGACATAAACCCTGTACAGTAAGCAGCATGCCCCGTATTCCACTAATTGTAGTGAAGATGAAGGTTTCCTACTCTGAAATGTTTGTGGTAATTATTCAGAAATTTCTGTTTTTCAGTTTTATAAGCGTTCATCCACCTCATCTGACAAATTTGTTGATGCAGCCTCGGACCTGAAATGTATTTCTCATGTATTTTATGAAGTCTAATGATCATATGTCAGAATTTTAACAGAGCCAGAAAGAAGCCAGTTTCCAAGTATCTATTTCTTTATCCTGCTCCCTTACAATGTTGGTAACCAGAAGCCATCCTCAAGTTTGCTTTGATTTCCTGAACCTGTGTTGCAGATTTCTTTTGTTGTTGCTGCTCTATTTTTTTTTCCTTTGTCAGTCACTCTCTGGCACAGCCAAAGAACAGTGGGAAGATTCCATGCAAGCACCACTTTTTAAAAAACATCTAAATTATATATTTCTCACCAAGACCAGTAGAGCAGGGAGCTGAGCTATACCACTAATACTGAATTGCTCTTACATGAAAGGTCATAACAAGGCTAATGTATGATGGCATTTAAAGTATTTAAGGTGTGTAGGCATGGTGATTCTCATGTCAGCTGCTAGCCCTGGTATCATGTTGTAATGATCCTCCTCCACCTTCCTTTTCTTCAGTACATGGTTTTACTATATAGACCATGATATCTGGGAACTTACTCCATAGTCCAAGCTGCCCTCAAACTCATAGTAATCCTCCTGCCTCAGCCTTTCAAATGCTAGGATTAGACATATGTATCTCTAAGCCTAACTTATTTGTTGCTTTCTAATTAAGTAGAGTGTTTTCTAGGTGGACATAGTTAAAGCTTGGGATCTCCATCCTGTGATTCTAGTCTGATTTTAATTTGGTAGAATGTTTCATGGAAGGACCATCTTCTGAAGCACATTGCAGTGCTTTAGTCCATGGGATGGGGGGAAAATACAATTTGTGTAACAATGGTAGTGATAATCTGGACACAATACTTTGTATCATTGCTTCCTGGCTGTAGTTAAGCTACAGCCAAGGATCTAGGACCAACTCTACATTAAGATTAAAGAAAAAGCACGAAGCCATTATTTTTCTTAAGAGCTAATAGCAGAATGACCTGGGATTGATTTCCTACAGACTTTGGCTTTTCTCTGATGTCCATACAGGAATCAGTGGCTACCAAGAATGGGATCAGGAAGCATTAAGCCTGGTTACCCCCCGAACCTAATGGATGAGTCTCAATATGTAGCATATATGTACCCCAGAGGAGCTTTTCCAGATGTTTCAATCCTATCTAGGAATGCATCCTCATTTTAATGGTCTTTAACACCTGTCTTAATTGCTAATCATCCATTCACCAAAGCCTGAGCCTCAGATGCTAAGCCCTCTCTAGCTTGAAATTAATAGTGCATACATTTTAATTACGTTTACCACATTGCTTTCTACTTAATGAAAACAAAGCTCTGCATCTTATTTGTGACTTGAATTTATTTTGTTTTTCATTAACTTATGTGAGTAACATGAATGTTTACTTAAAGGGAAATATTGAGGAAATCATTCAGGAAACTATAAAAATCATAACAAGTATCATTAGAAAAAAAGGCTTCAATTAATCCTTACTTACTGTGCATTCCATGCCAAATAAAATGTGATTTGACATTGTAGCAAAAGTTTGCAGTCGAAGGAGCTATGGCTCAAAGTCCATCACATAAGTTGTGGGTTTTCCAGTGATTAAGTGTGACTTGGGCAAGTCAGCTCTTTCTGTGCTTCCGTTTGCTTATCTATAAAAAATACAAAGCATAATTTTTGCCTAAGTCACAGAGAAAAATCAAACTGTACCAGAAAGATGCCTACAACTGCATACTATTTTTAAAAGTGTGTGGAAGCCTGTGTCACACACTGGTAGGTAGTAGCTTAGGTTCATGTGGAAATTTATCCATATCACATATGTCTAGGGACTCGGTACATGAGAAATGTCTGATTTGGTTCTTCGCAAACATCTTAGAGCAGCAAACATTGAATATTGTATTGAAATGGGCTAGGAGAAACCTACTTGGATAAAGTAACCACAGATGTGTCTTTCTGTGAACTTAACCTACAGCCTGGCATTTGAACAGTGAGCAAGAAACACTGAGAAAACCAAGGAAATGACATATCTACCTAGAGGATGTCATGTGCAGGAGGCCTGGAGGACAGACCTTGCCAGGAGCAAATGACAGCCAGAGCTTAGAAGACAGAAAAGGAAGTGAAATGTGATGTCCTTAGCACCCAAGGGCAGGTCATATAAGGCTTTGTAGGTCATGGTAAAGGGCTTGCATTTTATTCTAAATGCTTTGATATACCACTTCATTAAAAAAAAAAAAACATAATTCCTGGGGTTCAGGATTTAGCTCAGTGGTAGAGCACTTGCCTAGCAAGTGCACGGCCCTGGGTTTGGTCCTCAACTCCAGAAGAAAAAATAACCATAATTCCCTGCTCTGTGTACAATTAGCCTGTCATATGTCATAGGCCAACTGGGAAGGAATTGGGGGGGAAATCATGAAAATCCATGCCAGGGATGAGTGTACACTGCCAGAGATGCTGTCACTTTGCAACAACCCGTTGACTTATCTCTAGTCTGTGCTTTAGTCCTTAAAGACTCCCATGTATTTCCTCAGATGGCTTACATATCATGTATCACCCCTACCCCACCCACCCACACCATCCCCATATACTCAGTGCTCTGCTGCAGAATTCTTAGCCCTCCTGCTGCCCGTAGGTTCTTGTTCAGTATCCTACCTTCCAAAGCCCTGGAATTGCCCACACAACATAAGTGCTTCATAAATATTTGTTAAATGGATAAGTGTAAGTCTAGTGGTTCTTGGCAATCAATCAGCCTCCGAATTAACTGGGTAGATTTAAAGTGTGTATGTCAGGACCATGTCCCCAGGGGCTCCCATTCACACGGCTCATTGTATTTGCTGTAGAAGCTGCTGGGTGATCGTGATGCTCAGTGCTGAGAACCAAGGCAGAGGACTGATACTGCAGTATCTCCTGGGACCCACCTGCTACTTTAAATGCTCGTGTCTCTCTGTCTTTCATGGTTATTGAATGCACAACAGAAACTGCAGTATTTTCTTGGTAGGGACTGAGGGATGCTGGGAGAACCTGGCATCAGGTCCACTTTGATATGGCAATTAGGCACCACAGCCATTTGTCCCAGGTATGAAACTTAACACATGAACATGCGTGTTTGTACATGTGCATGCATGCATGCCTGTGTGTGTGTGTGTGTGTGTGTGTGTGTGTGTGTAGAAATGGTCATTCCCAATGGTGGCAATAGTCTAGAGCAGTGGTTCTCAACCTTCCTTGAGCTGTGATCCTTTAAACAAGTTCCTTATGTTGTGTTGACCCCCCAAACATAAATTTTCATTGCTACTTCATAACTGTAAGTTTGCTACTGTTATGAATCGTAATGTAAATATTTGTGTTTTCCAATGGTCGTAGTCAACTCCTATGAAAGGGTTGTTTGACCTCCCAAAGGGGTCATGACCCAAGGGTTTAGAACTACTGGCCTAGAGGCTGTTAAGAGAGGCCATTTGTGATCCTGTAATTGGGGTAGTGAAGGAATGATGAACTTATAACCACAGAAGTAAAGGGAACTGGTATGAAATGTTCAGAACATTTTATCCAAATATAACTGACTAATAAGCAATAAGCCAAAGCATATTTTTTGATGTCGAAAAACATTTGCTAAATTCAGGTTAGAAGCAAAGGGAGATTGTACTGAGGCCATAAAGACAGACTCCATGCTGTACCTGGAGACTCACCACAGTTAAAGGTGGATTCACACCATTTGCTTCTCTCTTGGGCTCTCCTACTTCAGTAATGAGCTTCAGGTATACATGAACCATAGAGACTTTGTTTAAAGATATATTTATGTGTGAGCACGTGTATATGGAGCTGAAGTTACAGGTAATTGCGAGACTCCCAACATGGGTACTAGGAACCAAACTCATGTCCTCTGCAAGAGCAGCAAGTGCTCTTAACTGTTGAGCCATCTCTGCAGCCCTGTCGAGACTTCTTCTCAGCGGCTATTAGAGCAAGTGCTTTCTCCCCCTCATCTCCGGAAACTCTTTTGCCACTTGCTAAGTATCTGCATAGTTATTAGATACAAGGGTAAAATATTCCCCAGATGCACATCTTCCTAAAGGAAGTGACTGGGATCAAGCATTGCAGCCAGTGGTGTCTGACGCTTTCCGTAGCTCCTTCATGATTTTGCCGTTGACTCTCACCGACTTCCAAAGACCTGACTCAGTGGCTCATTGGAAAACCTTGTCAAGATCTGTAATCACCTCCTCCACCCTCCTTGAGCCTTAAATTAACAAAGTAAGCAAATTCAGAAATGTTTGAGATGCCTATTTACCAGTACCTGTGCTTAACTTTGCCTGAGAGGTGATGCTGCCCACCTGCATGCAACACAAAATATTAAAACCTGCTTAAGGTGGAAGGAGAGTCCTGGTCCTTGGGTTTAGGGACTAAAGGAATTCATGTTGGAGCTGTGCCCAGAATGCCAGCCAGATAGTCTTAATCATATGTAAACTAGATACAAACTGGGTCATGCTATAAAGTCAAGTCTATCACTGAGGTTTCAGTATTTACAATGAACTATAAAACTGGAAATAAGCCTGGTAACTACCCCAAGGAATTGGTAACCTTTCCCTCACTTAAAATTCAGCCTTCCTAATGAGCCCTACCTGATGTCTGCCTGCCCTGCATACTTGGTTCCCTGAGAGCTGAAATGGTGCACTTGCAGCCTCCATTAAATTACTTGGTGTAATTCAGTTAAGATATTTTCCATTCAACTGGATGAAGACATAAATGAAGCAACAATTGCATAATAAACTACTTTGATGGGGGGAGGTTATAACTTCTTTTTCTCTTGCATTCACTTCTCACTAAAGAGAGACCCCATCTTTGCTCCATGCATATGCACATTTGCTGTCATATAAAAATAACCCTGAGTGAGGAAATCAGCCAATTTGACTGCCCATTAATCTGAGTGGTCTTTTTTTGTTTGTTTGTTTGTTTTACAGTGACAAACAAGAAACCCACGCAGGCATCTATCACGAAGGTCAAACAGTTTGAGGGCTCCACATCATTCGTCCGAAGATCCCAGTGGATGCTTGAGCAGCTCCGCCAGGTTAATGGTATCGATCCTAATCGGGTGAGTGAATTTTCCAATGCTGAGCAAAGAAATTCTCTTCACACGATGACTGCTTGAGCACAGCGGTGGTGATGATAGTTAGAATCATTCTTACAGGGCTGTTTCTCTATTGCAGTTGTGTGATCAAAACTTCCCAGTCTCTGCTCCTGTCTTACGGGAAATTATAAATCTTCTGTGTTTGATAAGGAAACCCAAGAGATGGCACATGGAAAACTGCTGTCTCCAGCAGTGTTTATCAATACAGGGCAGAGCTCAAAGGATCATGTCACTAGCTGCCTATATGAAAACCCCAGGCTTGTCAAAATTTCATTTGCCTCCTAATGCCAATAAATTAATGGTGTTTTAAAATAAGGAAGTAGGATTCCAACAGAAATGTGTTGCTGTGTAAGCATCTATTCAGAGGACCCATTACCTTTTTGTGCACAGCCTATACTGTCCCCAAACATCAATGGAGTACTGGAGGAACAAGGAGAATTCCTTTCCAATCTATGCATAAAGAAATTAGCAAATAACAATGTGGAAAACTTAAAGGAATGCTTTTCTCTAGTAATTGGGCAGACATTCCCCAGTCAATGTTCTGATGTGAATCTTGAGCACTGCAGTACTAGCTTCCTAGGGACATCTCTAAATACAGAACAAATTGGACTTATTTGCTTGACAGACTCTCCATGAATTTGGGTCATGGTAAAGATGAAATTTATGGTCCTATTTTTTTTTTTAAAGTTTGTGTTTTAGCCTTTGTGCCTCTTTTGACAGGCCAGAGCTCAAAGCAGAAGTTGGTGTAGATTACGATCAGCAGTTACTTCACTGTCTTTTCCAGGATTCTGCAGAGTTTGATTTGTTGTTTGAAAATGCCTTTGACCAGTGGGTTGCTAGCACGGCCTCAGAAAAGTGCACCTTCTTCCAGATCCTCCACCATACCTGCCAGAGGTACCTCACAGACAGGAAGCCAGAGTTTATTAACTGCCAATCTAAAATTATGGGAGGTAAGTGGGCACTTAGACTATTTTAGCCATCCTATTTCCCGACACTCATTTCATATAAGAAGTTGGGTGTTGAGCAACATAATTCAAAACAAACAGAAGAATCAAAATGCTCAGAATTATTGACGTTACGGCATCTGTTGTATGCCAAAACTAGAGACAAAGGCATGCCTTCACTCTTCCATGAGAGCTGGCCTTGTTAGAAAAAAATGGTCAGAGTAACTAAAACGGTTTGTACTGTGAGAACAAGTGCGTCTCTTTATTAGAAAAGCTTTTTACTTTGATCTTTTTGCTGCCTTTGCTGTAATTCTATTGCCGAATACTCTTCTGGGCTCCTTCCTCCTATTTTGCTTCCTAGATGTTTTCACATTCCTCCTGATACTGCCCTTGCTGTCCTTTTTTGTGTTACTTTTTACAGAATCACTGTGATAGGATGCCTGACAGAAACAGCTGAAGGGAGGGAGGATCTATTTTGGCTCACAGTTCGGAGGAATACAGTCCGTTCGTGGTGGGAAATGCATTTGCAGTCATGGTGACTAGAACAGCTGGGTCTGTGGCAGAGGGTGCTGAAGCGTAACTTTTTAGGAAGTGGAGATACCCTGTAGCCTTCCAACTTGTACATCCCCTAAATGTAACCCCCTTTCCCAAAAGGTTCTGCAACCTCCAAAAACAGTGCTACCAACTGGTGTTCCATCACATAAGCCTATGAAGGGCATTTCATATTCAGACCGTAATGCTTTCTATCAAAAGCCTTTCTTGTTCATTCAGGTACAGCATACAGAGGTGAATTAGTATTATAAGCCAGGCTTAAGGGGCAAGCATCGGCTCTGAAACATTTAAGGTTGTGCACATCTGCCTTTCCAGTGGCAACAAGGCCTTTTAGGAAACCCAAGCTGCTGAAAATGAAAGCCTTTCTCTGAGTTGGGGAGATATTTTTTAACTGATCTAAAAAAATATTTTTTAGGTGTCCCAACCTTGCCACCATCAAATACTGAGATCCCATTAGAGATGTTGCATACTCTTCTTGGACTCTATTTATCTTTCATATGACTATGAAGTAGAACACAATGCTCTATGGTAGCCGTCGATATACTCATACTTTGTTATTCCTCTATGAGATGTTGTATTGAGAATACACTGTCTCCTTCATTATTTACCCTGTGGTAATTTACATCTTAGGAACCTTAGAAGGTTTTTCTCATGCATCAAGGTAGTCCCATACTGTAGCTCCCCTGATTAGTTTTAAAATATGTCGGGTGATGAATGGCATATATGTTCTTTAAAGTGGTCACTTCACACTGCATGAAGCTGAAAGGTAAGTGTAGAAAGGAAGTATCAAACACTGACCTAGTTGGAAAATATAATGGAGTATTGTCCCCTGCTATGCATTTGCCACTTGGAATCTTCAAATTAATCCTGCATTGAAAGCCCACCCTTAACCAATTTGGTAAATGGACAAAGTATATTGTCTTAGGACCACTTGTGGATTTCAGTGAGTAGAAAGTTGTCCAGGAAACCAAGCTTTTACTCATTCTTCATCAGATGGGGTTTTCTCTTCTGGCCTAACATCAGATTGGTTCCTGCTGTAAAATATTTTTTCATTGAAGTTGGTGTGTTCATTGGCTTGCATAGCTAGTTCTGTGGCTCTTGGAGTAGATTCTCCCTGAGTATTGCACTTCTCTGTATCCCACACTGAAAATGGAGAGTCCAGAAGGAGACCCAATGTCACGGGAGACCCTGCATCTTTCATATGTTCTTCATTCACCTTGAATATACTCACATGCCTCACCAGTCATACCCATCTGTGTCTATTGGTCATTGGCCCTATCTTCTATTACCTTCTATTACCTTGTGAACCCCCAAAGATACAGCACTGAGATGGAAACCCATATTTCTAATGCTAAGCAGTTGATATGTATATTGGATAAAACTAGATTGCTTTCCTATAGTCAGAAAAAGAATAAGCTAATGGGAGCTAACACCAGAACCAATTTTGCCTCCTGTGACTCTAGGTATTTCTTTTATTTCTTTAGTTTTTCTTTTATTTGTTTTCCCAGGAATAATACCTGATAATAGACTAGAGGATTTCAGTTCTATCATTCTGAGAATCCATAATTCCTAAGGCTTAGTTTATTGTCTAATTACTTCTTGACTAAGGAACTAAATAATTTACTCGGTTAAATATTGGCTGCTTCTTAGGAGAACCAGAAAGTTTGTATTGAGCATGCTGTAATTTGCTGGCAGCATATATGTCCCTAATGAATGCAATCTGTCTTACTCAAACAATTGTATATCTTTGATAACAGTTGTGCCAACACAGCCTAATGAATTAGTACTCTTATTAGTCTTCCTTTCTTCCAGTTACATAATTCTGAAACTTAAAAATGGTGTTTCTTGGATGACTCTAGTTTGACCCTTTTACTTTTGTGAATCTTCAGCAGATTAAACTCTGCCTAATTTCACAAAATCTTTTCTTATCACTTTATATTCAAGTCACAAGTTGTAGATGTAAATGTTCTTTTTACTTTGAAATATTGCAGTTTTGTGATTTTTTTTTTTAGAAAATTATTATTGTTGTTGGTATGCTGCCCTCCAGCAATCTCTCTACATATGTTATCTTACTTGGCATGAATGCAGCCTTTGGAAATACAATTTATTATCTCTACAGAGAAGGAAACAGAATCAGGGTTATTAACTAGCAAGAGAAAGGTCATGTCGCTTGTCAGGAGTGGAGATAAGAGTCCAGCAATGGCTTTCACAGCCCTAACGGCATCTTACTGAGAAAATGCTACATGGCTTCAGTGTGACTGGTGCTCCTTGGTGTTCTGCAGGAATTGTTGAAAACTTTTTAGCCAGAACATTCTTGGTTTTCCAAAGGGGCCTGGATAGGAGGGATGGACTAGAGATTGTGGATAGTTTGAAATGTTGCCCTTGTCACTTCTTGGATATATAATTAAAATAATTATCTACTTTTTGTCCTAAGAGCTATAAATTTGTCAAGGACCTTTAAAATCATCTCACTTTGCATTATTTATTATTTTGGAGGGTGGTGTAGGTGAAGTTTTCCTGGTCCCACCCAGCCCCACAATCCTGTTGCTGCTCAGACCCAAATGAACACACAGAGGCTTAATATTATTTATAACAGCTTGGCCATTGGCTCAGGCTTATTACTGACTAGCTCTTGCACTTAAATTAACCCATAATTATTATCTAGGTTTAGCCATGTGGCTTGGTACCTTTTCTCAGTTCTGCCTTCACATCTTGCTTCCTCTGTGTCTGGCAGGCAACTCCTGACTTAGCCCTCCTCCTCTCAGAATTCTCCTTGTCTGCTTATCCAACCTATACTTCCTGCCTGGCTACTGGCCAATCAGCATTTCGTTTATCAACCAATCAGAGCAACACATTCACAGCATACAGAAGGTCATAACTTATCAGGGAGGTGCATCAGAATTTCAGTAGATTAAACAAATGAAGGCACAGGAAAGATGGTTCAGTTGTGACTATGCATACATTGCCTCTCAGAGACTCTGAGTCTACTCAGTACTGTCCTTGGGAAAACTGAGGCCCAGTGGTTTATAATGACCTTATAAATACCAAAGAGAGTATATCTATCCCCTAACTAACACTTTCTTTAATACCAATCCAATGTAAGGTTATCACTTAAATATCAATAACCCCATGGCATCCTACCCCTACAAGCTGTGCAAGCCATGTGTGATTGTACTCTTCTTTTCCTCATGGGGAAGGTCAGTTATAAAGAAATGAAATTGCTTCTTTGACATGTTCAAAATCCTCTCCTCCGAAATGATATTTCCTTAGCTCCAAAGGAAAACAGACATTTAGGCCTCCTCATGCTAGTTCATGGTCTGCTAAAGATATGAATAAAGTCTACTTGGCTACTTGAAGGCCTTCAAAAAATGGAAGCAAAGCAGCATTCTCTGAGAGATGTAAAGGGGACATCCTGGCATCTCCTCGTGTCTTTTGTGGCTGGTACTTTTGTGGCTGTCTTCTTATTTCTAGTTGAAGAAACAGTAAGATAGAAGAACTAGATAACAAGAAGCCTGCCATAGTAGCTCAAATCCTCAGGCTGCTGCTAACTTGAGAGAGCTAACTAGGAAGCTGTTTTTAGCTCCGTTTTACAGTCTTGTTTCTCAAGTTTAGGTGGAAACTCTTGCCAACCCGTTGGGCGCCATTTGTAGCTAGAGTTTTCCAGTCCTGCCCGGCCCATGGTCAGGACAAACCTCTCTCACCCACCAGTCCTGCAGCTGCTCAGACCCAACCAAGTAAACACACAGAGACTTATATTACTTATAAACTGTATGGCCATGATAAGCTTCTTGCTAACTGTTCTTATATCTTAAATCAACCCATTTTTATTAATCTATAAGTGGCCACGTGGCTCGTGGCTTACTGGTATCTTATCTTCTCATGGCGACGGCTGGCAGAAGTCTCTCTGCCTCAGCCTTCCTGTTCCCAGAATTCTCTTCTCTGCTTGTCCTGCCTATACTTCCTGCCTGGCTACTGGCCAATCAGTATTTTATTTATACAGAGCAATATCCACAGCAGTTCCCCTTTTCTTTTTTTTTTCAAAAAAGGAAGGTTTTAACTTTCATGTTGTAAAATCACAGATAACAAAACAATTATCAAGTAAGAATTACAGTTACAATATCTAGTCTATTTCTAATATCTAGTCTATTTCTAACATCTAGTCTATTTGTATTTGGCAAAATTAAAGAAGATATCCTATCTATCCTATATTTGTGAATATAAGGTTTTATATCTAACTTATCTTTTATCATAACTAAGGAAAATAATAACTATCTAGTCTTCAACTACATCAAAGACCTCAGAAGGATATAATATTACCTGAGAAATGGGAGAAGGATGCAAGCAACTTTCGGGAGTCTTGCAAGAGTAGACAGAAACAGCTGGCAGCCTGGACAGTCACCTAATGTTCCTTTGTAAAGTTGGGGCATCTGTCTTCATCCCACAGGCCTAGAGTCTCTCAGTCTCTCAGTCACTTCTCTCTGCAAAGCAGGAACCTGAAGGACCATTTTGCCAAGCAAAGTTCAGTGGTCACCTTCCTATGGGTCCTGCATCAGTTGATCAAGCAGTCCAGGCAAGAACAGTTTCTTGCCCAAATGGCTATTTTTGCCAAGAAGAAGATAAACTCCATATAGAGTGTTTTCGATGCCCATCCTCCTCTCTGAAGTAAATTGGTGCTGCCAGGAGCAGACATGTCTCATTGTCCAGAAAGTCTAAATTTTTAAAACATTTTAAATGCCAGAGTCTGTAGGTCTTTGAAGTGTTTGAAGATTACCTATCTATCTGAAATGTATCTATGCATACCTAGAAAACAACATGACTATAAGTTTGACTATCATAGAAGGCTAATTATTAATCTGTATTTCTTAATTATCCCTTACAATCTAAATGAGTTACATAAATACCTCAAACGAGAATAGAAATATATATACAGTATAACAAAATTAAGTTTAAACTTGTATCAATAAACTAAAATCCATAGCAATATAAAACATTTTAAACAAGTTGCTCTTTAAAAGTAGATTCAATAATCTACCCTTTCATCCTATCACATCTATATTATATCCCTTTTTCTTCTTTAGAAAGAGATCACATTTATAATCAACCTGATTTAAATAAAAATATTGGTTTTTCTCTGTCCCACACCAAAGGGCTCTTCTGATATGGGACAAAAGAATCTCTCAACCTTTTTTTTTTTGCAATATGTTTGGGTTTAGAGAAGGAGTGAGCCAGTTCCATCTCCAAAACCAGCTTGGTATATTTGGGAATTTGGGCATAGCTTCTCTTACAACTTCCTGCTGGAGGGGGGTGCTGTATCTTATGGGGACACAAAGAAAGTTTTAGGATTATGGAGTAGTCCATGAGGGTGTATCATCTGAGCCAGTTGCCTTGAAACTGTCCTGGATGTTGGATCATCTGGGCCATAGTGTCATCGGAGACCTTTCGGGGGTCTTGGCTGGTCAAACCTGATGTATCTTAATCTGGAACAAATCCATAGCCTCTTGCTTTCTGTGGAAACAAAAACAAAGCCTCCTTTTCAAAGCAACATGCTTATATCCAAAGTTTGAAGTAAAGGTACCTTTAAAATATACATATTGGCTTAACTCAACATCTTTTACGATCAAATGTTTTTCTGCAGTTAAAAAATCCCAAAGACAGCCGGGCGGTGGTGGCGCACGCCTTTCATCCCAGCACTCGGGAGGCAGAGCCAGGCGGATCTCTGTGAGTTCGAGGCCAGCTTGGGCTACCAAGTGAGTCCCAGGAAAGGCGCAAAGCTACACAGAGAAACCCTGTCTCGAAAAACCAAAAAAAAAAAAAAAAAAAATCCCAAAGACAACACAATCCATATTCTCTGTGTAATATCCATCTTTATATGGCTTATTTTTTATACTACCTTTACTGTCTCTTTAAAGACTTCATTTTTAAAAACTATCTATTTCTTTATATAACTGTATATTTTCCTTTTTCTCTCTCTTCCAAGCCTATGTACATTTTTACACACAATGTAAAGCATTTAAAGTCTTGGTCCATCTGAATCTGTCTTATTGTGAATCTGTTGTTTTAAACTGCAGCATTACTCGGGCTAAAATAGCAGCTTTGGCTGGTGGCTCCGTCCACCTCAGCTTCCCAACGTGGTGGTACGTTTACTGCCAGCTCTGGGAGCTGTCAACTCTTACAAACAGTGGTTCTATGCTTCTATCAAAGCAGTGTGTAGCCCAGAAACCTCTTTTTTTTTTTTTCACTTATAAACTGTATGGCCGTGGCAAGCTTCTTGCTAACTGTTCTTATATCTTAAATCAACCTATTTTTATTAATCTATAAGTTGCCACGTGGCGTACGCCTTTAATCCCAGCACTCGGGAGGCAGAGGCAGGCGGATCTCTGTGAGTTCAAGGCCAGCCTGGGCTACAGAGTGAGTTCCAGGAAAGGCGCAAAGCTACACAGAGAAACCCTGTCTCGAAAAACCAAAAAGAAAAGAAAAAGTAAAAGAAAACTGCGCATCAGCAACCTCATGGCCATGCTGTACTTTAAAGGATGGCTAGTAGTTGACAAACAGGGACAAGAGAAAATAAGTTTTCTTTTATTCCAGCAGTTAATCCAGACAGTTTTATTTCTGTGTTAACTATATTCAGAATTTATAGTGTGGCAGATTGTTTCTCCATGAAACAGCCTGTTTTGAAGGGCCATATATTTGATCAGCAGCAAAAGGTATTTCAGACACATTGCCCTTCTGCACTTACCTCTTCAGATGACGGTATAAAGCCCAGACTTCTGAGCACTGTTAGGATGCCAGAAACACAGATGCCTCTGATGTTTCCTTCATCCAAGGCTGCTCTTTGTCTGCTCCTACTGATTGGTATGCTAGAAAGGAAGGCCCAATGACTCTACTCTCTTCCCCTGGGGTGGACAGAATGGAAAGATTGAATCACAATGTGACTTTGTATTATACTTTCTTCTCAAACAAAGCAAGGTCAGCCTTTAGTAAAGTGTGGGAATAGAAAGTGTCGCCTTGTGAATGCCACAGGCATAGACAGTGTAAAGTAAGACAACACATGATGTTAGGGGTAGAGGAGCTAGAGATGGCTCAGTGGGTAAGACTGCGTGCTCTTCGAGCACGAGGACCTAGAATCAAGTCTCCAGCACCCAAGTGAAAAACCAGGTGCAGCTACATATTGCTACCTACACCACTGGTGGAAAGAGTAGAGACAGAAGGATCACCAGGACTTCCTGGCTGCCAACCCAGCTCTAGTTTCAGTGAGAGACTCTGCTTCAAAGGAATATGGCAGGTAGCAATAGAGTAGGACACCTGGCCTCCTCATGTGTGCACATAGGTTCACAGACCTGCACATGCAACATATATACATCATTCACATATACCACACACATGTGCATGCATGAATTCTCTTTTAATTTTTTTTTTACAAATATTTTTCAAATTAAAATATAATTACATTGTTTTCCCTATCCTCCCTCCCCATTCCTGTGCAGACCCCACTGACTCTCTCAAATTCGTTGCCTCTATTTCTTTAGTTATTTTTAAAACATACAACAAATATATATATATATATATATATATATATATATATATATATATATATATATATATATTCATAAATATATAAATGCAACTTGTTCAGTCCCTATAAAAGTACTTGTATGTATCTGATTTCAGGGCTGACTACTTAGTACCAGATAACCAATCTGTGTATTCTTCCATGGGGAAGTCAATTTCTCCCACTCTTAGCATTCCTTAGTTGACTCTAATTTTTGATCTAGGTTGAGTCCCCAAGAGATTTCCCTCTGTCATGTTAGCATGTCTACAAGTGTCATTTTTGTTCAGGTCTAGTTTAAGCGGCCATGCTGGTGAGATTTCATCAGTGTAGAAATCTGACATTTCTAGGAGAGACAATCTCACAGCAAACTTCCTTCTCCTCTCCTTCTTACAATCTTTCCACCCCCTCCTCAGCTATGATGAGTTTCAGGCATAGGAGTTGTGTTGTAGATGTTTCAGTTGTAGGGCTGGGCACCAGACAATCTCTTGTTTGCTCCATTTTGATCAGTTGTGGTCTTCTATCTGTTGTAAGGGAGGATGTTTCTTTGATGAGGGGTGATAACTATACTTACTTGTGGGTATAATGTAAGGATAAGTATTTGCAGTGTAGTTAAGAATTATGCTGGCTTAGGAAAATAGCAGTAGTAGGTTCTTCTTCATGATCTATGACCTAACTGCCTCTAGGTAGTTGGCTAGGTTTACAGTACAAGGCGTGTTTTCCCTCTTGTGGATTAGACCTTAAATCCAATTAGAGAGCTGTTGCTCGTCCTCACCAAGGTATGCATGCTGCTATTGCACTGTTAGGGCTATCATGCCACATTGGTCATTGCTTTAATTCATAGGCACCACAGCTGGGTAGGACTACTGGTTGCTTCCCTTCTTCCCTTCCTCGGAGTGTGCATTTGCATGATGCCTTCTGGCACTATAAAAGCTAGTCCTCAGGGAGGAGTCTTTCAGGTCAGATCCAGCTCAGATCCTCCAGGTCCTGGAAATACATGATGTCTTCAGCAATAGGGACTTATCTTCAACCTCTGAGTAGCAACCAGGGCAGCAGCAATAATGTACGTTTTGGGGAGTCTCTTGGGGGAACTTTGAACAACAGCTCAAAGGTAATTCTCATGCCTAAATGTTGAGAGTTTTGTTAGATAGTCTATGACTCTTCATGGGAACATTGTCGCTCCAGATGGGGGAATGTCATTTAAACTGTGTGTGTACATATATATACACATATACTGACTTATGTGTTATAGGTAATGTTAGGTACACATATACTGACTTATGTGTTATAGGTAATGTTAGGTGGATAGATAATATGATTCCTAATGACTTTTTCAGACATCCTTACTGTTATTTTACCCCCTCCCTCCTTCTATATTAATCTCCTTTGTCTAATCCCCCAGTTTTCCCATTTTCCCCTTCAAATCACATGTATTCTGCTCTTCTCCTCCCCATTGCTCTTCTCTCCTCTCTCTCATGGTCCCTTTTTACTTTCCTGGTTTCTGCAGTTACTCCAGAACACATACATGTTTTTATAGGGGAAATACGTGATGGGTATATTCCCAAATCCCAATTTATTAAGATGGTTCTTCAAATGAATGTGTAACATTTAATATAATTGTTAGAATTCTTCCATTATTAAATGCCTTCTTTTAATTGTATAAAGGCTTTATGGGGTGTGAACATCAAAATCTACACATGTTCTGACCAAGCATATTAATATGAATTGCTTATTTCTCAAGAAGTTCATGTGTAGTGTTGCTCCTAATTGAAATTCAGTACATTTGGGAATGTACACACACACCCCCATCCATCCCTCTGCCTATCCTTAATCCACCCCATACTTCACAGATGAATTAACTTGTTTTAAAGCTTCCTTGTTGTTTCTTGTTGTTTAGGAATAGACACAGAGCAAGAGAGGACGAATTTCACAAGTAATACACTGTTATTACAGAACCACAAAATGTCTCTTCTAGTCCCTTAAATCAAGAGGACTCCATGTCACAGTTCCTCTGGTGACTATTTTTGTTGTCCTTGGAAAAATAGCAAGCTTTAGTTATCTTCACCCTTGGTACAAATGAAAAAAAAAACTATAAAAAATGTACTGCAAATCCCACCACTATTAAGGATCAGAGCTGGTATTTGAGTTGAGATCTGACACTTATTCCCCATCCATAAAATGCAGACTAAAACTCACAAGGTCCCCTCATGGACACAAGTCTTCTTTTCTTTATGTTGATTTCTCTCAGAAGAGGAAGTGACACCAATCTAACAAGTTCTTTGTAAGAGTTAAATTAAAAATTGTGTTTATACACTCATGAATGGCATTTAATTCTGTTAATGTCTACACAGAGAGATTTATTTCTTCTGTAAAACCATTTTCATCACTGTAACCAACACATCTTTTCCCGGACAGCATGTTTTATTTCAGACTTACCTCATAGAGCTTTAGGGTACAACATGTATAATGTTCTCTGTTCAGTTGCTAATACTGAAGAAAAAGAATACCACAGCAAACTTTCTGGAGAGACAGAAATAAAGAATAAAAAATTTTAGTGAATTAACAAAAATAATGATGATGAAGTATACAATTGGAAAAATACTATTTGAAGGAGATATTTTGTTTTTGTTATTGGTATTCCACAATTGTAGCCATTGCAAAAACAACAACAACAACAAAATCCACAAGTGTGGGGCTGGAGAGATGGCTCAGTGATTAAGAATACTGAGTAGTTCTACCATAGGACCTGGGTTCATATACAGGCTCACTCTAGTTGTTTTGTTGTTGTTGTTGTTGTTGTTGTTGTTGTTGTTGTTGTTTTTTAACTTTTTTGGCTCTTTAACTCTTTTGGGGGCCCACCACCAAGCTCACAAATATACCACACACAGAGTCTTACCCTTTCTTATGAATGCCCAGCCTTAGCTTGGATTGTTTCAAGACAGCTTTCCTTAACTTAAATTATCCTGTCTACCTTTGCCTCTGGACTTTTATCTTCCTCTGTTTCTGTATACCTTTCTTTATTTCTTACTCCATGGCTTGCTGTGTAGCTGGGTGGCTGGCCCCTGGAGTCCTCCTCCTTGTCCTGCTCCTTGATCTCTCCTCCAAAATTTCTCCTCCTATTTATTCTCTCTGCCTGCCAGCCCCACCTATCCTTTCTTCTGCCTTGCTATTGGCCATTCAGCTCTTTATTAGACCAATAGGCTGTTTTAGATAGGCAAAGTAACACAGCTTCACAGAGTTAAACAAATGCATCATAGAGAATATAACACATCTTTCTATCATTAAACAGATATTCCACAGCATAAATAAATGTAACACATCTTATAATATTCTACAACAGCTCACAATCATCTGTAACAGTGTCAGGGGAGCCAATACCTTTTGGCCTCCGTGAACACCAAGCACACAAGTGGTACACATGTAGACAAAACACCCATACACATAAAATTTAAAATGAATTTTAGAAAAGAAACACAAGTGTGTTTTCAGTACTACATGATCCATAGACATAACTATCTGTACGAGATATCCCTGCCTGGTATCACTCATTAGTTAGCCCTGTGACTTTCTCTAAGCTGTTTACATTATACTCAGCCTCTCTGCTTTTACTGTATTATGAGGCAGTAATGTGTACCTTAAAGGGATGACATGGAGGTTAACTTTAAAATATTCAATCAAGTAGGTCTCGTATTTTGAACTGGAAATTATATACACAATATGATTTATTTATATTATATATGCATATTTTTGTGTTTGTAACATATATGTTTATATATCATATGTATAATACAGTTATATATTATATATAATCAAATTATGTTATCTACATGTATAAAAAAGTTAAATAAGACCCCTTGTTTATATAACTTATATACATTAATAAAAGCCCAGAAATTTAAATGTGCATATTCATATTATTGCATGTTTTCCAGAATATTTATTAAAAACATTCTCTTCATAAAGAAAATTCCCTTGTTTTCTTAGTCCATGTTTGCCATACAAATAGCTATATAGTAATTTCTTTGTTTCAGGTAGGAATAAGCTGAATTGCACTGTAGATATTTCAGATGACTGGGGTGCTGAATTGCTTACCATGGTTTTATAGAATGCTGAAAGTGTTGCATTTTATGTTTGATGTTTATGGAGTGCATATGTTACTGCTGACTTGCCAAAACAATGATGTTCAAAATATATCAAATAATACTATGGCAGAGTTCAGGGCACATAATTCAAATCATCTAGTTAAAAAAAAAGTGACAAAGCATGTTTTCTCAACTTTATAAGAGAATGAATATATTGTGTGTCACAAAATTTGTTTTCATGAATCTACTTCTAGTTCTTCTGCCAAAAATGAAAATACCTGAATCAGGTGAGGCTGCTGAATACTATGAGAAAGTTAGTTAGCATTTCATCAACAGAGACAGACATCCTGCATCGTGCACATGCTGCCATAGTTAGAAATAAAGATCATTTTAAAGAATTTTGAAAGCTAGCTTTCAACTTGATTTTTCTATGTCTGTGACTGACTAATGTGTGCCCTCTTTTCAGCAACAGGATCTTGCCTTCATATTTTGGTGAGCAACTGAAAGCAATAGCCTGAATTGTTTTGGGAGCCTTTGGGATATTCCTCACCAACAACTCTAGGGGAGATGTTCTATACCTGCACTGGGCTTTTTATTTGGCATCCTAGAGGAGAGATTAAAATCTTTCACTTACTAAGAAGGTACTCAACATTCTCTAGGAAGAACATTATTCCATGTGTAGGGCAAGTCCAGTTGAACTCCTTTACACACACACACACACACACACACACACACACACACACACACACACACACACGCGCACACACACAACTCCCCATTCCCTCCTCTGCCCTTCCCCCATCCCTCTCTCACCTAAACCTCCCTCCCCATTATTCCTCTTTTCTCTTTATTTCCTGTTTTTCTCCTCAGTTAGCACCCTAACATACACACACATACACACACATACACACAAACACACATAAATGCACACATATACAAACACACAAATGCACACATACACAAACACACACATGCACACACATAAACACACCAACACTCTAATGTTTCAGTTTCTGTTTTCTGGATTCTAAGGGTGCTTCAGTTAAATACACAAGTCTAATGATTCAACATTTGTCTTTGGAGTCTGAGTTATTTCATTCAGGAAGTTGAAGTTGTTGTGTAGGGTTCTCAGGTGGGAGAAGATCACCAATAGTTTTCACCCAGCTGTGAATCTTATAAACAACAATATTAAACTACATGTCAAGATACATGCATGTTATGAGAGCAATCAAATGTTTTCTAATTGGAGTTAAAGCCCATGCCATAGGCAGAAACACAGGCCTACATTCTGCTCAATGGATGTAGTATCAAATGGCCCTCTAAAGTTGTATCTCTATGCCAGTAGATTAGTTCAGTTCTCGGCCCTTATCAGGGAGGTTTCTTTGTCCAGTGGGTACTCATTAACCAGAAACTCACTACTAATCAACGTACAGAGAATAAGTTCAGTGAAGTGATCAACCAGAAAGGGAGCATCTATTTTACTGCCTCCCCTCAGGGACCATTGTGGAACAGGGGAAGGAAAGACTAGAGAAGCAGGATGTTAGGGAGGCCTGAGCAGAACACTGTCTTCTGGACATAACAGGACTGCTGCATCCTTCAGCTCATGGTGGCTGTGGTTGCCTGCACAAGATCAAGCCAGTCAGCCTGGAACCATGGAGCAGGAAGGGCTCATAAGGCCCAGCTCCTAACTGAGGAGCTATTGAAAGTTGATGGCTCCTGGAGAGAGTATGTTTTCTTTAAGGGTTTGGCACTTGGTAGGGTGTTCACACTTGTGGATAGCCTCACACCCTTGAGTATATGGGCAACACAAATGGAACCTACTGGGTTATTTTTTAAGTGGGGAGGTGCATGAGGGAGTGAGGAGGCAGTTGGTAGATTGGTAGGTGGCGAGAGTAGGAATGGGGGTTAATATGTTTAGAATACATTGTATGGAATTCTCAAAGAATAAATTAAAATAGTTTATTTTTAAAAAATGAGAATGTTGTGTACCTTCTTACTAAGTGGAAGATTTTAATCTCTCCTGACTTCCAAATGCCAACATTACTGTTTCGTTCAATGACCCCTTGGACTTAGAGTGATTTTGAGGTCTCTCATTCTGCCTGATATTAGGACGCAGCAAAGTGGCCAATAAATAGAGGTCTTGGATGAGAGACTACGTGTGCTTTCTTTAGCCTTCCTGTAACAAGCTGCTGCCCATGGTGGTCACAGTATATCTTGGAATCCAATGAAAAAGCAGTTGGTTACCATCATAATATTCAGGTCACTGTGGCACTCATGGGTGTATCTTGCCAACCATTACTATAGCTCCGCAGGGCTCACAGCGGGGTAACACTGTTGGTGAGCTCTCCCCCAGCAGCTGCAGAGCACCATCTGGTAGGATGAAAGCCAGCCAGTAGAAAGCTTCTTGATCAGTACCAACTTGATTTCTCCAAGTCCTGTGACCAAAATTTGTAGTTAGCGTCTTCAGCAGTAGGGTCTTAACATCAAATTATGATGGGCAATAGCCTGTATTGTTTTGGGGATCCCTGGGACATTCATGACCAACAACTCAAAGCTAAGTATCTCAGACCTGGCACTGAGCTTTTATGTGGCATCCTGTGGCTTCTGGGAGGGGTATTATCTACTGTGAAGAGGAGCACCAATTTAACTCTGTTATGTGAGAAAAAATGTGTGTGTGTGTGTGTGTGTGTGTGTGTGTGTGTGTGTGTCTGTTTTGTGTCTGTGTCTGTGTGTCTGTGCCTGTGTCTGTGTGTAGCTTATAAAATATATTGAATTTCTTTATGGCTTTTCCAAACATCCTTAGTGTTAATTATCCTTCTTTTTTCCAAAGAGGTGGGCACATAATTTTAAATAGCAAGTGAAAAAGGCAACAGAAAAATAACTGAGAGCTAAAATCACCCAAAAGAAAATGAAATGAAAAAAAAAAAACTGAAAATGAATTTAAAATAAGTATATTAAGGAGAGTGAAGGTAATGATAAAATACTTCCAAATTTGAAATGATGTGTCCACTGGAGTAATTCATAAGCTTCCTTAGGCACATTTTGTTGATATAAAATCGGGGGAAAGTTTATTCTATACCAAGCTGTGGGTAGGGTTAAATAAGATGATGTGTGGGAAACAATGTATACTTTCCATCCTGTGGTCAACAGTAAATAGATATTTGCAGATCTGTAAAGACACACCAGGTACTGACCCGCCTTCATTTTCCTCTTCCTCTCCAGAGAGAAGGGATGAAGGGTACAGATTCAGTAGCAAGAATGCTCAGGTTCTAATGCTCCTCTTTCAATATGAGCTGTGAGCTCAGATAAGTTTTTTTTATATGGCCCTTAAGCTTCTCATTTACAACATAAACCAACCTCATAGAATTGTCCAGAGGATGAAGTGAGTTTTTACAGACCACTTTGAACAGAGTTTTATGTGAGGTACCTGTTCGATGTATATTAGCTAGTATTTTTCAGGCATGGAAAGTTGTAACAAGATGGTTTCATTAGGCTCTAGGGACTGCTTCTTTAACATTAGAGATTGGTTTTGTTTTTACAGGGCATAAGATATAATGCCTCATCGCTCAATCATACTTCTAATCTTTTGGTTTGCAAAATATGAAACACGATGGATTTCAAATGATCTTTTGCCCATGCCTAAGTATTTTGTAAGCTATCTCAAAATAATATGCTGTATACACTTTTATGTTCTGATACCAGCCAGCTATGTTGACTTACTCCCTGGGACACTAGGGCAGAAGTCTATAAACTGCAGGCCTCTGATTAAATCCAGCTTACTTTTGTAAACAGAGTTATATGGGATCATGCCACGTCCCTCAATTGCATGCTGTCTGCAGCTCCATGATATAACAGCAGTTGTAACAGAAGGGAGAACTATCACTTGCAAAACCCCAAGTATTTACTAATTGGCCATTTACAGAACTGGCTGTGCTGAGTCCTACCTCTAAGACTCAGCAAGTCTTTAGTCAAACCCAGTATTTTTTGATACTTTTAATAAGGGGACTATATTTTGAAAACATATAGGGCAGTAGAATTATAAAGAATTAGTGGTGATACAGTTCATGGTTCCAATGGTGGTGTGCTGTGTGTGTTTACTTAAAATTAATTACAAGATGAGATGGAATTCATCTTCTTTCTCAATGTGGGAAACGTCACATTTTGGACTGCTTGCTGCTGATCTTTTTGTTAAGGGATGCTGTCAAGGCCAATATGTCTAAAAATAGAGCACAGAGCAGGAGGGCAGACAGGGACAGACAATGCAACTTTCACTCATAATCACAGAACTCAGTTCCCTGTGGATTTGCCTGGCCAGGCTCCCAGTTGAGAGGGGAGAGCTTTGTGATGTTTTCAGTGTTCATTTTCAAGTCCTGTTGACCTTTGAATGATCTGAACTTTTTCTTTTCTGTTCGGTTTCAATGGTTTGTATTTTTGTTTGTTTTTAAGCATATTTAACTTTTTAAAAGAAATAACACTATATAAGTCTCTTGAGAATTGTAAATTATATAAATGATTGGTATAAGGAAAGAAAGTAGGAAAACAATTGAGTTGTCTGCATATAGTTGTTGATGCTGACACTAGCTTGGTCCCTCAGGATATTTCTAAAAGATGCATTTGTAATGTAGGTGCTTAACAGAATACGTTCTTTATCAAAAATGTCAGCCATTTAGAAATGTTTTTTTTTCCTTTAATTGCACAACCACAGATTGAAACAAGTACCTTGATGCCCATTTTGCCAGTCAAGTTCTGAGTTAAATAATGCAGATATTTGACTAGAATGTAACAACATGGAAAAGATTTTGTCTGTTGGCAAACCAGGAACCATCATCAGTTGTTTTTTTCAGTGTCTACTATTTCTAGTCACCCACACCTCTGCAGGACATTTCAAACATACCATCTAGAGATGACTGTGTCTAGGAGACATGCTTCAGTGTGGAGAAGTGCAAGGTATCGATGCTGTTCTTCATCCTGTCCTGTTAAAGCTGAGCTGTGTCCCAGACCTCCTAGATTCACAGCAGGGTTATGTGCCCTATACATTTGTTGGCTTTTTTATGGTCAATTTTACAAAGTTTATTTATGTCCTAGCCCTTGCAAAAATGAACGCAAGTGCCCATGTAGCTGAATTCAGGTGACTGTGGCAGTGTGTGTTCCCCATGCCCTCAGCTCAGAAGACCTGGCACATAAAGATTCCAGCCTTCTCAGTCCATTCCTCTAACCCACTACCTAAAAAGCCACAGGACAGCATTTCATCAGCCCTGTTGCCTGATCTTGAGTCAAACACATTTGCCGGTCTCCAGGAAGTATTCAATGTTGTTTGAGACATGATACACTGTAGTTACACGGCCATAAGAGCTCAAATTTCACTCGTGGGTGTGGCTCTATAACTAAATGTAAACAAAGAAAGGCAGATGCCACTAGCTTCTTTTGTTGTTTGTTTCTTTGTTGTTCTTTAGAGACAGGGTTTCTCTGTGTAACATCCCTGGCTATCTGGAACACACAGAGTCTGCCTTCCTCTGCTTCCGGACTGTTGGGATCAAAGGTGTGAGCCACCATGCCTGGATCATCACTGGCTTCTTACTAGAGTATGGATTTAGTTATTTTGGTAGAAATAAATGCAAGGTAGACCTACAAATCTGCATCCTGAGGCCATTTTTTTGTCTTTCAAAACATGAACTTTTTGTGCTTTTCAGAGTTTGTGGCTGTGTCCTACTTTCTCTCGTCTTTCCTGCTGTTTCTACCCCTTGTTTTAGACCATTTGTGTCAAGTTACATGTATTCAAAATAAGCAAAGCATTCAATTACCTAAAAGGAGAATGGGGAAAATTGCAGTGCCATATATACCCTGTAACCTCTAATAATTATGTCTGGATCAGCTAACATACAAATTAAAATATGCGTGTGCCTGATGTCTTTCTCATCCACAAAAGGAAATGATTACTACATTTTGTCAAACCGATGTCAATATGATGAGATGTTAGAGCGTCCTGCCAGCAGCTGCGCCTTAGCCATATAAGGGAAGGCTTTAATTATAGCTCCATCCTGCAGCAAAATGCGTAATTGGACTCATGTAAAATTTTACTTGAAGCAAGAATTTTTTCCTGAATATTTAAAGAATTAAGAAAAGGTTTCCTTTCCCCATTCACCTTTCTTTTTGCTTTGTTGACCTTTTACACACATACCCTGCTGTCTCCCTGTTAAAGAATTAACAAGAAGAAATTTTCATCTGTCAGTTGATCACTTTCTAACTGAGGTTTGGTTTTCATTTCTGGGTTATGAATTCTCAACTGATATTTGTCTTTGGTATTTAGACCAATTATTTGGTATATTCCTGCAAAGTCCCTTTCTGTACTCAGTTGAATATGAAAGATGTATGAAAGGCATATTGCAATCATCCCATCATTCAAGTGCAAATGTGTGTGATTTCACACACGTAAGAGAACTCCTTACTAACAGGTGTTGCCGACAACTTTCTCAGAGTGAATTCGCAGCTGCTATAGACTCCAATCTCTCTAATAGTGAATGTGATCTCAATGGATCATCACACTTAGAGCCTACAATATTTATTACTTATTGTTCCTTAAGTTTACCCAAAGGTAGATTTTTAGTAAGAAAAGAAGTAGATAATTTTGTCCTTATTCACACGGCACAGGAGATAAAATGCACTATGGATGTTACCATAAGAAGTTAATATAGTCTTGCTAGAAGCTATGGTCACAAGTCCAAATGCAGGAAATAGGATGTTTATATTAGTGTATTAATCTGAAGTCTGGGCCTTTATATTTTAATCCATAAAAGTAGGTTTATTAGCACTTATTTTCCAAAACCACCTATTTGTCTTTAACAAGATGAGGGAAAATAACTTTCTATAACGTAAAACCTAGTTTTTAATTGCATAAACCATGTTCTTTTATTGTTACAAAGCAATATTTTAAAGGGTTTCAGGCAGATAATTTCATTCACTACCTGCTTACCCGGTATTTATCATTTCCCCTTCCCACCCCCTTACCCAGTAAAACAATACTATTGGCTCCATGTGTTTTACATTAATAAAGCATTTTCACGGGCTTTTAAATCTGGCCACTCTCCTCAGAATATGTTGAAATTTTCAGCATCACCCTTCCGCAGTTCAGAACTCAGTCATTACAACAGAAACATTTCACAATCCCCATGGCTTAGCAAGTGAAAAGCTTCCTTCCTCCAACATGCCCTGTGATGGTAGGCCTTCTCTCAAACAGCTTAAATGTTAGGAACCAAGGACCCAGTTTGCTTTTGCTTTCTGACCTTCCAGAGTCAGTTCCACAGTGGAAAAGAGAGCTGGAGGCCCATCAGAGAGCTTTCATTACCTCAGCCTCAAAGTAACATTCATTGCTTCCTTACAATTCACCGGCCATATTACCAATTTTACTGTAAGGGGCTCCTTAAAATACATACTTACACATGTATAAGAGAGAGATCAGTGAAGGAAGAGAGAGAAACAAGGCATCATTCTGTGGGTCCGCAGCATTATGTCTGTCAAATTGTTCATCTGTATCATAAAAGAAAACTCTCGGGAAGTACTGTTTTAATTTCTTCAGATGATAAACTTGGTCTGACAGTTATGTAATATATGAGAGTCACATGACTTACATGTATGAGGATCATTCATTCCTCAGTATGTAAATATTCTTCCCACAAGGACTGTAAATGTCTTCTAATGCCACTTGCAAAATATGATGTATAACCTATAAAGTCTCTTTAAATTGACAGATGTCTTTATCATTAAATTGTGTGGGTTTTTTTTTTTTAACATTTTAACTTCATGATGATTAGGGAAGGAATCTACTAAAAGTTTGGTATTCTAAATTGAGTTTTCACTGTTTAACCCTTTTCCTTTTCAAGTGTGATATTTAAACAGGAAGGCGTGAATGACAAGCCTTCATTTTCTCCAATGGAATTAACACAGGAAAAAAGCAAAATCTGTTTTGGTTTACGCTCATTTTGTATGTCATACATTTTCCACCAGGTCATAACAGTTTTGGAAACAGTAATGTTTCCAGTGAAAATGTTTCTATATACATCAAATATCTATATAATACCAAATATTACATGAGAAGATCTTCAATATAATAAAGCCTCTAGCAACTTGGAAAAAAATATTAACCAAATTACAATTTTTTCACCATATTCAGAAGTTGCACTCTTCTGTGTACCAGCCATATCATAATCTATGATAAATGGAAATAAAAATAGGATTTAGACATATATAATACTAATGTTAGCACATATTTATGAATCCATATGTCTTCTATTCTTCATCAATTTCCCATCGATTCAGCAAGTATCAGTAACCACCTACAAAAGGATACATGTTGTGCCTGGAGATGCCAAAAAGTAAAAATTAACACTCACTATGCTCTAGAAAGAGGCTCTAAGTTTGACAAAAGGTACAGCTAGGTAGACAACAGTCTAGGTACATTATGCTAAACATTCCACTAGAGAAATGCAAGTGGTATTCTAGGGGCATGAGTAGAGTTCCTTACTCAGCTTCAAAGGATCAGAACTAGGTTTCCAGAAGAGCATGACAGGTTACCAAGCTGATGAAAGGGCATATGGATAACAAGGGAAAATCCAATCTTGGTACTTAGCGTCTGCCTCACATTTGTGCCTTTAAAAAATGTGGAATGTCTCATAGTACAAAGAAAGTGCTATTGAAGCTAACCACAGTTGATCAAATCAAGATTTTATCGCTGGCTAGTAGTATAATTTTGTATGGGTTTCAGTATTTCACTGGGCTTAAGAGATCCTGACATATATCTTAACCAATAGCCATTAGGATATAATAAGGAGTGTAAAGCATTTAATGTTGTCCATGGCACATGCTGGCCCTTAGCAAATCATAGTTTCTAATAAAGACATAAATGGAAATGAACTGTGTTTGTGACTCTGGTAATACACATCCAGGTCTACAGTTGTCTGGCCACTCCTTTCAATTTGTATCTTGTTAATATGAATTGAAAAAATATAAATGTTTAAAAATAGCACAGTGTATATTAGCTCCTTTATGTTAATTGATCATAATTGGATTCCGTTGATGATAATTGTAGTGGATTTTAGTGACAAGTTGTCAATTTTCAGAACATTCTACTTAGGAAGTAAAAATTTATAGCAGGAATTAATTAGTCATCAAACAAAATGCCATAGAATAACTAATTAATAGTCATGAAACATCCTAGGGCTGCATAATTTCAAAATTGCTAAGTATCAGAGAAATTGTAAAAGTGCCCACTACTGCTGTCAGCCCACACAGAACTGGACTGACATTGGTTAGCATGGCTATATTATATGCCTTGTCTTTGACATGAGTTTTTCAACTTTATATTCACCAAATGAAAATAGGAAAATTGATTTTCAAGTTCGCGTGAAGGTCAGCATGGTTAGAAAGACTAAAACTGTGAGCCCAAATCAATCCGACCTTGAGTAGCTTTCCTCAGGTGTTTGTCACAGCAATAAAAAAAAGTACCTAGTGGTACTTAATTCTACTTACTACCTTCTCAATGATGGGAATTAACTGTATAGCAATAAGGACTTAGCCTGTTGTACCCAGATCATGACCCCCAGAGAGACCACCAAAGATGAGCATGCCGGAATGCAAAAGCATGGTTTAATTCTGGATATCCAATACAAGCCTAGGCAGGGACTTCGTCCAATACATCCAACGCAGTGGAGGCTGGAGGAAGTGCCTACCTATCTGCAAGCTCAGCTTTTAAAGGGAAAAGTCACAAGGTTACATCGTTTAGGGGTGCTAGTACAGGTACAATTCTGATTGGCTCACTTCTAGGGGCTTCTAGAAATTACTTCTAAGGGAGTGGTTGCCCACCACCATTTCTCATTGGCTGCCCTCAGGTGGGGGCATTTTTATGGTCAGTTACCCTGGAAACCAGGGAGAGGACATTCCATAGTCTGGCAGGCATTACCTCATGACTATCTTGTGACTCTGTACTTTTACACTTCCTGGTTTCTGGAATCTGAACTGACTGGTTTCAGTAACTAATGGCCTATTCCCAAAAGGAAAAATCTTAGGCCTTAATTTTAGGGTGAAAGCATTTTGGTCTTATTTCTAAGATGGCTCATTTTGGTCTCACAAGCCCACTTGTAAAGTAACCTTGATAACTACAATAGTAGTTTCTCCTGCTATACTCAGTGTATTCCAACTAAAATTTAGCACCAATGTTATCTATACTCTGTGGAGATTTGCTGTGGGATGTTCTGTATGTTAAATGTGCTGCTCTGATTGGTTAATAAATAAAACACTGATTGGCCAGTAGCCAGGCAGGAAGTATAGGCGGGACAAGCAGAGAGGAGAATTCTGGGAACAGGAAGGCTGAGACAGAGAGACACTGCCAGCTGCCTCCATGAGAAGATGTTAAGATACCGGTAAGCCACGAGCCACGTGACAACTTATGAACTAATAGAAATGGGTTAATTTAAGATATAAGAACTAGATAACAAGAAGACTGCTGCAGCCATACAGTTTGTAAGCAATATAAGTAAGTCTCTGTGTGTTTACTTGCTTGGGTCTGAGTGGCTTCGGGACTGGCAGGTGAGAGAGATTTGTCCTGACCGTAGGCCAGGCAGGACTGGAGAAAACTTCAGCTACAGAGATTCATCTATCTCATTGCTGTTTCAAATCAAGGCTATGCATTGCTTAGTCCTAAGCACATTACTCATGATTTATTCACTCTGGAGGGGCCCCAAAATAGCTTGACCACACAGCAGCCATGACAGGCTTAGGGGCCTAGACACAGCTTCTGTGACAGGCTTACTGGCAGGCAACACTCAGATCCAGGAAAAGCCTTAAGCTAATACCACCCAGGGATCCACCCAGGGGTGAGAAAGTACTTGACATCTCAAACATTCCAACCATTAGATAAGGTGGTCAGATGTCCTTGAGTCTAGCACACACCTATTTTTTGTTTTACAGACACCCCTAGATAATTGTCAGCCAATCAGGGTCCTGGACCCTGGAAATCCCCTCAGACAGACAGAAGAACCAAGCTCCAGACCTTGAAATAAAGGCTCTTTGCTTTTACATGCGAGATTCTGTCTCCGTGTTGGTCTTTTGGAGGTCCCCGTGATCTGGGCATAACATTCACAAGGATTTAGTTATCTTAAAGCCATTAATTAGCCATGAAAAATGCTAGCGATGGCCTTGAAGTAGCTCCTTTTTTTTACCCTTTTGGGTTTTATGATTATTGATTAAAGTGTTTACTGAAATTATAAACTCTTGTATGTGTTTATGCTTAGTGGAATGAACTTCTCAGCAAGTAAAGACTTGACATTTTCCAAGAGGGATGTGTATGTTAATTGGTTTAAGAAAATCAGGTGTTGAAGTCTTGTCTTCTGTGGTTTTTCTTTTTAAATTCTAGAGCTCATACAAGCAGAATGCTTAAAAAAGCATGGGTGTGGTAAAAACCTGACTGAACTCCTGAGCAAACATGGCCTTGAGATCCAGTCCTGCCGTTATCTCAGTGTGGCATTAGGAAAATGTTTCTGCCTACCCCTGCTGGAAGAATTCATCCCCATACTGCCTTCTAGTCTAAAGTCCTGGGGGTAGTCACCTGCTTCATCTGAAGAAGTCATAGGAAATTCCCAAAGAGCCTCAGCACTTTATGACAATAGATCTGGGACATGCCTTGAATTATTTTCAAGTAAAGTATCTCTAAGAATTTGTTTGGGTTGTTCATATTCTACATATTACACACATATTTTCTTAAGTCAAAAAGCACAATAAATTTGTTCTTGCTTATTGTAAAGGATAGTCACTCTTGATTCTTAACTCTCAAAGCCTGAAGCATTTTACTTTTCATTGTCTTAGTCCAGATTGTGGGGGTTTCTGCAACCATTAAGGCCAGCAGAGAAACTGTGTGGGAGAGGCAAGAAGGAAGTCTGGTTCAGCATGACTTAGTTAACTGATGCTGGTTAATACTCTAGAGTCTGACACTGGGCAGTTGATTTTAGACATATTTAAGAACAGTACAACTTTGGAAAATATTTTCTGGTGACAAGTATCACAATAAAGCTTAAGGAGTGACTACATCAAAATTCTTTTGAAAAGTACATGTGACCTCTTCCACAAGAATAGATTCTATAGCTTAAGTGCCTAGGGAAGGAGTCTGGTGTGGTCTAGGTCAGCACAGAGGTCACCAAGCTACAAAGTACAAAGTGACCTATCCCTTAAGGATGGATTCTGTTGACTGAGAAGAAATGTTCAAGATAAAAGTTCAGGGGGGAACAATTTGGGATAAACATCTGGGGGATTCTGGAATGGCCCTGCCCTACAGATAGCACTGATTACTAGGAGATTAACAACATCCACTCCCAGCCATCTGGGTGGAAAGCACATACACACATACCTTTTGTTGAAGAGACAAGCCTGCGTGCTTAACATTCCAGGTTTCTCTAGGGCTTATCTGTGAGCACAAGGACCTCCTGCCCTCTACACCAGACTGCTTCATTCCTTATGCCATGTTAACAAAACAAGCCTTCATGTGTTCCTTCTCCCTAGTGAACACTGTTTATATGTATAACCATTACATTTTTCCTCCTCTTAGTTTCATCTAAACCACATGTTGTATGTAATAAAGAGGCCTGAGATAGGGTTAGGACTGTTTGGTGGCAAGTGTACAAATGAGGATTAAGCACAGTAAAGGAAATTTTTAAAATTCACAACCTAATAAACTAAGCAGACACTTAAACTGATAACTGCAATATAATGTGATGGACTGACTACAGTAATAAAGGCATGAATACAGTGCCAAGGATGCATAGACAGGGAGACCTTCCTATTTGTATTTTGGTGAAGTTGAGGCTAAGAAGATAGCTCGGTCTGTAAGTACTTGCCACACAAGCATGAGGACCTGAATTCAACCCTTAGCACCTACATAAAAATATGAGTGTGTGTCTATCATCCCAGCAGTGGAGAAAGAGAAACGGGAGTATCTCCAGGCTTGTTGGCCAGCCAGACCACCCAAATCCATCTTAAACTATAAGGGGGAGAGCAACTGGAGAAGACACCCAATATTGACCTGTGGTCTCCACACACATGCATATACAGACATGTACACACATGAGGTCTAGTTTACCTATTTCTATCTGCCACTTGGACTTTAGGTATTATGTCTAAGAAGCCACCACCTAAACTATGGTCATAAAGACATGCACCTATGTTTCCTTCTAAGTATTCTACAGTTTAGTTGTTATTTTCAGTCTTTGATCTATCTTAAGTCCTGCATAGGAGCAACAATAAGGTTAAACTTCAGTCTTTTATGTGTGCATATTCAGGTTTGACAGGACCCTTTGATGGGGAGGCTGTATTTCTTCATTGAATTATCTTGGCATTCTTGCAGCTGCTTCTTTGATACATTGTCCTGTGTTTCTTTCCGTTAACCTAGGTTTTCCTCTGCTTTTCAGTCCATTTTGCTCCTCCCCTTCATAGGCATTTTTAGCTTTACCCTTTACTCTAAAGTTTAAAATTCTTGAAGGAAGTATTTGTGAACCCTTCCCTTCTTGTCTAGTGTTGAACCCTGGGTCAGCTTATCCCATTCTCTTCTGAAAAGGTGCAAATTTTGTTTGCATCTTAGACTTCTCTATAAAGCTTCTTACTGTCTTTACTTGCTTTACAGGCTCCACTTGGAAATTTCACAGGCAATGTCAAAATAACATTACAAGTGAAATACTAGATTTGTGTCTTTCACCCTCCAAGTAAATTTTCTTTTCTTGTTTCTGTCTTATAAATAGTATTCCAGTTTCTCAAGCCAGATCCTGTTTTCCTTTTTATTCATACTTCATATCCTGTCCATCAATACGAATCTTTAATCTTCCCATTTATGCAAATCATCTCCTTATGCAGCCCTGCTGGATAAAACAGGCCCAGATTCTCTGACCCTGATTAAGATCTCACTAGATAGCCTCTGTGGGCTCCCACAAAATTTCTTACTAATTTACAAATTATCAAGCTGTTTCTTCCCGGGTGAAATGGGATCTGTTCTAAACAGCTGAATTTCTAAAGAAGAAACAGTCATGCCTATGAACCACAGCAACAACCAGCATGGTACAACAGCTCTCCAGTTGGACTGAAGACTCACTCAACAAGACTTACATCCATCATATCTGGGACTGGAAATCTAACCAACTAGCCAGGGCTAGTGAAGTCATAGGTCTTGGAGGAGAACCTACAACCACCACTTTACTAAACCAGCATCATCCCTAACTACACTCTAGATAGTCTGTAGTCCTCACCCTTCATCAAGAAAACTTCTCTTTGTAACAGATGGCGACCATTACAGAAAACCAAAACTAATTAGAATGCAGAGTTGTGGTGCCTAGTACCAGTGGATACATCTACAAAACAATTCCTGCACCTAAGGCTTCAAGGTACTTGCTGAAGAGAAAGTGGAAAGACTGTAAAAGCCAGAGAATCAGGGAGTTAGCTATAAGATTGTGTCTCCTAGGAATCTCAAAAAATACATCCATAAAGTCTCACCAACATGACTGCTCAACATAAGATAAGCAAGGACAACAATAGCCATGCTAAGGTAGATAGAGGATCGAGAGATATCAATCATACACAGAAAACTGCAGGTATCTAAGGACTGCTGAGAGAGGGAGAAATAGTCTTCCTCAGGGAGAAGCACACCAATATCCAATACCAAATGGTCAACCCTAAAAATACAGATACAAGTAGCATCATTTAGACTGAGCAGGCTGTATTCAGGAACATACATGTTTATGCATATATGCAAGTGACAACAATAAATGAAAAAAAAGAGGCCATGAATTTGAAAGAGAACAAGGAGGGGTACATGAGAGGATTTGGGAGGAGGAAAGGGAAGAGTGAAATGGTGTAATTAAATTATAGTCTCAAAATTAAAAATCCAGAAGAAACATTCCTGACTTTGGAATCGGTCACTGTCACTTTCTGGTTAACAGTTATATTTTATCATTACATTGGTTGTCAGTCCTTTGCTGTAACAGTTTCTACTCTTCCTGAAACACTTTGGCTTTCTACATTTGCTGCATTTTCCCATTGCTATCCACACAAATTCAGACAAATACACAATGTCTTTCTTTGTTTTCTCCTGCTGTGATAATCACCATGACCAAAAGCAATTTAGGGAGGAAAGTTCACCATACAGCTTGTAGTCATTCCTTAAGAGAAATCAGGACAGGAACCCAGGAACTGAAGCAGAAGCCATGGAAGAATGCTGCTTATGGGCCGCTCAGCCTCTCCAGACTACCTCCCTGGGGTGGTACCACCCACAGTGAACTGGCCCTTCCCACATCAATCATTAGCCAAAGAATGCCCTACAGACTTGCCTACAGACAATCTGTAGGAGACTTGTTTTCTCAGTTGAGGTTCCTTTACCTATATAAATCTAGCTTGTGTCAAGTTACCAACCAACCAGGACAGATATTTTTCTATACAGAAAAATATTTAAAAAAATGAAATAACCAAATATTAAATTGTTCATTACTAAATAAAACAAATCAAATAAATGAAGCATCCTATTTTATTTTGTATTTAAACATCATTAGTATGTATTTTATATGAACTCTTATTAACATTAAAATGTTATGGAAATTTTTATATAAAACTACCATAATTTATCTCATTGCTATAACTTTCATTACTGTTGGAGTTCTAACTATCACAGCTTGCCTAGAGGAATCCACATTAAACTAGTGTTTTATTTCAGTATCACCCCTACCATTTGAAAGCATTCTCACTGTCTGGCAATAAGATGTTTCAGATGTAACTGAGTGTTTCTTGCCCCGACTCATGGAATCTACTTCTTTGCAAAGAATTTCTCTTTCTCCTAACATAAAACCGATAGACATCAAAATCTGAGTACCAACTGCATTTGAGCATGGATGGATGCTGCCAAAATCACAAGATCAGGCTACTGCTAAGGTTAGGAACAGAGATGGACACTGTTTTCCTCGTTGATCTTTTTATTTACATTGCTTTTTCTTCAGGACTCATTTATTATATATGTTTCTCTATAGTAACACACTGTAAAAACTTCGTAACTGGAAGAAACAGTGGGGCAATAGATAAAGGCCAGAGAGCCATGACAGGTTGCAAGTAAGTAAGCCTGGGACTATATCAAGTGTGTGTGTGTGTGTGTGGGGGGGGGTCCTAGTTTACTCTGTCATGTTATGAGTAAGGCAGCCCAGCATCAAAACAAAAAAGTTGCATGATCCACATTAATTGTTTGTAAAGAAACAAACTACTGGAGGCCCAAAGAGCAGTGGGAAGAAAATCATGCAGGATGCTGTGGTTGTTTAATACTGCCAGAACAGAATCTCAAATTCCATAGTCACTAGAATAAGTGGAGAGCTACGTGCGTTCCAAGGTAGGATACCTCAGACTTGGGTAGGATGATGGAGGTTACAGTCAAAGATGTTGGCCTGGGAGAAGAGGTGGTCAACATTGTGAATTCAGGAAGAATGGTATAGTTAGAGGAAGAAAACAAAGAACTGAGTGAATGCCAAGGTATATAATCTGCAATGCACATAGGGCTGGTTATGTGTGGAACATCTGTGTTCTGTGATAAGTAAATGGCACATGTAGTGAGCATTATGCTAAGTACATATTGCCTTTACTTCTCACAATAGACCCTGTGAAACAGGTACTTTTATTCCCTTTCTACTGATAAGAAATTATAGCCTCACAGTAACTTATCTCAGACCAGAGATGGCAATTTGGCAGAGCCAGAATCAATTCCAGACCTTTCTGGCTTTATTTCTTTAACCAGAAAAAGAACAAAGGGAATAGTCAAAGGGAGTGGTAGACATCAGGAAAGCACATTCTAGAAGCAAAATGAAAGAATGACCTTCAAAAGGATCAGTCAGTGAGCTTGTGGTTCGGTGGTCAGGTCACTGGTGAGTCTGAGAGAAGAACCTCTGTGTTTTGGGGGCAGGGGGTTCTATGCATATGTGAGTTCATGCATGAATTTATGCTCACATATAGCAACCAAAGGAGGGCATTGGTATCCTACCTTATTTCTTTCACTCTCTGCCTTATTTCTTTCTCTCTCCCCGAACCTAGAGTTAACCATTTTTTGGCTAGGTTGTCTGTCTAGCAAGCCCCAGTGATATTTCTGTTTCTACGCTGATCCCCAATTCTGGTGTTAAAGGTGTGTGCAGCCACACTTGAGTTTTTATGTGTATGCCAGGGCCCAAACTCAGGTCCTCATGTGTGAATACCAAGTGCTCTTACCCACGGAGCATCTTCCGAACCCTAAAAGAAGAATCATCATATAGTGGGTCAGAAACATCACACTAAGTGTTCAAAATGATGAGGAAAGTATGAGACAGAACCATAGAAGACTTCCTGCTGGGCGGCAGTGGCGCACACTTTTAATCCCAGCCCTCGGGAGGCAGAGCCAGATGGATCTCTGTGAGTTTGAGGCCAACCTGGTCTACAAAGCAAAATCCAGGGCAAGCACCTGAGATACTTCCCACAATCCAGTCTTGGGGGGTAGGTACCAGACTGACCCCATGATAAAGTAATGAACCTGCAGCATACTGCAGAAGGTAATTTGTTCTATGTTGCATGGCTAGCAAGCAGCAGACTCCATATGTTGAACTGAATTTGCTTTATAGCCCATAACATTAAGTAAAGGGATTTCATATTATGTATACTTGAAATTGTAGTTCTTAAAAGCCACTACCTTCCTACTCTATTAAGACCGTAGACTTGCAAGTCATAACTTGTTTGTTACCATGCATAACAAAAAAGACAAAAAGCAAAATTCATTTTTCTTTCTTTCTTTTTTTTTTTTTTTTTTTTTGGTTTTTCGAGACAGGGTTTCTCTGTGTAGCTTTGCGCCTTTCCTGGATCTCGCTCTGTAGACCAGGCTGGCCTCGAACTCACAGAGATCCTCCTGGCTCTGCCTCCCGAGTGCTGGGATTAAAGGCGTGCGCCACCACCGCCCGGCTAAAATCCATTTTTCTTGATGAGAGTCTCTTAAGTTTTTAAACCTCAAAACAAGGTTGAATTGTGTGGGGCACTTTATTTGAAGTGCCATCCTTCTGAGAGCCTGATGCTCTAAACCGAACCAACAGATGTGGTCTTGCACCGATAATGTTCACAAACATTATAGCTCATAAGAGCAAATTCCTAGGAAGCAAGGCTAGATTGTTGCTAAGGGTATTGATGGATTTTTCTTCATATCCTAAGTGTAAGTTTTGAAAGGGACATGGATAAAATCCTAATGCTTGACCTTTGTCATTGAACATACTCGAATTGAGAGGAAAATAATAAGGTCATATTTACCTATGAGATTAGGAGAGAGAATAGGGCTTTCTTCTCTAGTGTTTAGGGTTCCACTTGACATAGCCAATGGAAGACATGTATTTAGTCTAGAATAGGCCAGTTTTCTTCCTTACTAACTCCAAGAAAAGATCCCAAGATCTCTTTCAAGTAGACTTTGAAATTTATGGGTTTACAAAGTATTCCTGGATGCTGGGTCCATTTTTCTTAGTCATCCAGCTCCAGGCAACTAGCAAATTTCATGGTGCCTGAAATTAACTACCAAATTGAAACAAAGATAATTCCAGAACTGCCATTCAGCATGCTATAACTGTTTTACTGTCTCTATAAAGCAAGCCCTTTGAATATAATTACATGACTTGTCTATCTACTACTAAATTGATGGAGACAGCCTAGATTTATGGGTTTTTTTCCTGTTAACTTAGGAGTGAGTATATTTCTTTGCAGCATTTTCCAACACAAATTCTACCTCAATACACTATCCAAGAGGATCCCACAAGAAATTCTGAGAAATTGCGTACCACACTGTCCCTGCATCATTACCTTCATTTTAATGCAGGGTTTATATTAGTTTATAAAATTCTGCAAGAAAGATCCTGACTAGATGGTATTTTATAGTTATTTTGACATACCGTTATGTTTTCCTTGTGCCATTTTTTTATAGCATAATTCTTTATTGACTCTTTGGGAATTTCACATAATGCACCCCAATCCCTCTCACTTCCCCATCCCTCCATATCCTCCCCTCACCACCACAGCATCCCTCCCCTAAAAGGAAATCCCTCCAAAGTAATTAAAAACAATACAAAGCAAGCAAACAAACAGAAAAACACCTTGCTCCTCCATCTTTCTCTTCCCTCCAACACCTCTTCATTTATCCCAGTGGCACTGGAGCTGCAGTGTGTCACACATTATACCGTTTTGTCCAGGCAGCCCTGCCCACAAATGTTTATTGCAATGAATCATTGATCTGGTTCAAGGCATCTGGCACACCATCATCACTGGACCCTTACTGAAGCTCCTCTGGAATATCATGCTGATGTCATGGAGATCCTGTGGCTACCATTCCACGGGACGAATCCCTTCACATGCTTTGGCAGGACATAAATGGGGAAGATGTTAGGGTGGGTCTGGGTGGTAGCTGAGCTGGTGAGTCCAGACCACGAGGACCACCCCCCTCAGGCAAGGTGTGGAGCCAGCTCTCCTAGGTCCAGCCCTGCCCTTCACTGGCCCTGGGATAGCTGGCTCTGGCCTTCGATGGACACTGCAGCAGGAGAGCTGGTTCCTCCACTCATGGGAAAACTGGTCCCACCCCTCACCACAGTACCTCTCATGAGAGAGCTGGCCCAGATGGCATAGGCTTAGGAGAGCCTTTTTTTTTTTTTTTCTTAACCCAAAGAACTACACTGGGAAACACTGACAACTGCTTAAGAGGTTTGGAGTCAGTGCCAAGGCTGTTCTGGAATGCTCCCTATTTCTGCAACTATAAAATCAGGGTCAGAATATCTTCTTTGGAACAGAAACCCCTGTTCACAGTACCTCTTGGCTTGTAGACATTTGTGAATGAGTACTGTTCTATGATTGGTTGACATTCATATTACATATGGCTAAGGTCTACAATAATCAAATTAGTCCCTGTTGATATCTGAGCTATTGGTATAATTTATGTACTTATAAAAACTCTGTTCTCTTAATTCTCTTCATTTATCACTTTCTGTATCCTTTATTCTGTCTCCATTTCCCTTCCTGGTTCTCTCTTTTAATTGTGTTCTAATAGTGACTGGATACAATGATGAGTCTTTATCTCATGTTTCTCTCTCAACAGTTTTCTAAATTGCTTAACATAAAAGAAGCTAACATGTATTTGTTTTAAGACTACATCAAGTGGAACTGATGTGAAGGCAACATCAGTGAAGCCAACTAGTCTGCGCTGTACTCTCAGAGTCTGTAATTCAAAAGGCAGTTGACTTTAGTGGGTACGGTTGACAGCTTCTTCCCAGACTGCTTGAATAAATTTGGGTATTAATATGCTTCCTGTCTATTTAGCAAGAATTATTCTATCTGTCTCAGGAGATTGCTTTATTTCCAGATTTAATATCACATGCTTTGACTTAATGGATATGTGTTCATTTACCCCCTAAGCAAGATACTGAGCTACACATAGATACTGAAGAATCATCTTTCATTAGTTACAAACCATTTATCCCAGGTTAAAAGGAAAAAGATGGATAAATGTAATTTTGCCATTTTCTAAAACTTCTCTAGAAGGCATATGTGCCTTCCTTAGAGAGGAGTTGGAGTGGCACACCTCCACTGAGCACTACAGTTACTTTGTTTCCATCTTACTGTCCTTGGTAGTAGCCAAATGAGGTGGATGGTATGGACCACATTTGAAATGTAAAACAACTGAACACCAGATAAGTAACATCAGAGTGACTACCAATCCTGTCAGTACAATAGTATCTGCGGCAAGTAGTTCAGCAATTAGTGTTTAATGAAAGTTTCCAAGAGCAATTTTCGGGATATACTAAAAGCCTCAGATAGTTTACGCCATTTGAGCCACTAGCTTCTTTGCTAATAGTTATAAGAAATGTCAGTAACAAAAAAGAAAAGAATAAAGACTGTGCCTCTGTGTGAGGAGCATAAGAATGGTAAACAGGGTTGTGGGTTTGAGCCCCACATTGGGCGCCAGAAAATAAGGAAATTCCACAGAGTCTATCTGATAATCAAAAGGATTAATTCTGGGCTAACTCACAACAAGCATAGAGGAGTTAGTCACGGGATCCAGGAGGGGCAAGGCATGGTCCAATGAGGTTCTCTGGAGAACTCTGCCTTGATCCGTAGCACCAGCTTCCAGCATCCAAGACCACAAGGTAGCCAAGAGAGAGAGAGCACATCTCATCCCAGGTCTTTAGGGGTCCCTGTCTTGGCCACACCCTGTGGAGGCAGGTACCTAGCAGTTACCTGCTGCCTACTGGGGGTGGTGCTTCAGGGGTAAAGCACAGACAGCCCCCCCTACAGTAACATTGGGGCATTCAGTTGGAGTCCAATAAGAAAGTATATGGGTCTGAGCTCAACAGAGTGAAAAGGGGATGCTCAAGAAGTTTGTGATCCAGCTGAAAGTTGTGGCATGGGAGGCTGAAAAAGTGAAGTAAGAGAAGATGTTTACTTGGCTTAAGTACCGTGATTATACTTGGTTAAGCACCCTAGAAGGACATAGATAGCGCTTATCATTATGGAAAAGAATGGAATTGAGCTAGAGCCTGATAGGTGAGAGGAATTCCCTAGGCCTTAAAATGTGGGTAGAATTGAAGCTGAGAGAGGTCATCTCAACTGAAAGAATGAGAATTCTTCTCATATTCATTCTTATACCTGAAAATAACTGAAGGTGAATTTCCCATTGGCAGTGGTCATCAATGTCATCTTTAAACAGTGCAGCATTGGGTTCATTTTAGTTACACCATTTATTTCTCTTTCTATAGCAGGTATAAGAAACTGGATATAACATTACCTAACATCATGTACAATATTCATTTTGAGAAAAACCATGACACAGAAGCATATGCATAGGAAATTCAGTCCAAATTCATAGGTGTATATAACTTAGGAAGTCCTATGGGTCAATTATAATTGGAAAAAAGATGGTGATTATTTGCCCTTTTAATTTTATTGCAGTTACTTCTAAAGTCCCTTTAATTAATAATACAATTATTCTTAACCAAGATGTGTTAGTTACTTTTCTCATTGTTTTGACAAAATGCCTAAGGAAGGAAGAGGTTTTTCTGGTTTAGATTGGAAGCACAATCTTTCCTAACAGGAACAAAGTGGCCAGGACAGCAGCTCTAGCTACACCATCAGGAGCATGAGGCAGATGCATCTACAGTCAGGAAGGCCATGTTCTGTCTACAGTCAGGAAGGAGAGATGAATGCTGATGGTCTAGTAACTTTCATCTTCTTACTCAGCCCCAGACCCCAGCCTAGGCCTAGTATCACCTACATTCAGATCTCTCTAAAAATACCCGCATAGAAACAGCCAGCATATATCTTTTAGAATCACTAAATTCTGTCAACAAATTGATAGTTAAGATTAACCATCACAGGTACACCCCTTGTCAACTTGCCTCCCCAATACAGTACTTTTTAATCTCTTATCCCCATAGATTTATGGCCATCTCATAGTGCAAAATGAAATCATTTCATCTTGAAAAGTCCCCATAATCTTATAATCTTAACACTTGTAAAAGTCTATTGTAAACCAGGGTAGTGGTGGTGCACACCTTTAATCCCAGCACTTGGGAGGCAGAGGCAGGTGGATCTCTATGAGTTCAAGGCCAGCCTGGTCTACAAAGCAAGTTCTAAGACACCCAAGACTACACGGAAACCCTGTCTTGAAAAACAAAACAAAACAAAGTGTGGTGATATTGTGTTCCCCAAAATATTGTGCACCCTAATAAACTTATCTGGGGTCAGAGAACAAAACAGCCACTAGATATAGAGGCCAGAAAATGGTGGCACACATGCCTTTAATCCTAGCATTCCAGAGGTAGAGATCCACCTAGATCTCTGTGAGTTCAACGCCACACTGGAAACAGCCAGGTGTGGTAACAAGAGCCTTTAATCCCAGGAAGTGATGACAGAAAGCAGAAAGGTATTTAAGGCATGAGGACCAGGAACTAGAACCTTGTTAAGCTTTTAGGCTTTGGAGCAGCACAGTTCAGCTGAGAGACATCCAGTCTGAGGAAACAGGATCAGCTGACGAACTGGTGAATGAGGTTGCTGTGGCTTGTTCTGCTTCTCTGATCTTCCAGCATTTAACCCAATACCAGGCCCTGGGTTTGATTTTATTAATAAGACCAGTTAAGATTCATGCTACATAGCCGGGCGGTAGTGGCGCACGCCTTTAATCCCAGCACTCGGGAGGCAGAGCCAGGCGGATCTCTGTGAGTTCGAGGCCAGCCTGGACTACCAAGTGAGTTCCAGGAAAGGTGCAAAGCTACACAGAGAAACCCTGTCTCGAAAAACAAAAACAAAAACAAAAACAAAAAAAAAAAAATCGTGCTACAACAAAGAGGTCCCAAAGAGTGAATCTAGGAAATATCAGATGAAAACAATATCAAAACCAGGTGGGAAAACACCGAATTCTGCCGCTGCTTGTCTGGCTTCTGGGGCTCATGGCATCTCATGGGCTCCAACAACTTTTGGTAGCCACTTCTCTCTAGTTCTGCTGCTGTAACACACATGGTCTCTCTCAGTTTGGTTCCACTCCATGCCTGCAACTCTCTGAGACTGACATCCCATAGTCCTGGCACCTCCTTGGGTGCCCAGTGTGATGTATACTTCATCCTCACAGCTTCACACAATGGCTTCATGTCCGTATAGGGAATCCAACCCTGACACACATTGCCTGACTTTCATGGCTTCCTGGAACCTTAATCAAGCCATTGTGACCCTGGAAGTCTTATATTTTGAATGCTTGCAAGACCAGCACCACACTGGCAAAAATGCCAAGATCTCTTACTGGCCCCTTGTACCACAGCTGTAGTGACCTCTGTTCACTTCAGTAGCTGAATCCAGGAAAGCACATTCCTGGGAAGTTAATTTCTAGCAGGGAGTTCTGTTAAGGGCATTCTCAATCCAGTTGCTCTCCTTGCAGATGAATTTTTATTCAAGCTGCATCAGGATGACTCCATTAGGCTCTGATGATAGCTTTCTGGGGCCTCTCTTGCTACAAATCCACTCTTCCACATTCCTCCCACAAACCCCTTGTCAGGCTTATCACAGCAATGGCCCCACATCTGCATTCCAATTTCCTATATTAGTTATTGGGGGGGGGGGGTGTCAGGGTGTGTGTGTGTGTGTATGTGTGTGTGTGTATGTGTGTGTATGTGTGTGTGTGTGTGTGTGTACCAGAGGCCAGTCTTGGGTGTTCTCCTTGTGTTATTCTCCACTTTGTTTTGTTTTTAAATTTACTTTTATTCATGTGTGTATGTCTGCCTGTGTATATACCCTATGTGTGTTCCGATGTCCCTGGATGCCAGAAGACCCCCTGGATCTAGAGTAGCAGACCTTTGAGCTGCCTGATGTAGGTGCTGGGAACCAAAGGTGGGTCTTCTGGAAGAGCAGTGAATCTTCTTAACCACTGAGCTGTCCTTCTAGACCCTCTACTTTATTGAGACTGGGTATCTCACCGGGCTCTAAAACTCCTGATTTGGCTAGACTGGCTGGCCAGAGAGTCCCCAGGACCCACCCGTCTATCTAGCTAGCACCGTGGCATGCGACACCACACCTAGTATTTTTACAGAAGTTCTTGGGATCAAACTCAGGTCCTCCTGCTTGTGCGGGAGGTCCACTGCCAACTGAACTATCTCCATAGCCCTGTGTAGATGTAACCAACCTTCTTATTAAATAAGAAACACAGAACCAATGCAAAGAAGAAAGCCAAGAGGTCAGAGCTAAGAGCTAAAACCTTACGCTTTCTCCTGCAGTGGTCCTACCTCTCTGAACTAGCTACCCCTGTGTTAAAGTCTTTATATAGTGTTCCTGTTCTTTCTTCTCATTGGTTGTAAACCCAACCACATGACCACCTCGTCACGGCCTGTCTGTATAGGCCTCCAGGTTTTCCTTGCTTGGTATTGAGATTAAAGGCATGTGTGTCCAATAATGGCTGTATCCCTGAACACACAGAGACTTACCCAGCTCTGCCTACCAAGTGCTAGGATTACAAGTGTACGCCACCACTGCCCTGCTTTCCTATGGCTTGCTAATAGCTCTGACCCCCGGGCAACTTTATTTATTAACATACAAATAACATTTTATTACAAATAAAATATCACCATAGCCCTGTGTTACTGTTCTTCACTGCCGTAATCAAATATCCATCAAGAAGCAGGGTAGGAGAAAGGGGCTATTTTCTCTTTTCACAGTTTACGAGTATAGGCCATCATGGCAGGGAATATGGGGGCTGTGGGAGTGGGAATGGGGGGCAGTTGGTCACATCTTCTCCAGCCAGAAAGCAGAAATGAATGCCAATGTTCCATTTGTATTCTCCTTTTTAATTCGGTCCAGGGCCTTATCCTGTGGGATGGTGCCACCCACTCTCAGGGCTTAGTCTCATTTCCTAGTTAAACCTCTTTTGAAATGCTCTCCCAGACATTCCCAGAAGTATGTCTCCTCAGTGACTCTAAACCTGTCGAGTTAACAATCAGTATGAACTATCACACTGAAACGCACAGGTTCCTGCCTCATCTGTTCTCAGTCCTCTTGTTGCTAAACTGTGGTGTAGATAAAGAAGTGCAGATCAGAGAGATTCAGCCTCTCATCCATCTCCCTAGTCCATCCTACTTTGTGGCACTTGGCTTGCCCTTTAGCATAAGCAGTAATTCTTTACTTACTAAGAAGAATGCTTTCAGGGCAGAAGCAGTCTGGAATTATCCTGGGAAATAACCTGCCAAACACACACACCTGCCAAAGCATATACCTGTGAAAACTTACACCTACATGCCAGCCTGCCCACAATTCTGTCATAGTGATTGCTACATCATGTCTGTGAAAAAGAATAGAGTCATCTACACACAGATAATAACACGGTAATAACCATGTCACTTTCTAGTGTAATGACCATGTACAAGCTTTTCCACTTGTCCAGTCTGCTTCCTCGGAATTTTGGACAAATGAAGTGATATTTGTGAATGGTTTTGTGCTTACAAAATCCTGTGTTAATGTTGGCTATGATAACAAACTGCCACCATAGTCATGAGTACAGTATAGTAAGTATGAGTAAAGCATAGTAAGACCAAGATTTCTCCTCTTAAATTTGTTCTGAAGTCCCAGACTTTCCCTTTTGCGCAACCAGATTTCCCTGGGATGTCATCTCCCCAGCTCTGTGCTCACTGTGTCTATATACAGATAGATGTATGTAGATAGATATGTATGTATTGTGCTGGGTACAACTGATAATACTAGTTAGCCTTAGCACTCCCCTCTATTTTAGTATGTTTTAAGCCCTTGAAAAATGCAAAGTGACTCCTTCAGTGCTGTGTCTGGACCAGGCACACTGCCTGAGATTCTTTCCCACAAACTACAGAGTGTTCCCACAAAGGAGAAATCAGGAAGCCTTTGGAGCTGAGGCTAGTGGAAATTGCATTTCTATTAAAAGCTGTCTGTGGCTGGAAGTATCCATCTCAGGTACAAAGTAAAATGATGTAATCAACTTATTCAAAGACATAAAGCTATTATATAAAATGCCATTAAATATCTTCCATTCAATGTTAACAAAACACAGCTATAAATTTTCCGGAGGCTGCCATTTGGCAATGTGCTTGTCCTCAGTGGCTAATGTGCCTGCAAGTTCTTCACCAAGCTGTGCTGCCTGTCTTGTCGAGTGGAGTGTCAAGGGCGCACGACCTTCTGAGATAGGGTTGGCTTCTACTCTCTGTGGTGCCATTCCTGAGTTTGCAAATGCTAGACTTCTTCATCTGCCGGTTTCTGCAATGCTTTCCTACCTGCTAGCAGCATGCAGGGCTGCGACTCTGCTTTTCATATTCTAGAGCTCACACAAGAAGCCTGACCATCTACACCATAGCACAGGATTGGAGGTTGGAAGTTATCTCATCACCTTAGCCATACAATGGGGAGCGTGTCTTACTTGCTAGATAAAGGGGTAAAATAAAGAGGAAGGGGTGTAGATCATTATGTCTAGAAAATCCATATGGCCCAAATTTTCCTGTGATTATTGAGTCACCCTTCAGATCAAAACAAACAGTAGAACTGAGGGGACAGCCAGTGGTGGAAGGTTTAGCTGGCCTCACAGGGTCCTGGGTGCTATCCTCCAGATGGAAAGATGAAGACAAAAACCCTCCTACAGGTTTTATTGAGCAAAGAATCCCACCACTTGCAGGGCAGAAGTGGAAAGTAGGAATCCCAAGCTAGCCTAGACTACAAAGTGAGATACTTGTCTCCAAAAATAAATAAGGCACATGGTGGAAGGAGAGAACCAACTTCCAAAAGTTGTCCTCTGACCTAAATACACACAGTGAGAGAAAAGATAAACAAATAAATGTAACAAATAAATTCATTAGTGGAAATGTGCATGATATCCAAATGTGTCTTAATGAACTTGTCTAATTTTGTGAACTTGTTGGGGTTCTCATTTACCTATGCAAGTTAGTCTTAAATACCAGGGAGTCCCATCTCTCTGAGCCTCCCCAAGCAGAATGGATGATGGTGGGATAGAGAGAAGATGGCAGGATTTTCCCTGGTCCTGTGGCAGACCTGTGTGTGTTCTTACCTGTGCGTACAGGTAAATGAGTCACCCTAAAGCAATGTAAAATTGTTTTCTGGTACCATCCGCCTTGAGCCTTTCCACAGTGTAGGGTTTTGTCACTGTGGGCTAGACAAGCCAGCTCCTAACACTCTTGCAATCATTCCAGGAAACAGCATCCTCCATTCAGCTGCTGATAGTGTGACCAGTGCCGTACAGAAGGCAAGCCAGGCCTTGAATGAGCGCGGGGAACGGTTAGGCCGAGCAGAGGAGAAGACAGAAGACATGAAGAACAGTGCCCAGCAGTTTGCAGAAACCGCACACAAGGTGAGCCAGCAGAGAGCATGGTCTCCATGCTGGATTACCAGAGGTCACAGTACCAAGAGACTTCCTGTGGTGAGAGAGAAGATCAAGTAGCTTTTTGTATTCCATCTGACGGGTCATTCCATGATCACCATCTTCTTTCTAACATCCTCATCTCTTTCTCCGACCTTCTGATTTTAGGTATTTTAAGTAACAGAGGAAATCTTTAATTACTGCCCCAAATATCAGGGTCCAAGTCGGGTCACAGAAAGAGGGAGACGTGAGATCGTGTCTCAGGATACATACCTGTTCTTGGCCACAATGAAAGAGTTATGGTGGACTTGAGACTTCTCGGGTGTCCTTTTCCACTCTGCTTCTTTCTCATTTTGTATCTGTCATCATGTGTTGTTAGCTCTTCACCAGACATAAAGCAAGTCCTGGCCTCAAGGCTAGTTTCCACTCTGAAAGAGGCTGGTGTTGACTCAAGACCTCTATTCTGGATCTCTAATTTAAGGCACAGCAAGATTGTCTGCTGGCCCTGAACTCTGAGAGTGGTACTTCTCACGTGACTAGAAATGTAGTATACATGTTCATACTTTTGCTGAGAACTGCCTTTTCCAAGGGAACAGGACTGTGTACTGTTCAGCCCCTATCTAAGGCAATCATAAACGGAAGGAAGAGGAGGCCCACTGCTCAGGTGATAAGGAAGATTTATTACTGTGCTTGTACTTCATATCAAAGAGCGGTTCATTTCTAGCTGGCGATTCGAATTGAAGTTTCTAGAAACCATTTCTACTGGTGACATATTGGCCTGTCAGGCTCCTGATTAGGACCTTCAGATAGTTTTTAGTTGATCTTTGAGGGGGAATAATTCAATTAGCCTCAATGGAATACACCACTTCTGCTAGGGAAACAGGATTGACAAGCCAGAAGCTATGAGAAAAATGTGTTTCACTGGGGCAGAAGATGCCTCTCCAGGTCTCATACAGGAGAATGGCTCCTGGTGGATGCCTATGCTGCCTTTCCTCCATGGTCCCCTTTACACATAACCATCTAAGTGTCTCAGTGACTCTCAGTGACAACAGTGTCTTAGTGCATTGCCTGTGAAACCCAGGGAGAGTTCCTTGAAGGAGATCTAGCCAAGTCTGTTTGAGAAAGTAGGCAGACAAGCTGGAATCAGGGCCTCACCCCTATGAGCTGTTCCAGAGGGAGGGAGCTCAGATGCATGTTTCCCCAAGGCTGTGTGTACAGAGGAAATGAAGACATGGCAATGTGAGGAGTTCCCCAGATGCACTAGTACAAAAAGCTATTTAAGTGGAGATGGACAGTGGAAATCTGGAAAGACACTTTTAGCGTTGAGTTAGGGAAGAGAAAGCCAAAGGAAGTAACTTTCCAACTGTCCTAAAGTCTGCAAAGGGTGGTTTGTCCAGGTGATTATCGCCACTGCCTTCCCACAGAATTGAGCAATCGATGGTGCACTGATAAAACTCTGTTAAAACTGTTCAGGTTAATGATTAAACCATGAACCGGGTTACCAAGGAAGCTGTGAACTATTCTTCCTAATGTGGGGTAGACAATACCTGGATATCATCCACACAGGCGTCCCTCTCGGGAGGGGTTGTACAAACACCCAAGTTCTTGGCCGTTGCAACTGTTTCCCTGACACTGTGGCCAAGTTTGCTGAATGGTAGGGAAATAACACGGTATAGTAGTTAACATCCTACATTTGAGTCCAGCTCTGTCATTTACCATCTGGGTGACCTTGGGCAAATGCTAAATTTCTCAATGCTCATGTTTTCTCATCAGTAAAACAGAGGCAATTAATTAAAACCAGCACCTATCTCCTTGGGTGCTGAGAAGAGCCTGCACATGAATCTAAATTGTTTATGATTTATTTCAATAAACATAGCTTCTGCTGAGCCTGTCCCATTTGGTCACATAATGAGCTCGGTAATGAGGCTGGAGAATTATTACAGATGACTGAGAATCTTTAAAACAGCAATAAAAAAGGAATACAGATGAAGTTTGTGTGATTCAAACTCAAATGGATAGGGCAGTAGGTAGTTTATAATGTCTGAACAGATAGTGGCCCTTAAAACAGCCAATGAGACCAAAAGTTGATGAGACCATCAAATGCAAGGGGGTCTCCAGCTTTGGTCAATGCAGGGCAGTGTCTAGTCTTAGTGGAGCGGGCTTAGGCAAGTTGTCTGGTCTTAGTGGAGAGGGATCAGGCAAGAGAAGTCAGCGTTTTAATTGGTTTCGCCTCTGGAAGGTGTTCTCAGGGGAGAAGAGACACTAGAGTTCCTGAGTGAGTGTGTATGAGGGAGTGTAAGACAGTGTCAGAGCTAAGCTTGTAGGTTTCTAAAACTGGGATATGTACTTATGAATCACTAGCTTCACCTGTATTCCTAGTGAGCAGGTTGGCCTCTTTAGATGAGGTGTGGCTACTTTCCCAGGGGCAAGAACTGCTGATTTGTCCCCATTGGTATAGGCTCACCATGAGGATGTCATTTCACTGGCCAAGCACCACACAGGCCTGCTGGTGAGAAGAGGGTTTAGAGGTAGAACCAGGCCTTCTAGCCCCCAGACATGTGTGACCTGTTGATTTATGAAGAGTTGGCTGTGTTTACAAGAGGAGGACACAGTGCATATGGCAGAGAACAGTCGTCCCAGGTGACAGTTCCTCTGAGGACAACCAGCATCCGATGGAAAGGGTGGCCTATCTTTCTAGATTACAGTAGAAAACAACCTTTGGTCTTCTATTCTTTCCCAGGACCCCTGCCATGACCCAGGTCCAAGAGTGAACAATCACTTTAATACAACCACATCCTCCAGTTATGTAGGTGCTGGTCCCCTCTAGAGCAGAGAGGGGACAAGATCCTTCTCCCCTATCCCAGCACCCTCCTCATTCCAGCTCTGGTGAGCCTTTCTGGAGGAAGTGTGGTTCCTTCCTGAGCTGTGGGTTTGGCACAGTCCCAGCCATGAGGAAAGAGCAGCTCATGACAGAAGCAGCCCTGCTCCCTTTCCCTGCCCCCAAAAGCTCGGGGTTGCCATGCATTACAGGTTTTGACAGCCCTCCATGGGTGTGAGTCAGCAGGCAAGAACATTACCCACACTAGGCATCCTCAAATGACATTTCTCACGGAAAAGAGCATTGATCTGGCCTGTTCTGCACCAGCCCACATTTGTGGGAGAAGGGCTGGCAATAGGCATTATCCTCTTTAGGAGGGGAAAACAGTCTCCTTCTCCATTCTCTTCTGTTGCAGTTGCTCAGTTTGGACCTCTGGGCCAGAAGGGAAGTGACTCGGGCCTCTTCAAGCACATCCCTAGCATCAGTAATGATTTCTTTTTAATTATCATATAGAATAGGTTACAAATCATTGAAAGGAGGTTTCTGTGAAATATTCAGTAAATAAACCAGGAGGAAATTATAAATGAGGAACTCCAGCACCTGAGTTAATCTGTGGCAGTTTCACAGGCATGGGAAACAATGGGAAGGCATGAAATTCTTGACTTTGGAGCTCAAGGTCTCACAGAAAAGTTATATAATCTGGTTTCCTCATCTTGTTTAGTCTGATGCTCTTTCTGCTCTTAATTCTAAGGTTCTTCATTCCTAGAGACTTTTGTAAGCCAGAGTATTAACACTTCTTACCCTAATACCTATTATTGGTCTATTCAGGCTACTTAAAGTAAACAAATAAACTGGTAGTTGATTAACAGTGAATTTCTCACAGAGAAGTCTGAGGTCAAGATGCTAGATTCCGTGCCTGATTTCCTGATTCACTTACAGTAACCTCTGAGTGTATCCTATCATAGTGAAAAGTTCTCATTCTGAGGACTCTGCATCCTAATCCAGTAACTTTCCAAGCCCACCTCCTGATGCCATATCATGGCAGTTAGATTTCAGCACATGACTTTTGGGAAGACACAAATATTTGTACCATAACAAGACCTAAGTTACAAATTGTCCTATCCAATTGTATTTCTGCAAAGTACAGGTGGCCATGGCCCAGGGTCAGGTTTGAGCTGCAGCATGATCATTCCTGAAGATTAGTGGCTATGTGTGAATAGACACAAACCCATAAGTGGAAAGTTAATTGCTCAATGAATACCAAGACAGTAGCCTTGATCAAATATTTATGGTTGGTATTCATTACGCACAACTCTTAACAGCTCTGTGTTTATTTGATGGACCTCATTGCTAAATAATATATGAAAACTGGAGGCAGTGCAAAACTGCAGGCCTAACAACAGTAAGGGACCCAGAATGTGGCTGAAGACTGGGATAGGTCTGAGGCAGAGCCTGAACTCTACCATCTCACTGTGTTGGTGACTCAATGCTTTTAATGTCAGGAGTTATTAGGCAACACCACAGTTGTTGAAATTAAATAAATAAATAAATAAAGCTTTAGCCTCAGTATAAAAAAATGGGTGTACTCAGAACTCAGAGCTAACAAAGTCTGCATCTGACAGTTGACTAAACATCACCATCAGCCAGCAGAAGGTATGAGGAAGTCTTCACTGGCACTATCGTACAGGGCTTTCAGCTAAGTTTTTGTTTTGTTTGCTTTTTGTGGGTTTTGTTGTTGTTGTTGTTGTTGTTGTTTGGCTTTTTTTTTTCAGAGACTATCAGGATAGAGTCTAGCCGTCCTCTGTCATATGCAGAAATGTTGATACTATTTTCCCAGTGAGAGCTCAGGGTTCTAACCTCTCTTTTTCAGCCACCAAGAAGATGACACTATGACTGCCCTGGGCTTTGCTAGAAAGATGGATTGTTGACATATTCCAGGATGAGGCAAAGCACCAATGATTAGAAGTTAAGGTCTATTTTGTTCATCCTTACTCAATAATCCAATTTAATTGCCAGGAGCTTTAGACCTGGTTGAAATTCTGGGATGTGTATTCAAGGGATGATTTTAGATTGTCTCTCAGCATACTGTTGAGTTTTCACACTTCGTGGTATGTCATCAAATATTAAGATCTCAAGAATGTTGCTTCCTGACATAATCAGTGACCTAGGAACCCCACCTGTCCCTAGGGTAAGTCCCTTGTCCTCCTTGTGCATTTTGTTCCCATTGTTCCTGCAGTGGGATGAAAGAACATCCCCCACTCCCACAGAGCACCCTCCACCAGCAGACACATACACCAACCAAGCTGACCAAGTGCAGTGTCCTGTACACACCTACCAGGAGTTACTGTGGCTAGGAATGGTGGTCAGCACCACGCACAGCATCTGGTGACGTGTCTCATCCTGAGTGTGGAAAGGACAGGCAGAGAGAGCTCACTGTTCATAAGGTTCATTTGTTTTCATCTCTCTCCCTCTCTCTCCTTAGCTCGCCATGAAGCACAAATGTTGAGAAACTGCCTATCCTGGTGAACCTCTAAAGAAAACGGAAGAGTTTGTTCAGCAGTGATTACAGGAATTCCAGAGTGCTGCTGCTTTCTTTTTGTTGTTTGTTTGTTTGTTTGTTTGTTTTTTTTTCCAGTAACTGGACATTGAGTGGTTTTGGTTTTTCATTTTTGATATGTTAATAAGAATGAAAACGTGTTGTGTTTATATATTTCCCTATCTTGCTAAGAAATGCTGCAATAGCATCAGCTTCATTTTTATTTTTCCATTTTGTGTGTGTGTGTGTGTGTGTGTGTGTGTTTTCCTTGTGGAGGAAAATTGTTTTTGTAGTTTGAATATGAAATTCAGACTAAATGATAAGCCAGGTCTAAACTAACAAAATGTATTTTTCTTTCCCTCTGAAACTAAGCAACAAAACAGTTAAATATGCTGGCATCAGATGATGGTCCTAGATAAAATTAAAAGTCAAGCAGCGGTTTCACTTTCCTAGTTCTCTTAATTTAAAGAGCAAAATTTAAATTTAGTATCCTGGGACTTAAGTCTGTGTTATGGAAAACACGTTTATCAGGGAAAATAGCAGCATAGGATTTTGCTCTTTGCATATTAATCTTTGTGCATGACCCGTCACAAGCATTCACAAAACTAATCAGAATCACAAATAGAAATCTACTTTCTGGGCTAAAGCTTAAACATTTCTGCTCCTTCTTTCCAGTCTGATTAGTTGGAATTTTCATATGAAGGATAAAAATTTGAGTGTAGAGACCCACAGAAAAACCTACTTTAAAACCTCTTTGTCTTTATGGATGTTTCTTTTGTCATTGTCCCAAATTATAGTAACTGACATGGGGGAGTTATACTTCTAACAAAAAATAATTTAGCTAGGGTCAGTGAGGAAGCTCAGTGGATGACGGTGCTTATAGCATAAACCTGAGGATGACCAGACTCCACAGAGTTGACCTCTGACCTCCACACACATGTCATGACACACCATATCAAACACATACACAAATACAACAATAATAATGAATAAAGTAAAATAAAAATAAATGATTTGTCTATGTAAAAGTCTATGTAAATTATAATGTGAAAAGATGCTACTTTTACTTTTTTCTCTTTTTACGAAGCCATGCCCAGTGTCCGAGGCACTCTCACAGCAGCATTGGGAAAGGACCTTTAGCTTCTTGGTATCTGGGTTTTGGAGGTTTAGATATTGTTTTTGTTTTCAGTTTGTGTGTGTCATTTAACATGTGCTTCTTGACAGGTTACATACTTGTGGGTTTGAACTTGCCTGTTCTGGTACAGGCAGCATGGTTAGGAGCCTTTACACTGCTGTCAGGTTGAACAGAATCTCTTCCATACCTTTGGATTCTGTGTTGCTCAAAGTAATACTGCACTTAGACTGTGTAAGTTTTGTTTTTTTGGAGGGCTAAAAGCTAAACATAAAAACAAAAAAAAAAATCTATGCTTGTTCCTCATAAAGCAATGAGGCAAGCTACACATGCCAGATACTCACGGCAATGCATGGAGTTTTCAGCTGCTGGGTCTTCAGGACCCTGTCATTCTTTCCTGTCCACTGAGTCACCTGTTTATGTGTGATGTAGCCTCTGACACAGCAGCATAAGATGACTTTAGATTACTAATGCTGATTTAAATAGCTTAAGTTCTCCTGATAATGCATCCCAGAGAAAGAGCACATGGTCAGTGGAATATCATAGGTATGATGTCAGGAGGACGGGATTTGCTGCAAACAAGTTTGTGAATCCTCTTGGGCTGATAGTCCAGTTGAAGAGCATACTGTAAAATGTATATTGTGGGCTAAGAATGTTTACTGTATCTTATACTTTCCTTTAGGTGTCTTAATATTTTAAATAAGCCAGGAACATGGCGTCTGCTGACTATTGATTGGAACTATCTGATTTCTAAAAAGATAAAAATAAAAAGCCCCCAAATATCACTCCAAATTGGTTTCATTTGCAGACTTTAGCTCAGAAAATATGCATACTCATCTTCCAAAACTGGATTCTAGTTTCAGAGAGTTGGTATAAATAGTGAGAGCAGTAGTCTAACTTTCCTCACACAACTCAAGAATAAAATTAGTTGTCTGCTACCTGACAAGAGCTTGGGGACAGCTGTGTCTGAAGGGGCAGAGGGTGAGGCCGTGTGCGTACTGTGAAAGCTGAGGCTTCCTCCTCAGCCTAATTCTTATAGGTGCCCTTCACCTGCCCTCTTTCCATTCTCTCTGTTGACCCCATTAGGCCTAAATCTTGTTAGAAATAGCCTGGAATGGAAGAAAAGCCTGCCTGGAGCTTTGTTAGCTTCCTCTACTGATCAGTCAGCTTCCAGGCCATCACTATGACCTTGACTTGTGGTGAATCCTGCTTGTCCTCCACCAAACATGGAGCTCTAACAGCAATTGCTGCCCCTCTTCAACCGTCCAGCCTCATGCAGAGAAGCCCCTGACAACAAATGTGAAATTCATTTCTGTCCTTTTGTAGAAGGCGCTGCAATAGGAAATACTAACGCAGTCTAACCCACAGAACTTTGCTAAGAGGACTCCTGTCATTTGGGACCAAGTCATTTGGTTGAGCTTGCTAGAAGATTTCGTGTTCATATCTGCACTTCACTATGAATTTTGGAAATGCCGTCTTTCTCTGAAGGTCTTTACAAGTTATCTTGACAATGCATAAAAAAAAGGAGCTTGCCAGTGTTTCTACTTCTTCCTGGAATGTAGCTGTAGCTTCACTAGAATGATGAGAGGTCTATGTACAGGAACTATGCAGTTATTCAGGTTGATGTTTCACTAGAATGATTAGAGATCTATGTACAGGAACTATGCAGTTATTCAGGTTGATGTTTCATTTCAAAGAATGTATTTGTAAATGTAACAAGATCAGTAGCTAACTTTTTTTTTAAGGTCTGATAAAAGTAAGATTATGTGTTAGACTTAAAATTATAGTGAAATCTGTCTTATACTATTGTGACTAGCACAGGTTATGCATTTCTGTAGAAACATTTACAAAGTTCCCTAAATAAGAGAAACTAGTTGAGCTAGGTTTTACTCCTAACTTGCAGAATTGTGATGCTGTTAATGTGTGTTGTTCTTGGTTCCTCAGAAATTCTCTCTGCCTTTCAGCACCGTTTTTGTTTCCTTCAGAGACGAGTAACAGCTGTTCTGTTGGTTCACTATTTCAGCAACTCGAACTTTGTCATTAAATATTTTAACTCTGTGGTGGAAGTTCTTCTCTCTCAGTTATTTGTGAAACCTGTAAAGCACCACCAAGCAGGTGAACACCGTTACACCTGTTATGCTAGTGGGGAGCTTTGTGTGCCTGCAGGAGACCTCAGGTCAGAGGCCAGAATGATGAGGAAATTATGGGAAACCTTGAAGTGTAAAGAAGATGGAGGAGCTAAGCTCAGTGCAGAGCATGATAGGTATTCAGCAAAAGTTGGGTTGTTTCCTTTTTTTTGTGAATAAGCGTTTAGACTAACCACCGCACACCCTCCTGCTGGAATCAGTAATATATGTTCAGTTTAAGAGTTTTCTTCAATATGCCCCATCACTCAACAGACCAGCTCCATGCCCTGTCAAATTGTAAGGCAGACTAGATCAGATAGGATCCACTTGTCTGCTTATTTCTGTGGCAAAGTAAATGTCACCTCACTGGCTTTCAAGGGGAGTGACCTGAGTAACTTCGGCTGCAGAATGGCCATCTCTGGCAGGTGCACACAGTGAAGCAGCTGGACTCAGAGGCCTGCAGGTCTCCACTGCTCCAAGAAGAACCAGTGATGACAGTGTTTGGTTAAATGAGAATCTAGAGTTAAGGGAATTGTGCACCTAAAGATACCTGCTCTTGTGAACAAAATTACAACTCAGCTGGTTGACCTACAAAGATTACTATATTGTTAAAATTATTTTATTGGTTATCAATTATACATTTACCAACTCAAATTTTGAGAGAATTAATATGACAAGTTGATAAGGGTTTTAATCAATTGGCAATCTTCCCTCTGTTACCACCAGGAATGCTTTTAAAGAAAGTGTGTGTGTGTGTGTGTGTGTGTGTGTGTGTGTGTGTGTGTGTGTGTGTATGAGATCCTCACAGGCATGCACCACCATACCAGGCAAAATAATTTGATCTCTTATCAATATTATCTATATAAATAAGCAGTGTGAGATGGGGAAAGATGCAAATGAGAAGGGTGATGGGGAATTTCCTTAATGTATTTCCAACCAAAATTCAAATAAGTAGATTTCTCATTGATAATTGATGTGCCTCCCATTGGCACAGGATGGCGTGTGTGGCTGACAAGTGCAAGCTCACACACACAGCCTAGCTAAGCTCACACACACAGCCCAGCTAAACTCACACACACAGCCCAGCTAAGCTCACACACAGCCCAGTTAAGCTCACACATACAGCCTAGCTGGCCATGTTGAGGAAAGAGCTGTGCTGAACTCCCAGAAATCCCACAGAGGTCACTTCCTCTGGAGAGGATACTTCAGTCACCAGTTAACACTAGAAATGCCTCAGTGAGCCCTTTTCCCAGCAAGAAACAAAGACAAAGACTTACATGGCATGGATAAAGGACATGTGCCTAACTGGTCAGCACCTCTCTCCCATGTGGAGTCTGGACTTAGGCATGTATATATAGGACTTGGACATAGAGAGGAAGTGTGGGAGGAAGGGGTTACAAGGAGGGGAAAGAAGAGGAGGCAGTGGTATAGAAAGACAGATACTGCATGCTCTCTTTCATGTGGAGCTGGATTTACCATATGTATATACGGAGAAGAAAAGAGCAAGAGGGCAAAGGAGTGAGCATGGGCAGCGTGCACTGAGATGTAGGAAAACGTCAGTGAAGGCCCTAATTTTGTATGATCACTTCAGTTTAAACCCCACATGTGCCCACAGGCACGTCTCGGTTCACTGCTCAGACTGAGTGCTGACTTGTCAGCAAGGTGCTACAAAGGAAGGCTGTCCTTGGTTCTCGTTAGAAATTCAGAAACTGTTGCTATGTCCTCCTACTTGACAAACAGCTGGTGCAATCATTCTAGAGAGTCCATTCTGTGATCGTGCAGACACATTGCTTTTAGGTCTCAAGTATGTAACAGTACACCATGGTGGTACAAAACTGATCTCCTTTTGGCCCAAACATGAAAAGTAGAGATTGGGTCTCACAAGCTCCCTTAAGAGTGTACTTTCAGTAGTACTGGAATGATGGACCAATGCTTGAGCAGGCTACACTTTTGAGAACATTATAAATCCAAAGCACAGGAACATGTAATTATTCTATGTAGGCAAGCCTTCCTGATGCAAAAGCCAGCTTCAAATCTTCACCAAAAGTCTCCTCTGTCCAAGCCTTTCTGGATGGTCCTTTTTAGTCCCTCCCTTCTTAGAAAGGTTGAGCTGAAGTAAGAAAACTGAGCCCATGGATTCCTCAAGCTTTGCCATGAGCACTAAGGAGATCACAAATTCTCAAGAACATTCCTGTGTAAGCACTGATCACGTGTACCAAATGATCTGTTTAATTATAACTGCATCCTTCGAAGCTGAAGCATGGAGTTTTCCTTAAAAACAGTCCTGTCTTTCCCTGGTGTTTGGAGGACAAAGAATACACTTTTATTGGAGAGTGAGTACGCCTTTTGTCCACAACACAGAGGCTTCCCCACTGAGTGTTTTCTGTGTCAGGCCTGGTGGTAACACCCAATATTTGTGGACATGTTTACATCAGTCTGGAATGTTTCACTATTAAAGTAGTCTCCTTGTAATTTAGACAGAAAATATCCAGAAATGTTTCTGGGAAATGTAGCTCAGCAGTAGAGTGCTTGTCTAGCATGAGGCCCAGGTTCCATTCCCACTGTTGTGAGAAAAGGAAGAAAGAAAATGTGGGTGGGGATAGAGTGTCAAAACCATAACACACACACACACACACACACACACACACCCCTCCATAAAAACAAACTACTGTAAAGTTTGGTGAGTTGGAGCAGAGCACCCCCTTGTGGTTCTTCACAGGAGTAAGCATTTCAGGATACCAAAGAGGGATCCATGGTTCAACCATTTGTCCTTTGAAATCCAGCTCTGTTGCATATGTGGCTTTGGAGGTGACTGTGATTGTAGTAACTGGATGACATAATGAATGTACAGCCCTGTGCCTGCCACCTCCACGCTCAGTGTATGTCAGGTCTGAGTCAGTCTTTCCTGTGTTGGACCCTGAAGCAGTGACTTTGTAGGAGTTTAATGGCTGCTGAAAGTCGTGCTGGCTGGTAGATGGGCAGTTTCTTGCAGGCCATGCTGGCTCAGGGCATGTGGAGCAGATGTTATCCAAGTCTCTGGCCATTTTTATGATCCTTCTACATTTCATAGACAGACGCTCTAGCACATGAGAGACAGCTGACCTAAGTGCCCAGTAGGAGCCACTTGCTGAAAGAAGCATCCGGCACCAACCATGGGAGTGAAAATGAACACTTCGCACTTCGTGGTCTGAGAATATTCTCTATCCTTTGAACAGGAATTCATGCTACTCTTTAAAGAATGGGTTCAAAATCATTCTGAAGATGCATCTGTGTGACTCCAAGGAGGCAGAGTCCTTTCTCTGACTGTTTCCCCAAGGCTACTTAAAAGAACCATGGGCTCTACAACTTGAACTTAGTCTAAAGTGAATATAGCCCTTAGAGGAAAAAGAAAGCAACTAGATCTCACTAACACCTACATTGGTGATGACCTATCTTTCTGGAAGAATTTGATGTGTTCAGCTAAGATAGTCTCAGGAAAACTATGGTGATGGCATACTATTTCCACACAATTACAGTGCTTTATTTATAAAATGGAAGCCTAGCATTATTAGTAGGCCATTTGTAGAGAACCATGCAGGCAAGAGAGGTCAGGGCAGTTAGAACAGTAGGTCTGCTCCAACCGAAATCCCAAATGTCATCCCTCTAAATAGTGTACTGTGTTACTTTCTACCAAACTACAAGCTGCACAGACTTTCTTCTTGACAACGTATGACGATCTGAATCCTTAGCAGAAAACCTCCTGGCTTTGACATTAGTGCTGTGTCTTTAGAAAAACTACCATTTTTCTGTATCTGGTTCTTCATGTCCCAAAGTAAAATAATCTCCACTGTGTCTGCCTCAGGCCAAGTGGATGACGTGACATGTGGTAGCTGCTGAGAGAGAGTGCATGGTGCTATGGAGATGTAGACTTTCCAAACCCTCCTCTTCACTGGCCCCAATGCCCACACAATCCCTCTATGTACCACCACCTCTCTTCTTGTGGACCCATCCTAGTAGCAGTGGATGGTATCAAAATTTTCTTCCTTCATCAAAAGGAAAATAAAGACCCCCCCCCAAGCTGACTAGTCGCCATTATGGAATGTGGAACAGGAAACAATAAGACATAGTCTGAAACTGGTCATGGAAGGACACAAGGGGCTTCCCCCCATTCCTGAGGGGAAGTGTAAAGACCATCCCTAAGGTCAAGGTGCTGCATTGTACAGATCACTTTGGAAGCAGTGGTGCCCTAAGACTGGGTAATGCTGGAGAGTCCTGACAGCCTCTCAGAGAAGCAGATGTCTACCCACCAAGAAAACAGTAAAGACAACAGCAAAGTTTCAGAAACCTTCAGGGAAGTCTGACGTTCACATCCAAGAGCTGAACTGGGACCTCTTCACCCCCTCACTGGACAGGACTGTTGTCGTGAGATTAGTGTCCTAAAATTAGCTAACATAGAGGAAGCCACAGAGAAGGGCCAAGTCTTGGAATTCACTAAGTAAAAGTGAAAGGGGTGGTGGTTAGTAAGTTATCTGAGAGTCAGGTTCTGACAGAAGATAACCCAAAGACATCCAATCAGTGGAAGACTCAGCTTCCCTCCTCTGAACCCATGAGTGCAGCACTGTTCTCCCAATGGAAAGTGGTAAGGCTACAACCAGTTGTGGCAGTTTGAATGTAATTGGCCCCCATAATATCATAGGGAGTGGCACTATTAGGAGGTGTGGCTGTGTTGGAGAGGGTATGGCCTTGTTGGAGGAAGGGTATCACTGTGGGGGCAGGCTTTGAGGTTTCCTATGCTCAGGATACTGCCCAGTGTCTCAGTCAACTTCCTGTTTCCTATAAGATGTAGGACTCTCAGCTACTACTCCAGCACCACATCTGCCTGCATGCTGCCATGCTCCCTATCATGATGATAATGGACTGAGCTTCTGAAACTGTAAGCCACCACAATTAAATGTTTTCCTTTATCAGAGTTGCCATGGTCATGGTGTCTCTTCACAGCAATAGAAACCCTAACTAAGACACCAGCTCAGTTTCTCCTCGAGGGCACCAATCTGGCCTCACTTTCCCCTCAAAAGCAGTAGGAAAGGGGATTAGAAGTGATATAAGTGCCCCCTTCAAGCTTAAGGCTGAGCTGGAGAAAGCTCTGACCTCATGTTCCCATTTCTGTGGGCTCCTGAGGATCCTCTATGGTGGAGAGTCAGCCTCCCCCCTCAGGTTCCATCATACGTTTATCACCTCTTGATACAGCAGGAGAGAATCTGAGGACATTGTAAGGAGCATGATCTACATTCTACCCACTGGATTCCTTCACATCTGCTCTCTTTTTCCTCTTATTCTGTAGAATAAAGGAGAAAAAGTGGAAGAGAAGAAGAGGAGGAGAGGAAGGAGAGGGGGAAGGGAAGGAGAGGGGAGGGGAGGAGAAGGGAGGTGAGAGAAGGAAAAGGAAGGGGAGAAGAAGGGAGAGGAGAGGAGGGGAGGGGAGAGGAGGGGAGGAGAGGGAAAGGAATGGGGTCATACATAGTTCCCAGATCTGCTTAGACCTAGAGAGCCGTATCTCCCTAAATTCAACCAGGACCATGAGCAATTGCTACCTCATTACTCATTGGCTGTAATTGCCTGGCCACTTCAAGCATGTCAGGCTCTTTTGCACTTGAGAACCTTTACAAACTCTGTGTCTGCTGCCAAGAATACTTCTTTCCCCAGTGTGGCACACACTGACCATTTTTTTCAATTCCACGAACTGTCTCACAAAGACCTTCCCTGCTCAGCCCCTTGCAACACCTTTCTCTCTTCATGGAACCTACAGAAATGTTTGTGTGTACGTAGTTCAGTTCTTTGTCATCTTGTACACATTGTATTAAATTATGAGAAGCCAGGAGCCGTGTGACTAGAATCTGGAACCTAAGATTTAGCAGAAATTTAGTACATTCTTATTAAAAGAGTGAACTTGCCCTATTAAAGCCTCCAAGCAGAAAGATATGAATAGGAACTTACTGGAGGAAAAAATAAAATCAATGAGTTTCAGGCTAGCCAGGGCTATATAGACCCTGTCTCAAAAAAGCAGAATGCCAACAACAACAACAACAACAACAAACAAAATAAAACAAATAAACCCCAACTAAATTAAAAAGGTAAATAATACTATTGAATGGGAGTTAAACTGAAGCCACATCTTAGAAGGCTAAGTGCCAGCATTAGGATTTAGGCTGCTAGTATCTACCATCCTTAATCACCTCTGTCCTGGACTATGCCATGAGTTTTCTGCCCCTAGGCATGTGGTGGTTTAAATAAGAGTGGCCCCCACAGGCTCATATATTTGAATGCTTAGTCACCAGAGAGTGACTAAACACCATTTGAAAGAATTAGAAGGATTGAAAGGTATGGCCTTATTGGAGGAAGTGTGTCACTGGGGGTGGGCTTTGAGGTTTTAAGATTCTTGTCTCTTTCTCAGCCTGAAAGATCAGGATGTAGCTTTCAGCCACTACACCAGCACTCTGCATGCCACCATGCTCCTTGCCGTGATAAAAATGGACTAAACCTCTGCAACTGTAAGCAAGCCCCAATTCAATGCTTTCTTTTATAAGTGTTTCCTTGGTTGTGGTATCCCTTCACAGCAATAGAACAATGACTAAAACAAGACAGAGGGATATTTTTATGAATTTGCAGACATGGGGGATCCCCAGCTGGCCGGGCCAGGGTATCCCACACATGCAGGAGCTTATTGAAAAAAAAAAAACCAAGAAGGTCAGCCAGGCCTACATAGACTCTGTTCCTGTCTCAAAAAATCAAAAAGCAAACATCATCATCATCATCATCATCATCATCATAATAATAATGATAATTTAAACATAACATAAATAATACTTGAGTGGGAGTATAAATTGAGGCCATGTCTTAGAAGGCTAAGTACCAGCAATTTAGGCTGCTGGTATCTCTCATCTTCACTCACCTCTGTCCTGAGTTTTTGCTCAAGTAACCACAGTTACGCTCATTACTTTTCTTGGTTTTCTGGAGCATCCTGATATTTATCACAGATAAGAATTGTAGCATTCATAGATAAGAGAGCTAACACCAAATCTCAGTGATATCCACATATATAAGAACACACATGAGTAGATCAATAGATGTGTGTTTCAGGGGCTGGAGAGATGGCTCAGAGGTTAAGAGCACTGACTGCTCTTCCAGAGGTCCTGAGTTCAATTCCCAGCAACCACATGGTGGCTCACAACCATCTATAATGAGATCTGGTGTCCTCTTCTGGCCCGAAGACATATGTGCAGACAGAACACTGTATACATAATAAATAAATAAATCTTTAAAAAAAAATAGATGTGTGTTTCTAGATTATAAATACAATGTGTTAGCAAAGTGTTTATCATTACCCCTCTCAACCTAAGTAAAAATAAACTCTGAATATTTTTGTACGTAACATCCTTTCACTAGCTCTGTGTAAACACTGACTTTTAAAATACTTTTCCCTTGAACTAACCTCTCCTGAGAAATATATATATATATATATATATATATATATGTATGTATATGACTTTGCATATGTGCATCAGAATATGTATACACACATCAAAAGAACTATTGCATTCTCATTCAGTATCAGAGAGTGGTGCTTTCTCATTACTTCCTGATTAACTATTAGAAAGTGAAACTCAATTCAGAGATTTGCTGAAGATGAAATGAAATACTGTATGTTAAATGCTTAGCATGGTGACAGCATAATGTAAGCATTCAATGCATGTTAACTTTATCACAATGGTACTTACATGTTTCACTATAAAATGTTGAAGTCTTCATTTTCACAACAGAATGAATCTGAAAGACTATTGAAACTTGTCACTTAAAAAAGTGTGGGGGTATAAAGTACCAGGAGCAGAAGGCCATTACATGAGAGGCTGAAATGGAGGTGACAGAGATGACATCAGCACAGGTGTTAAGGTTGAGGGCAGTGGGGAAGATTGTTTTATTCTAAAATAGAGATGCTTGGAAGCATATGGTGTTTCCTCTCAGGAGGAGTGGAAATGGGATATAAGTAGGGCAAAGAGATAGAAGCAAAGATTTGGTCCTTTATAAGAACATAGCCTTAAGGAGAAAGAACTGATGATGTGCCCTTCCATCCCAGTATCACTACTATCTACTGAAGGCTCCTACCTGCACTTCCACTACCCCAAGGTGTACAGTTCAAGAGCCAAAAAAGATCCGAGTAGGATGTTCTGAGCTCTAACAGGCAAATGTCTAAGTCACTTTAGAAGAATTTCTCTTTTCTTTTCCGTTGGGGAACTTACACATCATGTCTTCATTCCCTCTAACTCCCTTAAAAAGACAAGAGGAGCACAATCAGTTTAGGACCAGGAAAACATTTCCTTTCTTCAGGTGGGCAGAAATAGGCTTATGAGAAGCATTGTTGATGGCTATGACCTTTAGATAAATCCTACGACAAGCTAAGATTCTGGTTTGTGTGGGTCACTGGGGTAGACTGAATGATGCCTCCTTCAGAGGTGCTCACATGCTGCCCCATGGTACCTATAGGCATGCTGCTTTACATAGCAAAAGACATTTTGCCCATATGATTAGGGATCTTGAGATAGGTTAGCACAGGTTATTTAAGTGAGCCCACTGAATCACAGTGGTCCTTATGAGAGGAGACAGGATTATTAGAATCAGGAAAGGTGCTGTGGTAATGGAAGTGGGGAAGGAGGGACTGGGGGATGGGGAGAGAGAGAATGAAAACTAATCCCCAGCTTTGAAGATAAAGGAAAGGACTACAATACAATGCAGATGACCTCTAGGAGCTAGAAATAACATGAACATAGGATCTCTCTTAGAGCAGCAGAAGAAATGCAGCCTTGCCATGCTTTGACTTTAAGATGATAATTATAATAATGATAATAATAATAATAATATACTTGTTATGAGCTGGCAAGATGGCTCAGTGCATAAAACACTTGCTGTTCAAGTGTAAGGATTATAGTTTAAATCTGTAGCACCCATAACAGCCCTCAAAAGGGATCCCTAAGACAAACTGCCGAGCTACGCTAGCCAGAATTGGCAAGCTTGAGGTTCAATGAGAGACCCTGTCTCAATAAAGTGGAAAGCAGTTGAGAAAGCAATCAGGCCTACACACACACACACACACACACACACACACACACACACACACACACGTACACACCACCCCAAAATAAATAAATTTGTGTTCTTTGAATCCACTAAATTGGTAGTAAGTTGTTACAGTGACAATAGGAAACTAACCAAGTCCTTAATCTCCAAAGTAAAGTGTATAAACTTTCAGAAGGGATCTTGCATGACGTGGGAGTATGAGGAGAAACCAGGGAAATATCCTGTCTACACTGACATGATGTTTTGCATATTCAGCCTTTCCATGTCATGGACTTGAGGCTGTGCACCAGGTTTGCCCAGGATGGTACAAGATCATGTCTGTTGCCTCAGTGTGGCATCATTGGTGATTCCTTTCATCTTTACAGTTGTCTGTTTCTGGATCCACATGCAGATTCTCTGATGGGGCATTCGACAGGAAGTGACTGGCCTCACCCTATACAACGTAGGACAAGCTTTGAGCCTGAATCTCAATGTAGTGCCAACAGTGATTCCCCACATTTTTATGGCAATGAAATCTCAGAAGAAAATACATTCAGTTGATTGACTCTGAGGAAAACAGACATTTCAGTAATAGACACAGTACTCAAAATCCCTTCCTGGTGCAGTCGAAGCAAGGGAACTTGAATCCCATTATCTAGTGAAATATAGCAGTTTTAATATACGACAGCTCTTACAGAGGTGGCAGTTTGAGAGAAGGTGTTTTGTATTGTTTTGATTTAATTTGGTTCATTGTCTTTGTTAGCTGTGCTTCCAGGCAGACTGGTGACGGAAGTAGAGGCCTAGAAAAGGGAAGGGGTACAGGACAAGGCATGGCACGTAAGCATACAAGCAAGAGTGAGGAGAAGGGTCGTCAGCTCTATCCGTCTTCCCAACTTCTCGGGTTTCACAAGCGTCCACCAAATATCATCTATAACCCTGAACCTCAAGCTACCGCCCTTTCAAAGACACGCCCTGTCCCAGAAGGTGCACTTGAACTGTGGGACCCTATAGCATTCTGGGTCTGCGGTAGTGGGGTTCTGAAGAGTGAGTGTAAAGGTGAGAACGTCATGGGCTGCTTTGGACCCATCACACTGAACCGGATGTGGACTGAAGATGTCACTCAAATTGGTCCTAAAGGGATGAAAATTAAACTGCTGACAAGATGAACTTAACAAATTGCAGGAAGCTATTTAATGTGCTCAAGTTCACACCTACCTTTGAGGGGTTTTAATGAGACTCTGTCTTCCAGCTGTTTTTTTCTCTTATCTAACAAGCAATTTATTAGCCAGGATTAACACAGCACTTAAGACAGGATGTCTTTTGCAAGCATCTCTTTTTTTTTTCCTCTTTTCTTTTCAATTCCTCTTTGAAACTCCAATTCCCCGAGACAACACCACCAGACTCCTGAGCCTCCCTCTGCATGAAGCTGTAGTTGGTTTCCATCTGTTCTCCCCCCCCCAACATGCCCCTCCCTCTTCCTTCCTCCACGCTCCGGACTTCCTAGGGGAAATACTGACTTGCCTCCCAAGATATTTTTGCAGTTTGTGAGGGAAATAAAGATAGAAAAGGGGAGTCACAGGAGGAGAGGAAACCTGAGGTACCATGCATGAAGAGACAGAGGAAGACTGTGGAGAGGAAGGTTGGGAGGAGAGGATGAGGGCGAAGGAAACATTCGGAGAGGCCTAGTGGCCAGGCAAGGGGAAAGACCACCAATCCCTCCTGGTGGCTCTCACATAGGCCTGCTCTGTGTTAATGGTTCAGACAAGCTGAAAACGGGCCTATGGAAAGTCGTAACACTCCCCAAGCCCTTGACAGCCGCTATTCTTCACAGAGGCTGTGAACAATTGCCTGCCTGCCAGTGGCTGACTGAAATAATAGCTGTACCTACAGGATCATTTGGAAGACAGATGGTGGAGGAAACCCCATTTATCTGCCAGCAGCCACTTCATAATTCTCACTGTCCTGTCAAGCCAGGGTGGGAAATGCGAATGCAGCCTTGCTAATTAGCCATGCTCATCAGGTCTTTGTTGTTTTAAAGACAGAACCCCACCCACCTCTGACCTGCTCCTCTACCTGGTCCTATTTGTCCCACTGTGCAACAGTCCAGGAGCTTTCAGAAAGGCCTTTGGTGCTGCTGGCAAGAGCCGGTCTGCAAAGCCTGGATACTTTGGTGTTGACTATGTGGGAGCTTATTTCTCATTTATTCAGCCCCTCCTCCTTCCTTCCTGCAGCCCCTGCCTCAGCTGCTCTTTGCTGTGTCCGTGTTTCCGGTCCACCTGTACTCATATTTCAAAGGCCACATTACTTTCCCTATACTGTGCTGAGTTGCTGTTCTCTATTTAAAGTGACAGACACTTCTCTTACCATTTTTAGAGCATGCATTAAGCCAGATACTGCCTCTCTGGGCCATCTTTCTGGGCTTAGAAAATGTTGAGGAGCTCCGTAGCATTTCAGTACATCTGAGATCTTCGGCTGTCATTCAAGAGCATTTTTTAAGAATTCCAAAAGATGAGGATGGGCTAAAGGACGAAGATAGAAGGCTGGGTTTATGAACATTTCCCTGTGCAAAACAATAAGGCCCTATACTCACTTTCATATTTTTCTGTTACCACCTTGAACTTCTCCATAATTTTTAAGCACCACCCCCCAAACTGTCATTTTTGTATTGAGTCTTGAAAATTCAATGCCTGGTTCTGCTACTATTGTTGGACAAAGGGCAGAGCAGTGAATTAATAAGGTCAAGTTGAGAGGCTAAAAATCCCAAAGGTTTCTGCAAGTTGAGAGAAGCAAAGATGTTATGTTTCCCTTTGGGTCAGGGAAACATAAACAGCAAATGCTATTAATGTCTTGGATAAGGCTACTTTTATTTTATTTTGTGGTTATTGTGATGTTGGTGAAGAGACACCAGGCCTCATTTAGGCTATGCAAGTGTGCTACTGAGCACACCCTCAGCCTGAAACAGTCTGATTTTAATGCACTGCTAAAACAAGGTTTGTTAGCCTGAAGAGTGGAGGCAGACACCACTGCAAGCCACAGGAAGACGTAATGGAATTCAGCTACTATCACAAAAGCTACTGCTTGGGAAAGTCAAGGACTTCTCCAAAGGTCAAGCCATGGCTTAAGAAGTCTTGGTGGTATTTTAGCTTTTGTATATATATTAACTGGTTCCTACAGTGATTTTCTTGTAATGCTATGCATGCTTCCTGGAACTCCTAACAGTGTATTTATCTAAAATACCTATCACACATCCAAGGCCAACGAAACAACACCTGTCTCCTAGGTCAGGGGATAGCTTTATTTCTTGTGCTATTTAGGATGAGACACTCATTTTTTATACAACCTTACTAATAGACCCCTAACTTCTTGCCTAACCACTTCTAGGAATGTAGACTGAGTACATAGATCTCCTTTTTGATATACTAACTGGTCGTTAGCACTCAGTTGACCTCCTCTGTTACCACTCCCATTTTGGGTTGTAAAAGAAAGCCTGATGGTCACTGCCTGAGGAAAATTCTTACCTACCTTTATGACCCTGTAAGAATTCAAGTCTGGTGACCTTGCTCTGGTAGAGGATCGCTATTGCTTAGGTTTATAACTGAACACCTCAGAGACTTGAGAGGACTTAGAGGTATAAGGAGATGGAGAGGAAAAGAGGAGTGGAGAACTGGAGGATGGAGAACTGAGAGGGATAGGGAGGATTTTGACCAGAGAGAATGTGTAGAGGAGATGGAAGATGAGGAAGAACCAGATAGGGAAGTACTAGCTGGGTAAGAACGAGATAAAAAATACCTAGATGGGGCAGAACTAAGATGAGAGAATTAAGATAGAACTTAGAGAAAACAGTAGATAAAGGTAGAGAGAAATCAGGCAAGAAAAGAGCTAGGCACGAGAACAGAACTGAAGCTGTGTAGATAGGATTTTATCTCAGAGTAGACGGAATAAAGTAGACGGACAAAGAGCTTGCTGTACTTGGATTCATTTCCCAAAAGTAATTCTCGCCATTTGTAGTTTCTCTTCTGAGCCCCTGGGAAGTATACTATTAAGGCTGGTCCTTTTAATATTATACAAGAAGACACCAGACAGTTGTAAATTCTTCAAGGTAGCAGTTTCACCAGTGATACCTCTTGGGAGAAAATATTGCTGGCATGGATCCTTTCACTGAAGTACAAATTCCACTCTATACCAATCACACTGAACATCAGGTAGCACACTAAAAAGATTTGTGAGAAATAAGACGGTTGTATAAGTGCACAACTACAAGGGGAACATAGTAATGCCAGGCTGAAGAAAACACGGAAGTGGCTGAACATTGAGCAGGAGAGCAACTGTTCAGAGACCTAGCTACCCAAGAAAGGAGACATTCCTCTTAAATCTGTCCTGCTGTGTGTTCATAAGGCTTGAACAATTACAATTCACACTCACCACCCCATGTGGCATGAGCCTTTCCAATCATTTTTCTTCCTCACACAGCATCTCCTGCCCTACTGTTATGTGATAAGGCTTCTCTAGAGTGATGCAAGCCTCACATCAACTCGCCCTCTCAAAGGAAACCACAACAGACCTAAGTACTGATACTCGCTGGAATTACTAACAGGAGTTTAGGTGAAAGGTAACTTACAAGGGACAGCAATAACTCAAAAGCAGCTGCATCACCAAAAAATGCTTGCCTAGCTGTAGCTAGAGTTTTCCTGCCTGGCCCACAGTCAGGACAAATCTCTCTCACCTGCCAGTCCCACAGCCGCTCAGACCCGACCAAGTAAACACAGAGACTTATATTGGTTACAAACTGTATGGCCGTGGCAGGCTTCTTGCTAACTGTTCTTACAGCTTAAATTAATCTATTTCCATAAATCTATACCTTGCCACGTGACTCGTGGCTTACGGGCATCTTCACATGCTGTTTCTCATCGTGGCAGCTGGCACTGTCTCTCTGACTCAGCCTTCCACTTCCCAGCTTTATTTTCCTCCTTGTCCCGCCTACACTTCCTGCCTAGCCAATGGCCAATCAGTGTTTTATTTATTGACCAATCAGCAACACATTTGACATACAGAATATCCCACAGCACCTAGCACCAGTGAAAGTTCATGGAAGCTCCCAGTGTGAAGCTCTCTGTAGAGCCTGCAGGCAGCTCCACCATCTAAGACTCTATTCTCTCTGCAGTTAGTTTCCTCCCCTAGCACTTTTTCAATCATTTTCAGCTTGCTAAGGTGGGGTCATCAGAGAATCTTCCAAGTTTCTGTTCTAGACTATGACCTTTTGTTTGCCTCTGGAATGTCATGAGCCTCTCCCCTCTAGAAGGAATGTTTCAATAGAAGAGATTGTTTCTATTAGGAGGAAACTGCTATACAACATCCACGAATAAACAGAGTTGAAAATTATACCTGGTACTTTTAACTTTGGCCTGTGGCTTTCTTAAACTCCCTTAGACTCGAGTTGTAGCTTATATAGCACATGTCATTAAACATGTCTAAGAATTCATAACACTAACTTTTCCTTAAATGCTTTTGTGAATACCATCCATGCACCTGTCTGTGGCAGAAACTAGTGTTTTAATAGGGTAATAAGTTAAATGAGGTCATTAGTATGGATCCAATATGACTGCTGTAGCTCTAAGAACAGAGATCATGAAACATACAGACAAGGTGGAAGACAATATGAGTCACAGGAAGAAAATGACCATCTTCAGGCTTAGTAGGGAGCCTGTAACAGATTCTCTCTCAGAAAGAAACAATCTTGCTAGTATGTTGATCATAGGCTTCCAGCCACCATAAGTGTGGGACAATAAATTTCTGTTCATTACCCAGTGTGTGGTACTTTTGTTACAGACATCTTAGCAAATAAGTATATTACCAAGATGGGCATGGTAGTACACATCTTTAATCCCCGCACTGGTAAACATAATGAGTTCCAGAGAAGCCAGGTCTATGTAGAGAGATCCTCTCTCTCTGAAAAAACAAATATATATATAAAACCTCAGAAACATATATATTTGTTTATATATGTATATACATACATACATACATACATACATAGATCATCCAAGTTGTTTACTAATCTTCTTCATTTCAGGATAATGTCTTTAGATGATATTGGAGGAAGTATAGGCACAGGTGGCTGAGAGGAGACTGTCCTTGTCCTCCCTCGCTGTCTCCTTTAGCCCATTTCTTTATGTTTTCCTCATTTTTTTCTCATTGGCCAACCTAAAGATCCCTGGTTCCATCCACTGGCCAAATAACCCCACAACTGTCCCAATCCACCACTCTAGTAACAGCACACTCTATCATGACTTTCTGCAACCTAGAGCTTGAATTGAAAATCAACTCCAAACAAGAAAAAAGAATAATGCAAACTTTATTTTCACTAAAGTATTCTTGCAACCATCCCTTATCATATATAAATCTGACTGTTCCTTGTGACAGTGGTTGTGTCCTTTCCATAAGCAGAGCCATCTGAAGTATCTGCTCTACAGTGGCATTGTAGTAAACTGATGAACTCCTAACAAAGGAAAGGACTGTGTGAGAACATGAGGCCATTTTCAAGCAAAAAGAAGTTAGTGCCCAGCAGTGCCACCCTCCCAATATTTGAAAGTCCTCCAAAATAATATTGAGTTTGTGCTGGTTAGTTTTTAATGCCAACTAACACAAGCTAGAGTCATCTGAGAGGAAAGAACTTCAACTGAAGAAGTGCTTCCATAAGATCAGACTATAGGCAAGTCTTCAGGGCACTTTCTTAGCTAGCCATTGATGTGGGAGAGCCCAGAACACTGTAAGTGGTGCCACCCATGAACCAGTGCTATAAGAAAGCAGGCTGAGCAAGCTATAAGGAGCAAGCCAGTAAGCAACATTCCTTCATGATCTGTGTACATCAGTTCCTGCCTTCAGGTTCCTGCCTTGTTTGAGTTCTTGCCCTGACTTCCCTGGATGATGGACTATAATCTGTAAGAGGAAATAAACCCTTTCCTCCCCAGGTTACTTTTGGTCATGGTGTTTTATCACATCAATAGTAAAGTAACTAAGACAGTGTCCATCCTCCATCACTGTTGCTACTTCTGTGTGTATCTCTCTCAGTAAACTGGAAGTTCTAGATCTGAACCTAGTGTATCTAGGAATTCTATCAATTCCAAACAGAGCCTATCCACACTAGTCTTTTGACATCCAATTACAAAGTAACCTCAAAACAAGGTAGTTCATCCCATGCTCGTGGATTGTGAGAATTAATACTAGAAAAATGGATACACTACCAAAAAGCAATCTGCGAGTCAAAATCTCAATGTCATTCTGTGCATAAATAGAAAATAAATCCTAAAATTAATATGAAGCCCAAAATACCCAATTTACTTAAAAACAATTCTGAACAAAAAGAATAATGCTGGAAATATCACCATGCTTGATTTGAAGTTATAATATAGAATGGTTGTAATAAAAACACCATGATATTTGTACTAGATAGTGTTATGTCAACTTGACACAAGCTAAATTCATCAGAGAGAAAGGAATCTCAATTAAGAAAATGCCTTCAAAAGCTTGGGCTGTATGAAAGTTCTTTCTTTCTTTGCTTTTTTTTTTTAAAGACAAAGTTTCTATGTGTAATGAACTCAACTTTCCTGGAACTCACTGCTATAGACTAGGATGGCCTTGAACTCACAGAGATCCACCTGTTTCTGCCTCCTGAGTGCTGGAATTAAAGGTGTGCACCACTATACCTAGCTAGGCATTTTCTTAATTAGTGATTAATGAAAGGGGTCTCTGACCATTGTGGGTGGTGCTGTCCTCAGGCTGATGGTCCTGGGTTCTGTAAAAAAGCAGGTTGAGTGAACCATGAGAAGTAAACCAGTAAGCAGCAGTCATCCATGGGCCCTGCATCAGCTCCTGGCTCCAGGTTCCAGCTCCGTTTGAATTCCTGTCCTGACTTCCTTTGATGATGAACAGTGCTATGAAAGTGTAAGCCGAATAAACTCTCTCATTATCAACTTATTTTTTGGTCATGTTTTTTCATTGCAGCAATAGAAACCCCAACTAAGGCAGCACTGGCATAAAAATACACACATAATCAACATAATAAAATAGAGGAGTGAGGTATATAAAAGCACACAACTATAACTGCCTGACTGTTTACAAAATGCCAAAAATATATGTTGGCAAAAAGACAACCTCTTTAACAAATAGTGCTAAGAAAACTGGATATTTACATGTGAAAGAATGAAACTGGATACCTAACTCTCACACTGCAGAGAAATAAATTCCAAAGAGTCAAATGTAAGACCCCAAACTCTGAAGTTATTAGAGAAAATGTAGTGAACACGTTTTAAGATAGAGGTATATGAAAGGACTTTCTGAGTCGGATTCCAGTTGTTCAGGCTATAAGACAAACAACTGAAAAATGGGACTGCATGACATTAAAAAGTTTCTGCACCACAAACAAAACAGTCAAGTTTTGTTAGAGACAGCCTGAATAAAGGGAGAAAAAAGCTATACGTCTGACTGGGGATTAATATATGAAATAGACATATACTAAACAACCAGAAACCAAACCCAATCAAAAGTAGACTAAGGAAATGAGCAGGCAGTTCTCAAGAAGACAAAGCACAAATGACCAATAAACAATGACAAAAATGTTCAACCTCATTAGTCATCAGAGAAATGCAAATCACAGCAATATGGGGAGTTCATCTCACCCTAGTGAGGATGTCAGTTATTAAGAAAACAAATTACAGCAAATTCTGGCAAGGAAGCATTTCCTGCATAGTGGCCAAACCCTCTCAGGCATCCATGAACAGGAGCCCAGATGAACCAGGATAAGCCATGGCTTCTTTCCATGATGCTGGAGCAATGAAGGCAGGAACTGAGCATGGGATGCAGGGGATGGATGTGTTTTCCTAGGTCCTAACTCGTACAGGGAGAGTGAGATGGGCCCAGGTCAAGGGTGGCACATGAAATGTGAGATCATCTCAGAGTGCTGGCTGCATTTCAAACCTCTGAGATTTATTCAGAAAATTAAGAAATAAAGACTCTGATAAACATACCTGTTTTTTAAACTTGTTATTGCACACTATGTCGAAACTTTCCTAGTACAAAATGGGTCGATTTCTGTGCCCTTGTCTAGTCAATGATTTAAAAATCACTCAACTTATTACTACAAATATAAATAACATCTTTATCCTCAAAGAATTAATTATTAAACCCAGAAATAATACACAAAGGAAAGAGCTGTATAATACACACAAAATTAAATGTTGCCTGAGGATTGAAATATCATCACTCCCAGGGGACATTCCAATGTCATTAAAACCTGATTTGTCTATAAGGCTATTTTCTCAGTATCTGACTCTGGTCCATTCCAGACTTAGCAAGGCATTTGGCCTATGCTGCTAATCTTCCTTGAAGTTCATTTCTTGTGTTACTCCTGTCTCAGAAATGTAATGCATCACTGAGGTTGTTCTGGGTTTATGATGCACTCACTTTTAATTGTATTAACTTATTGGAAATGGGAAGCAGATGGACACTTGGCCCAGAGATTAAACTCCATCTCTTGTAATTAGATAGTGTCAATTAATGCTTCCGTCGGGTCCTCCTCCTCACTGCCAAATGAGGGAGCATCCCAGTGGAGCTCCTCAAAGCGTCTAAGAACTAATGGTTTGTTCACTTCATCGTTTGCGTTTACTCATGGATACTGAAGAAACAGGAGTCAAATTGTCTTCTTCTCTTTGGTTTTCCTCTAGTGGTTTTGCCACTTGACTTTGCTTTTTGGCAGAGTTGAAACTAAATAAAGGGAATGCTGGATAATGCCTGGCTGAATTTCACTTCCTAATAACAGAACTTACTTGGGGAGAGAATGAATGTCAATAACCTTAGGAAAGTGCTGGACTGTGACATTCAGCCTCTCACTTCTTCCAACGTGAGAATAGGGAAAAGCATGGAGACTGACAATCCTGTGTTTGAATCCTAACTCAGGGGGGAAGTTTTTGAAAGCTGTGGTGTGCTGTTAAGTGTTTAACAAGCAGATCTCAAAATAAATAATTAATAAAAAATCTTGATTTATAACATGTGTCCATTCCTGTGCTGTAAATTCTCTTACCAAAGCTTATTTCAAGTCACTGAATGCAAGGTTAAGAGAGCATACTGTGAGCTCAGTTGTCCCATATAAAGTGGCTGTAGAACACCTCTCAGTTTAAGTCTCTGCTTCTTCATCTACCAAATGATGAGGAGGTAACTTTGAGGGTTATTGTAAAAGCTGAAGTATAATTAGAGATAAAAGAGGTGACTTTTAGATTAAAGATGAAATAACTTCCAGGGTTATTATAATATAAAGATTAAAGTAATAACTGTAATGTGGCTAGGACTCCCTGACCACTAGAAGGTCAGTAAATTGTTCCTATACCTTACCACTTTAAACTGGGCTATAAGAACTGGCTTCACTTTGCTCAGCACTCTAAGCAACAGCCTTAAAATTTTAGCAACTAAATGGCCCCTAAAGGTGTTGCTGGGATCCTGGAGAATTGATTCATATTAATCAAGCTCATAAGAAGCATATATACCTTATAATACCAGTTTACCACTTTGGTTTAGTGCATGCAGAATTTCTGAAACTCAGCCATATAGCATAATAATTAACAGCTAGCATCAAACTAAATGGAGAGAAACTCAAAGCGATTCCACTAAAATCAGGAACAAGACAAAGCTGTCCACTCTCTCCATATCTATTCAATATAGTAAGTACTCAAAGTTCTAGCTAGAGCAAAAGGACAACAATAGGAGATCAAGAGGATACAAACTGGAAAGAAAGAAGTCAAACTTTCACCATTTGCAGGTGATACGATAGTATACATAAGTGACCCCAAAAATTCTACCAAGGAACTCCTATAGCTGATAAACACCTTCAGTAATGTGACAGGATACAAAATTAACTCAAAAACATTAGTAGTCCTTCTACATACAAATGATAAATGGGCTGAGAAAGAAATCAGAGAAACATCACCCTTTATAATAGCCACAAACAACATAAAATATGTTGGTGTAACTCTAACCAAACAAGTGAAAGACCTGTGTGACAAGAACTTTAAGTCTCTGAAGAAAGAAATTGAAGAAGATATCAGAAAATGGAAAGATCTCCTATGTTCTTGGATAGGTAGGATCAACATAGTAAAACTGGCAGTCTTACCAAAAGCAATCTACAGATTCAATGCAATCTCTATCAAAATCCCAACACAATTCTTCACAGACCTGGAAAGAACAATACTCAACTTCATATGGAAAAACAGAAAACCTAGTATAACAAAACAATCCTGTACAATAAAGGAACTTCTGGAAGCATTACCATTCCTGACTTCAAGCTCTACTGTAGAGCTATAATATTAAAAACAGCTTGGTACTGGCATTAAAAACAGACATGTTGATCAATGGAATAAATTGAAGACCCTGACATTAATCCACACACCTATGAACACTTGATTTTTGACAAAGAAGTCAAAATTATACAATGGAAAAAAGAAAGTACCTTCAATAAATGGTGCTGGCATAACTTGATATCTACATGTAGAAGAATGCAAATAGATCCATATCTATTGCCATGCGCAAAATTCAAGTCCAAGTGGATCAAAGACCTCAACATAAATCCAGTTACACTGAACCTGATAGAAGAGGAAGTAGGAAGTAGCCTTGAATGCATTGACACTGGAAACCACTTCCTGAATAGAACACCAGTAGCACAGACACTGAGAGCAACAATTAATAAATGGGACCTCCTGAAACTGAGAAGCTTCTGTAAGGCAAAGAACACTGACAAGAAGACAAAAAGGCAACCTACAGAATGGGGAAAAATCTTTACCAACCCCACATCTGACAGAGGGCTGATATCCAAAATATATAAAGAATTCAAGAAACTAGACAGCAAAATATCAAATAATCCAATTAAAAACTGGACTACAGAGCTAAACAGAATTCTCAACAGAAGAATCTCAAATGGCCAAAAGACAGTTAAGGAATGTTCAACGTCCTTAGCTATCAGGGAAATGCAAATCAAAATGACTCCAAGATACCAACTTACACCTGTCAAAATGGCTAAGATCAAAAACAATGATGACAGCTTATGTTGGAGAGGATATGGAGAAAGGGGAACACTCCTCCACTGCTGGTGGGAATGCAATCTTGTACAGCCACTCTGGAAATCAGTATGGCAGTATCTCAGAAAATTTGGAATCAGCCTACCTTAAGACCCAGTAATACGACTTCTGGGAATATAGTCAAAAGATGCTTAACCACACCACAGGGACATTTGCTCAACTATGTTCATAGCAGCATTATTCATAATAGCCAGAGCCTGGAAACAACCTAGATGCCCTTCAACTGAAGAATGGATAAAGGAAATGTGGTACATTTACACAATGGAGTTTAATGCAGCGGTAAAAAACAATGAAATTTGATCATGAAATTTGTAGGCAAATGGATGGAACTTGAAAAAATCATCCTGAGTGAGGTAACTCAAACCTAGAAAGACAAAAACAGTATGGACTCACTCACAAGTGAATATTAGACTCAAAGCAAAGGATAACCAGGCTACAATCTACAACCCCAGAGAAGCTAGGTAAAGAGGAGGACACTATGAGGGACACACATGGATCACCCCAGGAAGGGGAAAGGATTAAGATCTCCTGGGTAAACTGGGAGTTGGGAATAGAGGGGAGGGGGTAGGAGGTGAAAACATAGGGCTTGAGATGGCCAAGTTGGGGGAGAGACAGTGAGGGAGAGCAATGAAAGAGATAACTTGACAGAGTGTACCATTAAGGGGATGGGGAGAAATCTGCAGCTAGAGAAAACCCCAGGAACTCACAAGACTGTCCTGAGCTAAGACTCAGCAATGGTGGAGAGGGTGCTTGAACTAGCCTTCCTCTGCACTGAGATTGGTGTCTACCCTAATTACATCCAGTGTTGAATGGAAGCATATGCAGAGACCCACAGTCAAGTACTTGGCCAAGATCCTGGAGCTCAGTTGAAGAGAAGGAGGAAGGATTATAAGAGCAAGGAAGACAGAATCATGATGGGAAAAACCACAGAGATAGCTGACCCAAGCTACTGGGAGCTCATTGACTCTGGACTGACAGCTCGGGAGCCTGCATGGGACCATACTAGGTCCTCTGAATGTGGGTGACAGTTGTGAGGCTCAATGTGTTTGTAGGTGCCCTGGCAATGGGACCAGGACTTATCCCAGGTACATGAACTGGCTTTTTAGAGCCCGTTCCCTGTGGTGGGATGCCTTACTCAGCCTTGATGCAGGGGGGTGGGGCTAGGTCTGGTCCCAATTTGGTATGCCAGCCTGTGTTGACTACCCAAGGGAGGCCTTACCCTCTATGAGGAGAGGATGTGGGTGGGATGTGGGGGGGGAATGGGAAGAAGCAGGTAATAGGGAGGGAGGGGAAGCAGGGGTTGGTATATAAAAGGAAAGAAAAAAATTAAATAATAAAAAAAGCTCATCACAAATATCCACAGCTGATCCAAATATAGAGAACAACCAACTGTGTGATACACATCTCCAGTGAATACATTTATAACACAACCCCTATATCCAAAGCTTAGGAATATTGTAGAAGAGGGGTACAAATACTGTAATAGTCACAAAATGTCTGCTGCAAGACAGTGTCTTCAACATAAAAAGACCTTTGCAGTGACAGCACCTGTTGACATGCCAGCACGGATGGGGAAACTCTCATGATTCCTCAGCCCTAGATGAAGAGCTATAGGCAATCAATTGCTGCTGAGAGAGGAAGAACAACTCTGTGGGATGTACACCCTGATAGGTTATCCAATCCCAAGCTCTAAACACATACATATTCCAGCAACACTAAAAGGACTTAGCAAGTAGTCTACATACATATATGATATGTATGGAACAGTAACAACAAAAGGAGAGGTCATGAGTTTGAGAGGGAGTGGGATGCGGCACAGAAAGAGTTGATGGGGGAAAGAGAAGGGTAGAAATAAGTAAATACAGTGCTTGTACATGAAATTATAAAAAAAATGAAGTAAATGTAAAAAAAAAAATCTAAATGGAAAGAAAGAGAAGTCTGGAGCTGAGGAAGCACCTTCAGAATTTTCAAGGTAGAAATGATACAGTGTAGCCTTTACACCATGCTGATCAGTCACTGGATAAGGCCTTCTGATAGAAGAAGCCCTATTAAGGGTGCACAATTTTCTTCGAAAGAGTCTGACAGCCGAGACTGTTTTCTAACCGAAATTCCAAGTGCTTGAGAAGTAATAAATCATAGCATCTATTCCAAGAAGGAAAGATTTTCTACACTGAGAAAAGAAACCTCAAGAAGCCATGGGTGTCATGAATGTGGTTCACTGTTTGTCATGGACAAGATCCCACAAGAAGATTCTGAGCCAGAGACAGCAGTTTGCATGCAGTAGTTGATTGGGCATTGGTCTCAGGAACAACTGAGATGAATAATCCTTTACGGGAGTGAGTGACACGGACTGGGAAAAGAAGAAATTGAAGTTGAGAAATCAGCTAATCTGCCAGTAGAGATGTTCTGAATCAAAGTAAGTGATGTTAGCCTTGTACCACAGCACTGATCAGTCATGGGAGGTCACTCCAAAAAAAGGGGTGCATAAAGCCATTCCCAAGGCAAAGAGCAAGAGACAGAAGAAACTCCTTTGAGCAGTCAGCAAAGACAACCTTGAACCATCAAGAGATGAATATATTATTCCACGAAAATCATATGTATACTATTACAGGGAAAGTAAAGTTTCCAGTATTCTTGCCTCATCGGGGCAGGGAAATAACACATTTTCCTGATCTATGGCCACACAGAATGTACTTAAGGTTGTGTCAATGTTCTATTTACAAGGCAAGGCTAACACATCTCACCTTCTGTGGTAGCAGAAGTGAAGGAATACCACTAGACTAAATCTTCAGTACTTGAGTGTCATCCTCTAACACCCAGGGCAGACGAATCTGTGGCTAAGAAATGGCAACTTGACTTTTCTATCTTGTTTAGAAAGGAATTAATTCAACCAACTCAGGTTGGAGTCCTGCCAGCTATCATGTATGTTTGGAATAGATATTTGAAGAGGAGGAAAATGAGCCCTGGATGGAGAATGAGAAGGGAAAAAAAAAATCAATGAATAAAAGCAACTACTACCAAACATGATGACCTGAGTTCAATACTGAGGTACAAGAACCAGCTCTCAAAAATTGTTCTTTAATTTCCACATGCACGGCATGGCATATCCACAACCCCACATTTGCCAGGATATGTATGTGTGTGCACACACATACATAGAACTTAAATTTATATTTTAAAAAACCTTTAATAGCATGCTGAAAAGCTGATCATAGCTATTACCTCTTCCATTCCCCTGGAACCATCTCTGACTCACAACATCTCTGTCTCACTTTGTGACATGCCCATTAATAGAAAATGTTTCTCTCCCCTGTTCTAAAGCATCAACCTACATATGTTATTGTATGGTCTTATGCAAGTTACATTTTAAGCCTAAATTTCCTCATCTTCAAAATGGAGGAAAAAATAGGCTTGATCTTGAGGCTTGATCCTGAAATGCTGGGACAAAGATGATGATGGTGATGATGATGATGATGATGATGATGATGATGATGACTATGACAGTGACAATGGCAGAATGAATTAATGAATTTAAAGTACTTAAAGTGACTGGCTCATAGTAGCTTATAGGTGATTAACCTATTTTCACTATATAGGGTTTTTGTAGGAATAGAGAGGCTATTATCAGACAGACCATCAGGAAAACAGAAATCATACTTTGTACTCCAGGAATTATAGGTCTCAATATAGAGAATTAGAGGCTCATTCAACCACTCAAGAAACTCATCAAGTCAAACACCAGGGAAACCATCTCTGCTGGTTAGACTTTGTGTCAACTTGACACAAGCTAAAGTCATTTGTGAAAAGGGAACCACAGTTGAGAAAAATGCCTCCATATAGATTGGTCTGTGGGACATTCGGGAAGTCTTCAGATATATGTGTGTGTGCGTGCGCGCGCGTGCGTGCGTGCGTGCGTGCGTGTGTGTGTGTGTGTGTGTGTGTGTGTGTGTGTGTAAATCAAGCTAAGCAAGCTAGTAAACAGCATTCCTCCATGGCTTCTGCTACAGTTCCTGCCTCCAGATTCCTGCCCTAATTTGCCTGAATAATGGACTATGATCACATGATCCCTTTCCTCCTCTGGGTTGCTTATGGTCACAGTATTTATCATAGCAACGGAAAGCAAACAAGAGCATCATGCCCCAAATCTCAGCCTAGAGTAGTGAAGTGCATGCTCTGAGCTCACCAGACATCACTGCAACTCTTCACTTCTGCAGCCCTTCTGCCTGTGACATCTGTTTGGTTTAAAGAAGTTCAAACACATCACAGGCTTACTGGAAAGATGGTCCAACAGACTCAAGACTACCCTATTTGACATATTCCTCCTCTACTTCTTGTGAGACTAAGGCTGGGCTTTTCTTCCTGCTGCAGGTCTAAAGAGAGCATCCTTCCCTGGTAGACTCAGTCTGGAACCACATGGGAAGAGAGGAACTGTGAATTCCCAGCTTCTTGTTTCTATCTCATCGCTTTAACTAGACTCTCTCTCTCAACTGGAGAACTGAACTGGTTAGACTTTCTCATCTGATCTCCACTCCAATTAGAGGTAATAATGATTGTGGAAGGACTCCAGATATTTAAAACTAGTAATGAGCTGGGTAACTGAGTGGCTAATCATGTATTATGATACATTTGTTTAGATTCTTCCAGAATTCATCCTGTCAGAAAATACCCATATTTCTTATTAAAATAAAGAATGGTGGTGTGTAAGCAGCCTCCTTTAGTTTATAAAGAACTTCCATGATAATTTTTTTCATTTTTACCTTCAGAACAACTCTATGAGTCAGATATTACCAATACAGGATCACAAGTGTGAACATTAAGACTCAGTCTCTACTGGCCAATATCTCCTAAATGTGTCCTACCCTGTCTTCTTCAACGCAACGGAAAAGTAAGTAAGAAAGTAAGCATCTGAACAGCGTGTGTGCTCCAAAAGTGAAAATAATCCAAGCATAAAATTTCAAAACTATACCACTTCATTAAAATGTCTTCACTGCATAATACAAGACATTAAGGAATGTTTCCTGTACATTAAAATCAGATACTCAGAATCTAAAATCCAGGACTTTACAGGACAGCTTCTCTGGTCCAGAAAGGTAATCACTTGCCTCAGACATATGGCTTTATAATAGTGGAGTTCGAACTGAAAATCTAATAGCTATACTCTAAGACCTTCTGGTCATTTTTGTTCCTGAGATGACTTTCATTTTTCGAGTAGGGAGTGTGTGGAGGGACTGGGGATTGAAACCAGGACCAATATACTGCATGTACTGCCTTTTAAATTTCTATTCATTCATTTATTTATTTAATTTTGAAAGAGAGTCTCAGTTTGGGGCTCTTTCTGGTCTAGGTCCCACTGTGTAGATCGGGCTGGTCTCAAACTCACAGAGATTTGCCTTCCTTTGCCTACTGGGTGCAGGGATTAAAGGAGTGCACAGTCACACGCAGCACTATGGTCTTTTAATTTTTTACTTTTTAAAAAAATGTTATTTATGTATTTTTTGTATATGAGTGCTCTGTCTGCATGTACTCTGGTATGCCAGAAGAGGGTATCAGATCCCATTATAGATGGTTGTAAGCCACCATGTGGTTGCTGGGACTTGAACTCAGGACCTCTGGAAGGACAACCAGTGCTCTTAACCACTGAGCCATCTATCCAGCCCAATTTTTTAGTTTTTTTGACACAGGGTCTTGCTAAATTATTCACACTGGGCTTGAACTTGCCATTCTCTTGTCTCAGCCTCCCAAGTAGCTAAGGTTACAGGCACATGACCCTGTGCTCAGCTAATTCTGGTTATTAAAACATTCTTTCCTCATTGTCTATAGAAGATATGGCTGTCTGGATGTTTTAGTCTAGAAAGCAAGTCTTTGACTAAGCTTGTGATGTCCAAGCACAAAGTGTCAACTTAACAATAATGGAATCCAGGGCAGGAAGAGAGCCTAAAATGAGTTCTAAGCAAGATAGTTCCAATATGCCTCAAACATGTTGAAAACAGCTGCACCAATTAAAAGGCAATTAAATGTGTAATAAATGGAAATGCTACCAAACTGTTCTGTAAAAAAGTCTAAATGAGAATTGCTGCATGTAGTCACAGAGTAAGAATTGTGTGCCAGACTCAAGGTTACACACTTTTTCTGAGCAATACCAGAGAGGCATCTTTAAAATCAACAGCTTAGCAATACTCTTTTCAGAGTGTGACTCTATCTTGTGAAGATGGTGTCATTTCTGCAAGCCCAGTGAAAGGGATAAAAAAAAAGGATGCAAAACACATAATGGGGGTAGAAGAGTTAGAGGGAAACCCAGGAGTGAGACCTCAGAGGTGCCCAAGCTTGCAGTCTGTAAATGTGCCCATCATGTGATATAGAGCCAGGTAGAAGCAGCAGAAGAGTGAAATGAACGAAGGAGGAGCTTTATAGAATGGAAGAGTCAATACTAATACCTCTGCTTTTGGAGAAGAACCAATTCATCTTTTCTGATTTCATAATTTTACAGTAAGGAAAAAATACTATGTACCCTGGTTGGTCCTTGATATATCAAATAAATGTTTGTTACTTGTTTCTATATTAAAGGCCCCTCTTGATTGCCAGACAACAGTGTGGTGGTTTAACTAGGAATGGCACCCATATGCTCAAATATTTGAATGCTTGGTCACTAGAGAGTGGTGCTACTTGAGATTAGGAGGTATGGCCTTGTTGAAGTGGGTGTGGCCTTGTTGAGGTGGGTGTGGCCTCCTGGAGGAAGTGTGTCATGAGGAATGGGCTTTGGGGTTTCAGAAGCCCAAGCCAGTCCCAGTGCTTTCTCTCTTCCTGCTGCCTGTGGATCTGGATGTGGAATGCTTGGCTTCTTCTTCAGCACCATGTCTGTGCATACTGCCATGCTTCCCACCATGCTGATAATGGACTAAACTGCTCTAACTATAAGCAAGCACCAGTTAAATGCTTTCCTTTATAAGAGTTGCCATGGTCATGGTGTCTCTTTATAGCAATAGAACACAAGACACATGACTATGAATATTCATGGAAACTGGACCAGTATTTGCTATAGGATAGGGTTCATTAAGCACTTTGACCTAATTCAATTAGGACAAAGTCTGGGAAAGTGAATGTCTAGACAGACTTAGAGCATCAGAAAGTTAACAGCTAATCCACCTGAGAAGCCAACTATGTACATGTTCCACTGTGTCTCTGTCAGTCTCCATCAGGTGGCTGGGGGTAAGACTGATCTAGAAAATCCAGAGTCGAGAAGGAGACCTACCACAGAAGAAGAGAGTAGATAACCTGAAGCTCCCTGGCAGCTCAGCATCCTTTAGTTACTACATTTAACCCAAATGATTTTCAGCCACTAAGTGTTGTTGTTTTTCTTTTTGCTTCTAAAACCCATGCAAGTTCCCCTTTCATCCATTTGCTAACAAAAACCAGACAATGAATTTTGTAGGACAACATAGTAGGGCAGGAAAAGTAAGTTACATATGATCTATGTAAGTTCATATACAGGGTAGGAGAAGAGAAAGGAAGAAGACCAAAAGACATTGGGGCCCCTCATCAGGTAAAGAATTGAAGGAGTATACATGTATGTTAGAGATTCACTCACCTTAAGTGCTGATTTGTAATAACTTGAAGGTTAGCTGTTCTTCTGTTAGGACATGCTGCGTCCCTTGTGTATGTCTATAATTGGGACTACTCTTTCAAAGCATCTGAGAGAGACCACCATGAAGAGTTGACTGGAGCCACCTGAAGTCGACTTTCTCTCCACAGCAAAGTTTCTTTACAGTGTGTTAGAATGACAATGAAAGGAACTGTTTGAGGGAATCTCAGTTATGTTCTAAATGAATTTTGCATAAGCTGCTATTATAGGTAGTGAGATATAAATATGACAAGTATTCTAACTCAGAGATGGGTACACACTTAAAGGAGTCAATAAAGGAATATTTCTGCATTGTTTTCCTGGGTCTTGCAGGTGGTAAATAGGAATAGCAAAAATATATGAAAATTGGATTAAGGTTGCAAAATTCTTATGAGCAACCTCATAAAATTCTATGCTATTTTGGGAAAGAAAGGGCATAAACAATCTTACCCAGCTGGGAACCTTATGAACTACAGAAAGAGCCTGACAGGCAAGATGTGCCCACTTGTGCCATTGCTATGGGCATATCCAACACTTCTCCAGTTAGCTTGCAGGCCCACTGCACAGGAAGGAATCTACATCAGATACTATAAACTTTGTTGAAAAGCCAAGAGTAAGGGAGACCACAAACCTTAGGGGGTAACTGAGCACTGTTGTGTAGCTAATTTGACACAGTGTCAAACTGTCCTCTAAATATTTTTATTTATACCTGTAAACAAGTGTAACGTTCATTCTTAGTTAGAGAAGCCACTTATTTTAGTAAAAGGTAGTGAATGCAGAGCCTCCATAAGACGTTGAGAATAAATGCTTAGTGAGTATTAGAACCTATGAAAGAGATTGCTACCATCACTAAGGCTCAGGTAAAATTGAAAAAAAAAATAAGCAGGGGCTGAAAGAACATAAGAGACAGAAAATAAGGAGAAGGATTGTAAAAAATACCAACTTTTGGATGTAACAATAATATAACACTGCCACTGCAATCAAGAACCAACAGCATCTATGGATGCCTGTACTAAATGTGGCGATTTGAATAAGAGTGGCACCCATTGGCTCATATTGAATGCTTAGTCATCAGGTAATGGAACTCTTTGATAGGGTCAGAAAGATCAGAAGTGTGGCTTTGTTGGAGGAAGTATGTCACTGGGGATGAGCTTTGAGGTTTCAAAAAGCCCATTTCAAGCCCAGAGACTCTTTTTCTTCCTTCTGCCTGTGGATCCAGATGTGGAACTCTTAGCTACTTCTCCAGCACCATGTCTGCCATCACATCACTGTGCTCCCTGTTGTGCCCATATCGAGATCCCCAGAAAGACTACCAAAGATGAGCATGCCGGAATGCAAAAGCAAGGTTTAATTCAGGATATACAAGCCTAAGCAGAGACTTCATCTAACAGATCCAACACAGTGGAGGCTGGAGGAAGTGTCCACCTCTTGCAAGCTCAGTTTTTAAAGGCAAAAACCATAAGGCTAGTATAGGGGTGCTAGTATGGGTACAATTCTTATTGGCTCACTTCTAGGGGCTTTCTAGAAATCATGGCTTAATCTTACTTCTAAGGGGGTGGTTGCCCGCCAGCATTTCTCATTGGCTGCCCTCAGGTGGGAACATTTCTGTGGTCAGTTACCCTGGAAACCAGGGAGAGGACATTCCATAGTCCAGCAGTCATTATCTCGTGACTACCTTGTGACTCTGTACTTTTACACTTCCTGGTTTCTGGAATCTGAACTGACTGGTTTTAGTAACTCATGGCCTGTACCTAAAAGGAGAAATCTCAGGCCTTAGTTTTAGGGTGAAAGCATTTTGGTCTTATTTCTAAGATGACGCATTTTGGTCTCACACTCCCCACTATGATGACAATGGACTGAACCTCTATAACTGTAAGCAAGTACCAATTAAATCCTTTCCTTTATAAGATTTCCTTGCCATGGTCATGGTGTCTCTCCCCACCAGTAGAACACAGACTAAGACAGAAGTTGGTACCAGGTAGTGGAGAATTTCAGTGACAGACCTGACAGTGCTGCTTGTTAGCAGAATGTGGGCTTTGGGACTTTGGATTAGGAAAGCTGTTGAACACTTTAAGTGGGGCTTAATGGACCATACTAGTAAAAGTGTGGAAGACAGTAGTACTGAGAGCAATGTGGATTATGATGGCTGGCTCAAGAGGTTTCAGAGAAGCAGAATATTAGTAAGTGGTCCAGAAACCATTCTAGTGATATTTTGGTAAGCGATATTTTCTGCCCTTGTCTAAAAAATCTGCTTGGGGCTCAATTGAAGAGTTTTGGATTAATAGCATTGGCAATGCATATTTCAAGATGGGCTAGTATTGATTGTGTCATGTGGTTATTAGTGGTCACTCTTATGCAGATCTATAATAAAAAGGAGCAAGGTAAGTGAGGTAAAATGCAAAATGTACAGTTTGAGGAGAAAAGGTACATCAGGAAGTACAATAGAACTAAGTCCAGTGCTTGCAGAGATAAAATGTTTCAAGAAAAGCCTGATTCTAAGTAGAATAAAAGGAGTGGTGACCTTAGGGCAAGGCCCCACCCAGCTAACCTTCCAACTGAAAAAAAAAAAGGAATTTAAGAAAAGCTTAAGCAGTGGAGAAAAACATCAAAAACAGAAATCTGGTGCAAAGGTAGTTGAAGGAAAAGGGCAAGTTTCAACCCCAGAAGGCAGTAGAATTTGGCGGCTTTGGCCACATGTTACTGGCTGTAGGGTCAAGGATACAAGAAAGGGGTTGTGGAATATCCCTCTGAGGCTAGGAAAAGCTGCTGAGGTCTGGTGTATGCCAAGAGTATCCCTGCGTGGAGGCCCAGAGAGGCCATTGTATGAACCTGTGAAAGTGAAAGCCTGTGAAAGTGAAGCCTGGGTTTTGTTGGATATTCCAAGACATTGGAGATGCTGGAGTTATGGGATACCCGCTAAGAAAAGCTTCTAATAGGGTGTGGAACCAGCCCAAGAAAGGGAAGTGTGTTGCTGTCAACAAAGCTGAAAGGAATTGGAGATCTGAAGAGCATTTTGACATCAGATATGGAGATGCAGAATTTGGAGTTTGCCCTGCGGGTTTTGGGTCTTGCTTTGGTCCAGTATTTCCTCACTATTTACCTTTTCCTCACTATCAGAATGGTAATGAATATTTTATATCATTTTTTTATGCTGAAAGTATGTGATCTGCTTTTTTGATTTCTATTTTACAGGGGTTATGGTTAAGAAATTGGCATGAGTCTCAGAAGAAACTTTGAACTTTGGACTTTCAAAGAATGTTGAGATTGTGATAGACTATGGGGACTTTTGAAGTTGGATGAAATGAATTTTGTATTATTGCTATAAGCCTAAGAAGGCCATGGAGTGAAATGTGGTTGTTTGAATGATAATGGCCACCAATAGTTTCATAGATTTAAATACTTGGTCATCAAGGAGAAGCACTATTTGAAAGGTTTAGAATGTGAGGCCTTGTTGGAGGAAGAATGTCACTGAGGGTGGACTTTGAGATTTCACAAAGCTCAAGCCCAGTGATTCCCTCCCTTCCTGATGCCTGCACACTCAAGTGTAGAACTCTCAGCACTTTTCTAGCACCATATCTTCCTGAATGTTGCCATGCTCCTCACCATGGTGACAATGGACTAAACTTCTGAAACAGTAAGCAAGCCCCAATTAAAATCTTTCCTTAAAAGAGTTACTGTGGTCATTGTGTCTCTCCATAGCAATAGAACACTGATTAAGACACTAGTGTGCATAAGAATGGGCTGTCAACAGAACAGATGAGTGATCTGCCTACCAGTGAAATTGCACCCCTCCCTGGTTTCTGCCCGTGATGACCTTTCCAGAGGCCCACACCATGCCACCTAATCCACTTGTCCCTGAAACTTGTCCCTCCCACCAAGCCCAGAAGACTTTCACTAGGCAAGCCTAGGTCACACAAATCAGAACAGGTGAGCAACCCTCGTACTATTAGAACTGTACCCCTCCCTAGATTCTGTCCCCATGAGCCTTCACCAGGCTAACACCATACCAAATTGTCTCTAGCCTGATGCTGCTGGGCCCTGTCCCCAACTCCAGCAGACTTCCACCTCTGAGGTACAGAACATACCAGCCATAAATGCCCTTACCAGTCAGCAAGCAGCCCCTCCTCAGAACTCCAGCAGACTCCAAATACCAAGACATAGTCAACACCAGTTGGAAGAACAGACACCATAGGCCCAAGTACAGGCCACAGCATTCAAAAGAATAGCCCCAGCACCTCTAGCAGAGATCAGGCTGGTCCTTGATACCCTGGAAGAATACTCAGGCTTTATGGAGGCCAGTCTGGATCTAGAGACCCAAAAAGGCTTTGGCTTTACTGGAGGGCAAACCAGATCAAGGGACCCAAGGCCCCCAAAACTCCAACAGAGATGCCCTACTAGACCTAAAGACTCATCAGTTACCAGAACCCTTGGCTACTTAGGTCAGAAGACCAGAGAGGAAACAGAAGCCAAGGAACAAAACACCCATCCAACAGGCATACACAGGAATCAACACCTAGACCTATAATCACCCCAAATCCAGATGGATAAATGCCAGTGAAAGAAGAACACAATAATAGAAAGGGCAGTATATTACCACTAGAACACAGTTATCCTACAACAGCAAGACATGAACATTCCAAGACAGCTAACACATAAGAAAAAAAACATAAAAATAATTTTATGAAGATGGTAGAGGAAATAAAAAAAAATCCCTTAAAGAAATGATGGGAAAGACAACCAAAAAAAATGGAGGAAATCAATATATCTCTTAACAAATGTCAAGAAAACCAAGGAGAGCCTGAACTGGCCTACTCTGGTAATCGGAATAGTGAATAGCCTAATTATTGTCATAGAGCCTTCATCCAGTAACTGGAAGCAGATGCAGAGATCCATGGCCAGGCACCAGGTTGAGCTCCAAGAGTCCAGTTGATGAAAGAGAGGAGGGATTATATGAGCAAGAGTCATCAAGATCGTGATGGGGAAATGTATAGAGATAACCAGGTCAGATTAGTGGAAATTTATAAACTGTGGACCAATAGCTGTGAAGCCCCCATGGGACTGGACTAGGCCTTCTGCATAGGCAAGACAGCTGTTTAGCTTGAACTGTTTGGGGCTCCCCTGGCAGTGGGATCAGGATCCATTTCTGGTTCATGAGTGGGCTTTTTGGAGCCCATTACCTATGGTGGGACATCTCACACAGCCTTGAGGCAGGGAGAGGGGCTTGAACCTGCCTCTATTGAATGTACCAGGCTCTGTTGATTCCCCATGGGAGTCCTTGCCTTGGAGGAGTTGAGAATGGGGCATGAGTTAGGGGGAAAGGCTGGGGTAGGAGGGAGGAGAGGGGCATCTGTGATTGGTACATAAAATGAATAGAAAATTTCTTAATTAAAAAAAGAAAATCAAGAAATAAAATAGTTGACAGAAACAAATCTGTTCAAAACTTGAAAAGAAAAATAGAAGCAATAAACACACATACATACATACACACACACACACACACACACACACACACACACACACACACACACACATAAATTCAAAAAATTGAAAACCTGGGTAAGTGAACAGGAACTACAGATGCAAGTATTACCAACAGAATACAAGAGATAGAGGAGAGAATCTCAGGCATTGAAGAAACAATGGAGGAAATAGTTTTATTGGTCAAAGAAAATGTTAAATCTAAAAAGTTCCTAACACAAAACATCCAGAAAATCTGGCACACTATAAAAAGATCAAACTTCAGAATATTAGAGATGGAAAAAGAAAAATCCCTGCTCAAAGGCTCAGAAAATACACTCAACAAAATCATAGAAGAAAATTTTTCCAATCTAACAAAAGACATGTGATAAAGGTACAAGAAATGTATAAAACACCAAATAGATCAGACCAGAAAAAAAGTTCCCTTGCCACATAATAACCAAAACACTAAACATGCAGAATAAAGAAAGAATATTGAAAAGCTGCAAAGGAAAAAGGCCAAGTAAACATATAAAGGCAGACCTATTAAAATTATATTCGATTTCTCAAGGGTGACTCTAAAAGTCAGAAAAGCCTGGACAGACCTCTTGCAGATTCTAACAGACCATGGATGTCAGCCTAGACTACTATACTCAGAAAAACTTTAAGTCAGCATAGATGGAGAAATCAAGATATTTCATGACAAAGCCAAATTGAATTGATATCTATCCACAAACCCAGCTCTGTAGAAGGTACTAGAAGAAAAACTCCAACCCAAGGAAGTTAGCTATACCCACAAAAACATAGGCAATAAATAATCCCACACCAGAGGGAAACATACACACACACACACCACCACCACCACCACCACCACCACCACCACCAAAAACAACAGCAATAAGAAAATAACAGGAATTAACAATCAGCAGTAATTAATATCTCTCAGTATCAATGGACTCAATTTACCAATAAAAGAACACAGGCTAACAGAATGGATATGAAAATAGGATCCATCCTTTTGCTGCATATCAGAAACACACCTCAGCATCAAAGACAGACATGCTCTGGAGAACCACTAGGCCTCCTCAAAGTGAGGTGATGGTCTCAGAGTAAAGGGTTGGAAAAGATTGTCCAATGAAATGAACCACAGCTAGTGTGTAACTATCATAATATCTAACAAAGTGGATTTCAAATCAAAATTAAGCAAAAGAGATAGTAAAGGACATTTCATATTCATCAAAGGACAAATCCACCAAGATGATGCCTCCATTCTGAACATCTATGCCTGAAACACAAGGACATCCACATTTGTAAAAGAAACATTACTAAAGCTAAAATCACATCTAGAACCCCACACACTGTGGGAGACTTCAACACTCCACTCTCACCACAGACAGGTCATCCAGACAGAAAATAAACAGAGAAATAAGGGAACTAACAAATGTTATGAGTCAAATGGACCTGACAGACATCATTAGAACATTTCACCCAAACACAAAAGAATATACATTCTTCTCAGCATCCCATGGAACCTTCTCCAAAACTGACCACATACTCAGCAACAAAACAAATCTCAACAGACACACACACAAAAATTGGAATAACCTCCTGTATTCTATCGGACCACCATGGATTATAGTTAGAATTCAACAACAATACACAATACAGAAAGCCTACAAACTCATAGAAACTAAGTAATGCTCAATTGAATCACCACTGGGTCAAGGAAGAAATAAAGAAAGAAATTAAAGACTTCCTAAAATTCAATGAAAATGAATGCACAACATACCCAAACTTACGAGACACTCTGAAAGCAGTGCTAAGAAGAAAGTTCATAGCACTAAGTTCCTACATAAAGAAATTGAAAAAAATCTCACACTAGCAACTTTACATAACACCTGGAAGCTCTAAAACAAAAATAAGCAAATACACCCAAGAGGAGTAGATGACAGGAAATAAACTCAGGGCTGAAGTCAATAAAATATAAACAAAGAGAACAATACAAAGAGTCAATGAAACAAAGAGTTTGTTCTTTGAGAAAATCAACAAGATAGAAAAACCCATATCTAAATTAACTAATAGACAGAGAGAGAATATCCAAATTAACAAAATCAGAAACAAAAAGGGGGAACATGACAATAGACACTGAAGAAATCCAGACAATCATTAAGTCATACTTCAAAAACCTGTACTACTCAAAATTGGAAAATGTAAAAGAAATTGACAAATTTCTTGATAAATATCACATACCTATTGATTCCCCAGAGTCCAAGGGGGCTTTGCTATATCTGGCATGGGATAGCAGAGAAAAAAATCTACATACATTATGTTCTTATGTCTGTTAACTTTATTCCTCTAAGACAAAATTACATCAATTCAGCTATAGTTCCACTAGGCATTCAAGGCAGGAATAACTCTAGAATAGCAAGCTTTATATCCGTCTACTTTATTTCTCTGGGATGAAATCCTGTCTCCATAACTGCAGTTCTGTCCAGCTCCCTAGCTCATAGTCCAGCTAACGACTAACTCCTATGCTTTCAACCTCATCTTCATCCTCTGTGTCCTTTTTCTCCATCTCTGCTACTCTCTACTCCTGGCACTCAGAAAGCTCTACTCCAGATCTGCTTACCCTCTAGAGAATCTCTGTCATCTTCTCTTCTCTCTCACCCTGCTGTTCTGGCCTTTTCTTTCTCTGGGTACCTCATTCCCTGCCTCCTCAGGAATGTTGTTTGATCTCTCACTTTGATATGTAAAAACCTCTTTTGTTTTCAGTCAAAATGCTCTGGAGAACCACTAGGTGCTGTGGGATGTTCTGTATGGCAAACGTGTTGCTGATTGGTCAATAAAACACTGATTGGCCATTGGCTAGGCAGGAAGTGTAGGCGGGACAAGGAGGAGAATAAAGCTGGGAAGTGGAAGGCTGAGTGAGAGAGACACTGCCAGCTGCCATGATGACAAACAGCATGTGAAGATGTCGGTAAATCACGAGCCACGTGGCAAGGTATAGATTAATAGAAATGGATTAATTTAAGCTGTAAGAACAGTTAGCAAGAAGCCTGCCACGGCCATACAGTTTGTAACCAATATAAGTCTCTGTGTTTACTTGGTCGGGTCTGAGCGGCTGTGGGACTGGCAAGTGAGAGAGATTTGTCCTGACTGTGGGCCAGGCAGGAAAACTTTAGCTACAACTAGGCCTCCTCAAAGTGAGGGGATGGTCTGAGCTTCATTAGCACAGGAAACAAAGCTATGAGTCTCCTGCCAGCTTGTCTCCTAAACTCAGCAGGGCAGTTAGTAACTTAGTAGGTTCAGCAGGTCTGGGGAGCTGAACTGTTTACCAATAGGTCTGGACACACAAGGATTTCATAGCAAAAGACAGCTGAAATGTTAAAGGCTGGGTAACACCAAATATTCGTAATAAATGGCTTTGACTTTTGACAGACCCTTGGCTGGTCAAAGTCCAGCTTTAATACACAGTTGAATCTCTATGATATATTCTTGTGGCCCACAAGACATATCAAAATTAATTCAAGAACAGGTAAACAATTTAAACAGACCTATGGCCCCCAAGGAAATAGAAGCAGACATTAATAGTCTCCCAATCAAAAAAAAAAAAAAAAAAAAGCCAGGGCCAGATGGTTTCAGCACAGAAATGTAGATGTAACCAACCTTCTTATTAAATAAGAAACACAGAACCAATGCAAAGAAGAAAGCCAAGAGGTCAGAGCTAAGAGCTAAAACCTTACCCTTCCTCTTGCGGTGGTCCTACCTCTCCAAACCAGAGCTACTTTCTGTGTTAAAGTCCTTATATAGAATTTCTGTTCTGCCTTCTCATTGATTGTAAACCCAACCACATGACCGCCTCATCACAGCCTATCTGTATAGACCTCCAGGTTTTCCATGATTGGTATTGAGATTAAAGGCATGTGTATCCAATACCAGCTGTATCTCTGAACACACAGAGACTTACCTAGCTCTGCCTACCAAGTGCTGGGATTACAAGAGTACGCCACCACTGCCCTGCTTTCCTATGGTTTGCTAATAGCTCTGACCTGCAGGTAACTTTATTTATTAACATACAAATAACATTTTAATACAAATAAAATATCACCATACAGAATTCTACCAGACTTTCAAAGAGCTAATACCCCAAACTCCTCAAATTATTCAACAAAACAGAAACAAAAGGAACATTGCCAAATTCTCTTTATGAGGCCAGTTACCCTGATACCCTAACCACACAAAGACTCAACAAAGAAAGATAATTACAGACCAATTTCCATCATGAACATAGATGCAAAAATACTCAACAAAATACTGGCAAACAGAATCCAAGAACACATCAAAAATATCATCTACCATGATCAAGTAGGCTTTATCCTAGAGATGCAGGTTTTCAACATATGAAAACCGGTGAATATAATCCACCATATAAACAAACTGAAAGGAAAAATCCACATGATCATCTCAGTAGATGCTGAAAAAGCCTTTGATAAAATTCAACACCCCTTCATGATAAAAGTCTTGGAGAGATCAAGGATACAGGAATATATCTAAATATAATAAAAAGCAATATACAGAAAGCCTACAACCAACATCAAATTAAATGAAGAGAAATTCAAAGCAATTTCACTAAAATCAGGAACAAGACAAGGCTGTCCACTCTCTCCATACCTATTCAATATAGTACTTGAAGTTCTAGCTAGAGCTATAAGACAACAAAAGGAGATCAAAAGGTTAAAAATTGGAAAGGAAGAAGTCAAACTTTTGCTATTTTTCGATAACATGATGCTGTACATAAGTGACCCCAAAAATATTACCAGGGAATTTCTACAGCCGATAAACACCTTTAGCAAAGTAGCTGGACACAAGATTAATTCAAAAAATCAGTAGCCCACTTATGTACAAATGATATACAAAGGACTGAGAAAGAAATCAGGAAATAATACCTTCACAATAGCCACAAACAATATAAAATACCTTGGAGTAACTCTAACCAAGCAAATGAAAGACAAGAATTTTAAGTCTTTGAAAATAGAAATTGGAGAAGAAATGATAAGATGGAAAGATTTACCATGCTCATTAACGTAGTAAAAATGACCATCTTATCAAAAGCAATCAACAGATTCAATACAATCATCATCAAAATACTGACACATTTCTTTATAGACCCTGAAACAACAATACTCAACTTCGCATGGAAAGACAAAAAACATAGGATAGCTAAAACAATCCTGTACAATAAAAGACTTCTGGAGGTCCCACCATTCCTGATCTCAAGATCTACTACAGAGCTATAGTGATAAAAACAGCATGGTATTGGTATAAAAACAGACACACTGATCAATGGAATTGAATCAAAGACCCACACATAAATGCACACACCTATGTGAGGCAGATAAGGCCCACATGCTCAGCCTCAAGTAAAAAAAGCTGTGACATGTGTAGTAGCACCCTGACCCAGAGGAGCCTGAAACCAGACCCTAAGATGACAATTGCTGATGTAAGGCCCAGGGCAAAAATCAAGAAATGCCACAATAGCCATAGAGGGAAAACCTGCCAAACAGCACACACATAAATATCTCAGCCCTTTGCTTAATAAACGAGATTGCTTGCAAACCTCCCAGAATCTGTGCTGTTAATTCTGTGTCTGCTCACCCCCTTCCCCTGGGGATCAGAGACAGCAGGACCCCAGCTGCAGTGCCAGCAAAACCTATGGACACTTGATTTTTGACAAAGAAGCTGGAACTATATAATTGAGAAAAAAAAGCACCTTCAGCAAATGGTGATAGCATAACTGGACATTGATATATAAAATAATGCAAATAGATTCATATCTATCACCCTACATACAACTCAGGTCCAAGTGGATCAAAGACCTCAACATAAATCCAGTTACACTGAACCTGATAGAAGAGGAAGTGAGAAATAGCCTTGAACACATTGGCATAGGAGACAACTTCCTGAACAGAAACCAGTAGTGTAGACACTAAGATCAACAGTTATTGAATGGGACCTCATGAAACTGAGAAGCTTCTGTTAGGCAAAGGACACTGTCAATAAGACAAAATGGCAACCTTGAGAATGGCAAAAGATCTTCATCAACCCCACATTTGACAGAGGTCTGATCTCTAAAATATATAAAAAAATTCAACAAACTAGACATCATAAAACCAATTAACCCATTTAAAAAGTAGGGTACAGATCTAAACAGAGAATTCTCAAGAGAAGAATCTCAAATGGCAGAGAAACACTTAAAGAAATGTTCATCATCCTTAGCCATTGGGGTAATGCAAATCAACATGACTCTGAATTTCATCTTATACATGTCAGAATGGCTAAGAACAAAAACACAAATGACAGCTTATGCTAGAAAGGCTATGGAGCAAGGGGAACACCCCTTCATTGCTGGTGGGAGTGCAAACTTGTACAGTCATTTTGGAAATCAATATGGCGGTGGTTTCTCAGGAAATTGAGAATCAATCTACATCAAGACCCAGCTATACCACTCTTGGGCATATACCCAAAGGATGCTTAATCATACCACAAGGAATCTTGCTCAATTATGTTCATAGCAGCTTTATTTGTAATAGCCAGAACCTAGAAATGACCTAGCTGTTCCTCAACTGAAAATTGGATAAAGAAAATGTGATATATTTACACAATGGAGTATATATACTCAGCTGTTAAAAAAACAATAACATCACGAAAATTGCAGGGAAATGGATGGAACTAGAAAATAAAATCATCCTGAGTGAAGTAACCCAGACCCAGAAATCAAATATGATATGTACTCACTCCCAAATGGATATTAACTGTAGAATAAAGGATAACCATGTTACAACCCACAGACCCAGAGAGGCTAGGTAACAAGAAGTGCCCAGGTGATGGCTTATGGATCTTCCTAGAAAGGGGAAATAGAAGATATCTCCTGGTTGGCCTGGGTATGGGTGGGCATGGGAACTTGAGGGATCAGGTTTGGGGGTGGGCAGAGGGGAAAAGTGCTAAAAGAGATGACTGGAAAGGGGGCTTTAGGGAGCTGGGTAGAAGCCTGATGCAAGGGAATCTTCCTTGAGTCTATAAGGATGGCCCCAGCTAAGAATTCTGTCAGCAGTGCATCTATAACCTAAACTGGTCATCCCCTGGGTCAGATTGGTAACCACCCAGGGTGTCATTAGAAAGCTTTCACCCAGTGACTAATGGAGGCAAATTCAGAGACCCAAGATCAAACATTGGACCAAGCTAAGGAGACGGAGGAGGCATTATAGGAGCCAGATAGGTCAGGGACATCAGAGAAAAACACACAGAAAAGGCTAACCTGGCTCATGGGCACTTACAAAGTTGAACCTACAACCAGGGAGCCTGCGTGGGACTGACTTAGGCCTTCTGCATATATGTGACAGTTGTATAGCTTGGTCTATTTGTGGGACTTCTGGCAATGGGACCAGGGGCTGTCCCTGGTACTTTGGCTGGCACTTGGGAACCTATTCCTCGTGCTGGATTGCTTTGCCCAGCCTGAATATAGGGGGTGGGGGGCTCTTGTTCTTAAGTCAGCTTGATATGCCATGTTTTGCAAATGCCAATGGGATTCCTGACCCTATCTGAAGAGAAACAGAGGAGGAGTGGATTGAGGGGCAAGGAGAGGGGTGGGGAGGAGTGGAAGGAGAGGAGGTAGGGAAGGCTGCAGTGGGGGTGTAAAATGAATAAATAAGAAAGAAAGAAAGAAAGAAAGAAAGAAAGAAAGAAAGAAAGAAAGAAAGAAAGAAAGAAAGAAGGAAGAAAGAAAGGAAGGAAGGAAGAAAATTTTTTAAAAAGGAAGAGCAAGAGAGAGAATAAAAAATTATGGGCCGTCAACAGTCAACTATGGGTGGAAAAGAAGCTCTTGAAACCTACCCCTTACTGATGAACTATTTGATACTATTAATTTTAGAGAGAGAGAGAGAGAGAGAGAGAGAGAGAGAGAGAGAGAGAGAGAGAGAGAGAGGTCATGAGGTCATTGTCTTCAGTTCCACACCGATTGGTGATCCACCAGGCTCCAGTGGATAGCTGTGATATAATGTTCACAGAGATAGCACATGTTAAGCTAAGTGGGTCACAAAATGGAAGCAAAAGCCATGAATCTGAGAAATGAACTGGTAGGGCTGGAGAAAGGGTTGATAAGGATGGAAAGGAGTTAAGACAGTGTATATGGAGAGACTAATCAGAATACATTGTATATGTATGAAGTTGTCAAGGAACAAAATTTATCAATTAAAAAAAATTCTATACAAAATCTATGTTGAAACAGTCCAACTTTCTTAATTTCCTCTGCTGGTGACACAATGTTTTTCTGATGTAGATTTCCTGGGGGAAAAGCTTTGAGGAACCCGAACTTATCTGGGGCCCTCGCCTCTCCACTTTGTCTTAGTAAAGGTCTAGGTACCACTAGTCAGCATTAACTCTCAAGCCTTTAGCTCCTGAAATAAAAGCTCCTACTTTGGCATTCTCTTCCTCTCTGGCTCCTTACAATTTTCCTACTTTGTTCTGAATGATATGTCTTAAGCTACATTTCCAGTACCTTACATTAGAGTCCTTTAGTGTTTTTACAATTCCAGATTTCTGGAAAATGATTTGATCGAAATGCTTACTTCAATTCCTTCTGCCCAGCGTGCTGCTATAAATGCTAACACCTGAATATACTCCTGCCTTATTTAGAATCTAAGGAAAACAGGCCTGGGCAAAAATATCTCCTTGAGTCTTAGCCTCCAGGTCTCTGAACCAGAGGGGATCCTGGCTCATCACCCTGTTTCATCATCAAATGTGTCAGAGCTCTCTGACATAGAAAGATTTAGATTTTCCTTCCTAAACTTCTGGTTTTTTTTTGTTTTGTTTTTTTAATGCATAGATGTGAGAACCCTAATCATTACCAGTCTCTGAAGGCAAAGGCTCCAAGGGCTCAGCTGTGGTTTTGAAACTCTAAATTAATGACCTGTTGGGTAATAGAGATAAACTCTTAGATTTGTAGATTTCATAAATCATTTGCTCTTCTTTCCAATGCACTGCAGATAACCCGAGACCCACAAGTTGACATGCCTTTCCCGATTAAGAACCAGTCACCAACTGTTATAAAGGGAAAGGAATAGAAAAGAAGCTTGCTCACTCCTAGCTAGAAATATTAAGGTGGGAGTTTTGGCTCGTTCTTCATTTTCAGTTAATGAAGATATTAAGGATTGAAGAAAAGTGAGAAAGTGGAAATAAAACTCGTCTGTTATGCAATCTCTATGCCGGTATCAGACATGGAGTGGAAAACCCTCCCCAATCACATCAGGTCAGACCCATGACATGGGCTGCTGGAACCTGCAAGTCTCTCTCAATAGAAACCAGTCAAAATGATGCTTTTTGTTAAAGGATGATGGCAGAGCAGATCTTCTGTTTGCTAATTGGAGTAGATATCGTTCAAAGCAGGATAGAGCACCCCAATGTAGAGTCAGGGTTCCAGGAAGCATATTAGAAAGACAGAAAACAAAAAGACATGATATCCTAGACTCCCAAAAGACTCTCATGTTGGAAATCTTAGACAACAAAGTACATATAATCAAATTTTGTGAAAACAAAAGCCATAATCCTGTGAATTTCATGATGTCACAAAGGAATCAGGTCCTCATTAAAAAAGGAAATAGATATGAAGTGAAATGTCTTTTAGTATTTATAAAGTTCTTCATTTTTTTAATGAATGTCTTTCTTTCCTGCACTCTTGATTGATAAGACAGAGTAGACATTTCCGTTTTCCTAGTGCTCTGCTCTTTCTGAAATCTTCCTACCGTCCCAGCACCACTGACATTCTCTTTTGTAACTCTACTGTCTTTGCTTATATTGCTTCAGAAAATCTACAAAACTTTAGAGCACAGTTCTTTTATATAAAAACTTCCTGGAATATTGGGTTGTTTCTCCTAAGAAAGGGGGAACTTATGAGTCGGAACAACAGCGGGTTAAATTAAGCCAGGGGATATAGCATGATTGTCACAGGGAAAGTGACAGACTTTCTTGATCACTGCAGTTATTTACAGGAATGCATTTTCTAGGGTCTGGAAGGTAGGAGGTGCTCAAGAAATGTCTTCTAATTCAGTCAGTGGATGAGTGAGTGAGAGAGTTAACTATATGCAGGGCCTAAGCAGCATAAACATTGTAGACCATAGAGAGCTAAAGCAGAGAAGAAACGAATGGATGCTATCAAGGCATTCTCCTGGCCTCATCAGCATCATAGGTGGTCTTGGCAGCAGCAGCACCAACACAGCTGGAAGTGTATGAAAAGTTTATGTACTAAATCATTGCCCTGAATGCTGCAGGGAAGAAAATCAACCAGTGCTATAGTGAACCCATCTGACTCCAGCCCTTTCTTTCCCAGATCACAATTAAATTGCAAGTTAATTTGAGTTGAAATTCATAGCAAGTAAAGAAATATAACTTATATAAATAAAAAAATATTATAGCTTTACAGAGTGATAAATACATGTACATATAATTTTATATTCAAACAAAATGAAGTAAGTGGGAAAAAAGAGTGATGGGGGTAAGGTGAATGGGAAGAGCAGTCTCTACTAGATGAGATTTAGAGAACCCAGCACTGGCTAAAACTTACCTAGTCATAAATTACCTTATGTTGGGTTCTTGGAAGCACCCTACTGACAATGATAGAGTCTACAGATGTTCAATCCATCTAAGCAGCTGATGAGCCAAACATCTAAATGCCTCCATTATAAGTGATACTTTCTCATTCATAAGCAGTAAAGAACTGCTTCTCACTGATTCTTCTGAGAGAGACTTTAGAACAGTGTTTCTCAACCCCCCTAATGCTGAGACTCTTTAATACAGCTCCTCATGTTGTGGTGACCCCCTACCACAAAATTGTTTTTGTTTCTACTTCATAACTGTAATTCTGCTGCTTTCTGAATCATAATGTAAATATCTGACATGCAGGATATCTGATATGCAACCTCTGTGAAAGGCTCATTCAACCCCAAAGGGGCTGCAACCCACAGATTGAAAATCACAGCTTTAGAGGATGTTAAGTTTTTTATTTCGTTGTATGATGCTGCTGTGATATTAAAGTTAAAAGTCAAATGTTAATGCTGAAATTAAAGAGAAGTCCACTCACCTCCATGTGTACACTCACTTCATGGCTAAGGTAACTTCTCTGCTGGTCTCCTATACATTTCTCACATTATTATAATCCGAGTATAGGTACCCAGCTTGATCCAAAATAGTCATCCCAGTCATTTTCCCCACTCTGCAGCATATCTGGAACCCTTAGGATAAACAAGGTTAGTTTGGGCAGCTGAGAATATTGTCCCAAAATTTCCCAGACTTCTTCTTAACTGGAGTTTGATATGTAAATCATTTTTGAGAAAGGCAACACATGTTCCCATGGGGCTTAACCCACCCTTGTCCAGCTTAGCATTTGAGCCCTATCCTGCCTCAGATTATAGGGATCTTCTTTCTTGCCGTCACCCAGGCCTGACTTCTGTCTGAAAATCCCTAATAAATTGAATTCTGTGCAGTTTGGATTGTGTTTCTTTCTTTGGTCTCTCCATTCCTTCTGACTTTGGTGGTCAGTTTTCATACCCTGGATTTTCTAAAACAATGGTTTACTTTCTTCAACTTATAATCAAATTATTTTAAGATATGCCAAATTATTCTAACATCCTATCCTTAAGTTCTATATAATGATTCCTGTTATGCCCAGATAGGGACCCCAAAGACTTCACCACAGACCTTAGGTTCAGAATGCAACAGCATGGTTTATTTCTGTTTGTTTACAAGCCACGGGCAGGGAAGCTCGATCCAAAGCACTCACTTGTAGTCGTGAGGCCAGGAGGAACTTGCTTTTTCTTTGTGTGGCTAGCTTTTTAAAGGCAAAATCCACAAGCCCTTCAGGGGGGTTGGGGGAGTTTTGCACGGGTGCAACTCGGATTGGTTTATTTCTATTTCTGTTCTCTTTTACTGGTTGGTGGTTACAATTTATTGCTTTGGGGGCAGTCCAACACAAGTCCCAGGCTTTGTCCTTGAGCCACCATGGGGGCTGGCTGGCCAAGCACGTACTGCACATAACTCTAAGTTGGTGAGGGGCCCCAGAAAGTAAACATCTGGCTGAACTTTGAGCAGTCAGAGTATGTGCAGAAAGGGAGCTACTGCAAGGACTATGTCTTTTGTTCATGGCCCTCCCAGAAACTGCTTGCTCAAGTCTCAGGAAACTGAAATTGAGGCCTGATCTCTGAGAGAAGACTGAGCAGCCAGTTATGGCATCTGCTTGGTCCTTTCAATTCCCAGACACTATTTTCCTTTTAGAATCTCTGAAGAATTTAGCCCTTGTTTGTATTTCTTTTCTGTTGGCTCTTTTGCTATCTCAAATTATTTATTTATTTATTTTTAATGAGGCACACTTAGTCTAACATCTTCTCATGCTGTTCACTCTTCCTAGGTCATCTAGCTGTAACCACTGGGTCAACTATAGCTCTAGGTTTAACTGTTCCCTGAACTTCATCACCATGATCCAATTGTTTTATGAACAGTTTTAGATCTTTAGAGACATCCAAAAATATATCATCATCATATTATTATTATTGTGGTTTTTTTTTTTTTGAGACAGGGTTTCTCTGTGTAGCTTTGCACCTTTCCTGGAACTTTGTAGCCCAAGCTGGCCTTGAACTCACAGAGATCCACCTGCCTCTGCCTCCCAAGTGCTGGGATTAAAGGCATGCACCACGGCCGCCCGGCTCGTATTACTTTTAAGACTAGCCCTCACTCAAATATTTTTTTCAATCTTTTATGTTCTATGTTTCCAGATAACAAGGGTAGAATTTTGATCATTTTTGCCTTTCCTATGGAGCTCATACCTCAAAATATCTTCTTGTTGGACTTCAGATTTATGATTCATAACCATCATTCATCTCTTCACTCCAAAGAGACATTGTCTTGAACTCCATGATGTTAAAATGAGCAGGAACCCATGTAGACATGGCTGAGATTGAAAGGCATGACTGTGGTTACAGGTTGTGTTAGGTACTTGTCTCCTAGCTACAACAAAATGTTGGACAAAAGTAAGTTGAAGTATTGTTATGTGTTTTTTATTATCTACAGTGGCTGTCCCTTAAGCAACAGCTTTGACCACAAGGGCCACAGCCTGAGGGAATTTTGTTCCCTCAGGCACTGACTCTTTCAAAGCTTCTAAAGGAACTTATCTACATCTAAAGAACTCACTGTTGAATGGTTTAGGTGGAATTCTGCTCACTCAGAGAGGCTGAATAGCAAGTAGCTAACCTTCTCCCTTTGCTGGTGTCTTCCAAAGAACCCAGTGTCCTTCTCTCAGTCCCCACTTAAAAAACCCTTGCTACATGTGGTTCCTCTTTGAATTGTTAACAAAAGCAGTAGGAAAAAAATACAACACACTTTAAAATAATATTCCCCAACATTAAAGAATGAAGGAGGTTTGTTTAGTGTTTTGTGTTATGGTTTCAGGAGATAGTCTGTCATGGCAGGCAAGGTATGGCAGCTGGAGCAGTAAGCAGGTGGTCACAAGGTACCTGTATTCAGGAAGCAGGAATGCTCATGCTTAGACTTTTCTTTCACAGCTTCACACAGTCGCTGCCCTGTGCTTTCTTGTAGGAATTCCAGTGTAACCATGCAATGCATTGTCTCATAAGCTCTCTGTAACCATAGTCCAAGACCCCCCTCAATCCTGCATCTCTTGTGTCTAAAAAATCAGTACCACATGCAGATGCTGCCAAATCCTGACCAGCTTGTAGCACAGTTGCATCACCTCTCTGTGCTGACCTTGGGCATCCCATATGCTTATTTTTGAGAAGCAGGGAACCCATTCAGCAGCATTGCCAATGTAGGCTCTTTCCTTTCAAATCAGTTTGCATTTTCACAAGACAGAGACTTTGGTGTATGGAATGAAGCTCTAGGAACTCCCATCATGTTGACCTCATGTAAAGCACCAGGTCTCCCTTTTATGATTCTAATTTCTTTAACAAATTTTCTGTTGTCTACACCTTCTGTACCCAAAATTTAAAGTTGCTCACCCATCTTTCTACACCAAAATTCACAGTTTTCTGATCATTATGCTGTATTTTTCTCTCTTTACTGTTGACCTAATGAAAGCAATCAGCAGTAACCATAAGCCTGTCTTAGATAGGATTTCTATTTCTGTGTAGAGACACCATGACCACAGGAATTCTTATAAAGGAAAACATTTAATTGGAGTGGCTTACAGTTTTGGAGGGTTAGTCCATATCATCATGGCAGAACATGGCAGTATGCAGAAAGACATGGTGCTAGAGAGGTAGCTGAGAGGTCTACATCTTGCACAGGCAATAGGAAGTGGTCTGAGATACTGGGCATGGCTTGAGCATATATGAGACCTCAAAGCCCACCTCCATAGCAACAAACTTCATCAACAATTCCATACCTACTCTAACGAAGTCACATCTCCTAATAGTGCAACTCTTTTTGGGGGCCATTTTCTTTCAAACCACCACATTCCACTTCCTGACTCCCAAAAGCTTGTAGCCATATCATAATGCACAAATGCATTCAGTCCAACTTCAAAAGTCCCCATAGTCTGTAACAGTTTTGAACTTATTTAAAAGTCTAAATTCAAAGTCTTCTTTGAGATTCATGCAATCTCAATAGTAATCCACTGTGAAATCAAAATTAAAAAAACAGATCATATACTTCCAACATATAATGGTACAGAATACACACTACTGTTCCAAAACATAGGGAAGGGAGCAAAGCGAGGAAATACTAGACCAAGGTCAGACCAAAAACCAGCTGGGCAAACTCCAGACTCTGCATCTCTGTGTGTGAGTCAAAATGCTCCAGATCTCCAACTCCTTCCAGTTTGTTGACTGCAACATATTTCTTTCTCTTGGGCTGGTTCTACTCCCTATTAGCAGCTTTCCTTGGAAGGTATCCCATGGCTCTGATAACTCCAACATCTTAGGGTCTCTAAGGTAATCCAGGCTTCACCTCCACAGCTTCTCATAAAGGCCTCTCTAGGCCTCCATTCAGGAATACCCCTGACACATGCCTGGCCTCTGCAGCTTTCCTTAGTTGTGGGGGCAAATTCCACAACTTCTTTCTTCTACCCTTAAAGCTAGAACCACAAGGCTGGAACCGCCAAGTTCTGCTGGTTATGAGGGCTGGAACATGGCCCTCTTATTCAATTACATCTCCGCCAGCTTTCTGTTTTTGATAGTTTTCTTCACTGCCTAAGTTTGGATGTCCTGAAACTGGATCTGTAGATCTAAGATAGTCTCAAACTCAGAGATGCACCATCCCATGCCTCTGGAGTGTTGGCATTAAAGGAGTGCACCACCACACCTGGCTCTAAGCTTTTCTTTAATTCCTTTTCACAAGTTGGCAACTTAGCTGGGTTGGATCTTGCCCTGAGGTCACCACTCCCTTTATTCCATTTCTTAATCTGTTTATTTTTTGAACATAAGACTTAGCTCTAATCTACTTCCTGGTGCTCCTTTTTTCCTCAAATTGTACATTGTGTATTTTTCCTTGCTCAGCTTGCTTCTTGTCATTATAAATCTTCATTAGAGTTATTGCTAATAACCACATGACAGAGTCCATACTAGGCTGTTTTGCGATTTCATCTGCCAATGTAATTAATCCAAATTTTTTCACTTTAGGCAGATTCTTTGGATAAGGAAAAAAGGAAGCTACATTCTTTGCAAAAAATATCACAAGAATGATCTCTATGCAACATACTAAAATTCTTCTCCTCTGAAACCTCTTCAGCCCCCACAGTTCATCAAATCACATTCAGCACCAGTGTTTTCCATGTTCTTACTAGTATGGCCCATTAAGTAGCACATAAAGTGTTCAACTGTCTTTCTAATCCACAGTCTCAAGTCCATATTCCTTTCAACAAAAGCATGGTCAGGCCTATTACAGCAATACCCTAATCCCTGGTACTAACATCTGTCTTAGTAAGGGTTTCTATTGCTGTGAAGAAACACCGTGACCATGAAAACTCTTATAAAGGAAAACATTGAATTGAGGGTAACTTAGAGTTCAGAGGTTTAGGCCATTATCACCATGGCAGGACATGATGGTGTGTGGGCAGACATAGTACTGGAGAAGGAACTGAGACTTCTCCATCTTGATCCAAAGGCAACAAGAACAGGACTGTCTACCACACTGAGGGTAGCTTGAGCAAAGGAGACCTCAAGACCACCCCCATAGCTATACCCTTTCTCCTACTCCAACAAATCTACACCTCCTAATAGTGTCACTCACTTTAGAGGCCATTTTCTTTCAAACTACCACACAGCCTGAATAAAATGCCTGTCTTGAAATTTTTTCCACCTCAAAGAATAATTAGTTATTGCATTTAAATTCCATGTCACTCAATTTCTCAAGGCAGAGAGAGAATGCAGCCAGAATAGCACACAAAATGGCCCTTGCTCCAGAGTCCTTTGACACTCTGAAATTTAATCAGCTGTACCTCCACTGTCTACATTTTTCTTAACACTTGTGTTTCCCAAATTCCTACAAGAATGGTCCATTAAGTTCTACTTACAGAAATCAAGGTCTTTTCTGTACAAATTTCCAAACTCATTCTCCTGCAAATTTGTCCCAAAGACCTTTAGGTTTATCACAGCAACAGCCTGACATATAGCAATTTTCTGTATTAATTAATTACCCTGTTGTTTTGGTAAAATAATTGAAAGAAATAACTTATGGAAGAAAGAATTTGTTTTGACTTAGAATTTTAGGGAATATAGTTTACCATGGCAGAAAAGGCACAGCAGCAGAATCAGGAGGTTACATTGTGTTCACAGTCAGGAAGCAGAGAAATGAATGCCTGCTTTTTATTCAGTTTAGGATCCTTGGCGATGGAATGATACTGCAAATATTTAAGGTAGGTTTTTCCATATCAAGTAACCTAATCTAGCTAATCCCTCACAGAAATGCCCAGAAATTTCTCTCCATGATAAATTCAAATTCCATCAAGTTGACAATCAAGATTAGCCATAATACAGGTACAGTAATTAAATCATTTTTATGAATCTTATATAAAAAGTATGTATACTTTCCTAGAGGAATTTCATATGCGACTATTATTAGAGGGTTATGAAGGAAAAAGAAAGAACACAGAAGTAAAATGTAATGTTAAGCATTACTTTTATAGTAAATATGTAACAACTATTAAAAACCTGAGTGTAAAAGAAATGACACTTGTTTAAAAAAACATTAACCTAACTTTGAGATCCCCATCAGAGCTGTTGGAAAATTAACGTCAGCCACTGACAGAGTACTCTATCTTTTCTGCCCTCTCCAGAACATAAAACAACCCTAGAGTTCCTTTGCAGAGCAAGTCAGGAAGGTACCTCTGCAGGTCTCTAGGTTACCTTTCAAGCTGACAGTCATCTTTAGGCTCCTATAGCTCTAGAAAATGAACTTTGACTACACCACACAATGCCCCAGGAATTTTTCTACCTATGGGTCCTTTGTCTCCCCTAGGAGCAGAAACAATTCCTCACTGTTGTCTTACCTGTGTTCTCCCTGAGCTGTAGTAGTGGAAAATGGACTCCATCCCTGGTGGTTTGTATCATGATGCTGGGATTATTTGAATAATTTCTCAAAAGTCTTTTCTGAAGAGACTCCCTGGATAGCTAATACATCATCCCTGTCTCTACCATCATACTTCATCTTCAAATTACTAATTTTTTTGAAAAAATATGGTTTGTTTATTTTTATTTTCCATTTCCTACCCTGCCCCTCTTGAACTCTGCCCATATAAAGCACCACACTGATCATTTGTCAGGAGCTTTATTTGGATTCAGAATCCTAGCACCTGTCTCCTAGTGATGCTCAGCCTTACTTTGTTATTGTCCTCCAGAAATATTAATTTAAAATATGCACATTTCTTCTTTTACATTTCCTTTCCTCTCTCACCCTTTCTTCCTTTCTCCACTACTTATTCTGATAAAATTTTGATTTATATTTTCTAATATATTTTCCATTTTCATAATCATAGTCCCTGATTTTATCTCTCCTCTCCCCTCTCTCTCTCTATCTCACATGTATGTATATGTGTCTGATGTGTGTGTTTGAGACAGAAGATTCTTTTTATATGGTCTCAAAGTAATGATCCTCTGCCTCAGCTTCTTGACTGCTAAGATTATAGTTATGTGCCACCATGCCCAGTTTAATTTCTCTTCCTATTGAAATACTTCTTTCATATTCTTATAGGCAGTGTTGGGCATATTAAGCATTCTGAAATAAACATGACTGCAGACAAATTTCTAAACAGTCTTATTAAATAAGAAACACAGAGCCAAATACGGGGGTAAAAGCTGTAGAGATCAGAGTGATAGCCACCAACTAACCTTAGCTCACCATGCCTCTGTAGCTTTCCAAGAGACCCAGCTTCTTCTTGTCTAGCCTGTGCCTTTATTGCTTTGCTGTTCTGCCTTCTCATTGGCTTTTAACCCAGTCACCTCACTTCCGCATCACTGCCTGTTTACACAGACCTCCAGGTCTCTATGGTTGGTACTGGGATTAAAAGCATGTGTCACCACACTTGGCTGTATCCTTGAACACACAGAGACTTTGCCAGCCGTGTGATCAGATTAAGGGCATGTGCTACCACTACCTGACTTCTGTTTATGGCTGGCTATGACCTCTGATCTCCAGGAAAACTTTATTTATTAACATACAAGTAAAATATCACCACATTTCAGCACAAATAAAATATCACCACACATGATAATATTTTTGACACATGTAAATGATTAGTTATATATAAAACTCTGGATTTGGAGCTTCCTTTCTTTAATGCTGAAAAAATCAAACATAAAACTTAATAAAAATATTAAAATATTAAAATGTTATATCCAATTATACTGTGAAGCCTAATGTTAATATGATTATTTTTAATTTGAATATGATCTAGTGTTTTTCTACACAAAAGGCTTTAAAATTTTCCTTTTGTCTTTCATATTTTTATTCTAAATATGTGTGGTTTTTCTTCCCATTTTTATTAATTCTTTGAGAATTTTTCACAGTGTGTTTTGATTACGTTCATCCCCTCACCCACTTCTCCCAAATCCATTCCCTATTCCCTACTTACCCAACTCTGTCATTATTATTTTTAACATCTCAAGTCCAATTTGTGCTATCCATATACTTTTGGATGTGTGGCTTTCACTGGAGTATGGTTAACCTACCAGGGGCAACACACTTAAAGAAAATAGACCCTCTCTCATCCAACGGCTATCAATTGCCAATAGCCTCTTAGCTAAGGGTGACAGTTCACACTACCTCTGCTCTTCCAGCTAGGATTTGTTTTGGCATAGGATTGCATAGTTCTCATACAAGCTGTGAATTCATATGTGCATCTGCCCTGCTGTGTCTAGGAAAACACTGCAGTCATCCACTATTTCTCCCTTCTTTCCCACAGTGATCCCTTGGGAAGCAGGAGAGTGATATAGATGTGTCATTTAAGACTGAGCAATCTCTAATCTCTTATTTTCTTCACTTTGACCAGTTGTAGATGTTTGTGCTAAAAAAATTCTTTGTGTAAATAGCTTCACTAATGAGAGTTATATTAATCTATGGGTGTAAGACATATTAATCTATGGATGTAAAAATAAGACTTTGGAAGTCAGTTTAATACGGTGTCCATTTATTAGGAAAATAGTAGTAGGTTCTCCCATGGAACTTATGGCCTATCTAGATACAGGTTCTTGGCCTGATAATGGCACCAAGTATATGTTTATTCTTATAAAGCAGGCTTTACATATAAACAGAAAGTTGATGGTTACTACCATGATATCCATGCAACTATCATACCTGTAGACATATCTTGCAAGGCTGGGCATTTTTGTATCTTGCAGGATTCACAGCTGGTTAGGAATGGTGATTTTGTTTCTCCTCCAATGGTGTGCATAATACCTTCTGGCACTATGAATGGTAGCTATAGGTATTAAGCATCCAGATATGTACCAACTTGATTTGAGTCCTGTGTTCTAGGTCTCAAGTTTGTTGTATCTTTAACAATATAATCTTCCTGTAAAGTTCTGGTGAGCAGCAAAGAGTATTGGCAATAGCCTACAGTATTTGGGGTTCTGTGGGAACTCGCTTGTTAACAGCTCCAAAAGAAGTGGCTTATTACTAGCATTGGAAATTTTACTTGTTATTCTTTTGTGTCTGTTGGGGATGTTGTTATGTTGTTATAGAGTAACTCCATTTAAATCACTTTTTTATGTATGTATATATTTTATAAAGCTTCTTCAGTAGTATATTTACATAAGACTTTTTCAAAATTTCATTAGTGCTAGTCATCCTTCGTTCTATTCCTTCCTTAACCCTACACATGCATATATCTCCCCATTTAACCCTTCCTATACCATTATTCCTCCATTTAACCATTTATACCACTGCAATCTATCTTCTTTCCCTTGAAAGACCTCTTGATGTCCTCTTATTAATTTCCTGATCTTGATAAATGTTTTAGTTACTATTCTATTACTGTGAAGAAATACCATGGCCAAGGTAATTTATAAAAGAAAATATTATATTGTGAGCTTTCTTAGAATTTCTGAGGGTGAGTGCTTGACCATCCAATGCCAGCATAACAGCAGGTAGGTAGGCATGGCACTGGAGCAGTATTTGAGAACTTATATCTGATCCACAAATCAGAGGAGAGAGAGAGACAGAGACAGAGATAGAGACACAGAGAGACAGATACAGAGAGCATCTGATCTGGGCTTTTGAAATATCAAAGCCCACCCTCAGTAATACAACTCATCTAACAAGAACATGTCTCCTAATCCTTCCTAAACATTCCACCAATTAGAATCCAAACATTCAAATGTATGAGTTTATAGGGGCCATCTTCATTCAAACCACCTCAATGAGTATTACAAAGAAACACACATATCTGAAGACTCAAAACTAACATCTGAAAATGAAAACAGTATAAGATACTTTCCTTCTGGATCTGAGTTACTTCACCGAGAATTATTGTTTCTAGATTCATTCATCTATGTGTAAATTTCATAATATTCTTTTTCTCTACAGTAGAATTTCATTCACAGTAGTCTCAAAAGTAAAATATCTTAGAATAAACCTAACCAAGACAGACAGTGCAAGACTTGTAAAAAAACAAAAAACACTTTAAAACACTAAAAAACAAAATTGGAGAAGACATCAGAAGGTAGGATTATCTTCTATGCTCATCACTTGGTAGGACTGTCATTGTGAAAATGGCCAACCTACCAGAAGTGATTTACAGTTTCGCTGCAATCTTCATCAAAATTCTAATATGATTCTTCACAGAAATTGAAGAAATAATCTTAAATTTCATAAGGAAACACAAAAGACACGATGTAGTCTAAATAATCCTGGGGGAAAATGCCTACATGTATCACTACACCAGATTTCAAGTTATACTACAGAGTTATAGTAATAAAAACAACATGGTACTGGCATAAACACAGAATTATTGCTCAATGGAATTGAATTGAGGACCCACATATTGCCTAGACTCCTACATCCACCTGATTTTTACAAAGATGACAAAAATACATATAGGAGAAAAGACAGCACCTTAAACAAAAGGTGCTGGTCAAACTGGAAAGTCATGGGTGGAATAATGAAACTAAATCCTTATCTCCTACCTTGCACAAAATTCAACTCCAAATGGATCAAAAACTTCAACATAAGACTTGACACCATGAATCTGATAGAGGAGAAAGTAGTGAGTATGCTTGAACCCATCAACAGGAAAACATATTTCTAAACAAGACCCTACAGAGTAGGAATTAAGATCAAGACCAATAATTAATAAATGACACCTCCTGAAACTAAAAATTTTCTGTATAGCAAAGGACACCATAATGAAGTGAAGTGGCAGCTTACACAATGAGAAAATCTATTTCCTATTTATATGTTCCACATATAAATATAAAGAAAATAAACGTGCCAATTAAAAGATGGGACATTGAACTCAACAAAGAATTCTCAAAAAAAAATGGAAATACAAATGGCTAAGAAACATTTAAAACAAAATGTTAGATATCCTTGGTTACAGAGAAAATGCAAATTCAAATTACTTTGAAATTTCATCTTATGCTAAACAGAATGGCTAAAATCCAAAAAGCAAATGAGAACAAATGCTAGAATAAATGTGGGAAAAGAGGAACACTTTTTCACTACTGATGGGAGTACAAACTGGTACAGCTACTGTGAACATCAGTGTGGAGTCTGCTCAAAAAGCTAGAAACAGATCTATCACATGACCCACTTATACCGCTCTTGGACATAAAAGACATATATATTTTATTATGAAGATGCCTGCTTATCTATGTTGATTGTCTCTCTATTCACAATAGGTAGGAAATGGAAATAGACTAGATGCCCATCAACTTATAAATAATGTAAGTATGTGGGATTTTTTTTTTGTTTTTTTTAGAGCAAATTTGTTTCCCTTAGTTTGTCATGATAGTTGAGATACTAACATATTACATATCAGTTCTCGTTGGATGTATAAGAAAACATACAAAAATCTACAGCTTAAAAAACAACCATTAGTAATCTGTAAGTCTATGAGTTGGCAGTTTGGGCTGTGTCCTTAAGGAGATTCTATCAATACTAGTCAACTAAATGTCTTTGCTTCTGGGTATTGACCAGCTTTCAGCTGCCAAATGAGGACATCAGAGGATTCTATTTGTTTCTTCCAGCCCCTGATGTGTAGCACTTTCTAAATCTATACATGTATCAGGTTTTTGTGTCCCCTTGAGTAAAACGAGTTACATGACCATATCTGAAATCTAACATGGAAAGGACTTACCAAATGGGAACAGGGAAGTAACAAGTTTGGGGCCATCACTTCAAAATCTCCTGCATCCCATCTCAATTAGCTTTGCCAGAGATCTTCCCTCACATACATCTCCTCTCTCCTGAGTCTCCTAGTACACAGCTGCAAGATTTTGTTTTAATCCTTAAACTCCTTTAACTTTTAGTTTCACATCCTCAACTACTTTAGTCTTTCATAAAACCTAGGAGAGTTTTTGTTTTCTTCTGTTCTCATTTGCATTTCCATTGAAGTGTCTTTTTTAATTAATGTTTTCATACAATATATTTTGATATGCCCCCTCTCCATTTTTTTCATATCTTTTATACCTCCTTTCCCACCCAACTTCATTTTCTTTATCTCTCTCTTTCTCTCCCCACATTGAGAAAAATAAAACATTGAAAATTGAAACAAAAATCCATAAGACAAAAAATACCAAAACAAAAAGAATTAAAAATCCTACAAAACAAAAGGACCATGGAGTCGATCTTGTGCTGGCCAACTACTCCGGCAGTGCATGGGACCTGTCCTGGAGTATGGTTGATATACCCAGTGACACTGCATTAGAGAAAAATGATGTTCTCTTTCCCAGAAGATATCAGTTCCAAATGGCTTCTTGGTTAGGGGTGGAACTGCTGTGGGATGTTCTGTATGTCAAATGGTTGCTCTGATTGATTAATAAATAAAACACTGATTGGCCAGTAGCCAGGCAGGAAGTATAGGTGGGACAAGCAGAGAAGAGAATTCTGGGAAGTGGAAGGCTGAGGCAGAGAGACACTGTGAGCCACCACCATGACAAGCAACATGTAAAGATGCTGGTAAGCCACCAGCCACATGGCAACTTATAGACTTATAGAAATGGGTTAACTTAAGATATAAGAACAGTTAACAAGAAGCCTGAGCCAGTAGGCCAAACAGTTTAAATAATATAAGCATCTGTGTGTTTATTTTATAAGTGGGCTGTCGGACTGCCGGGACTTGGCGGGACCTGGAGAGGAAACTCCAGCTACATGGAACTTTATGTCTAATTCACCTTCTCAGTGACAAGATTTTTGCCTTGTTCGAACCTGTGTGCATTCTGTACATGCCGCTATTGTCTCTGTGAGTTCATATGTATCTGGAAGATGCTGTTTCCTTATAGTCATTCACCACCATTGACTCTTAACACTTTTCTGTCTTCTCCTTCACAATGATCTCTGAGACTTGAGTGGAGGGAGTTGATAAAGACACATCATTTAAGGCCAAGTGCTCCAAAGTCTATCACTATCTACACACTGTACAGTTGCGTGTCTCTTTGTTGATTCCCATATACTGCAAGAAGAATTTTCTCTGATGAGGACTGAGTGCGTCTATGGATATATCAGTGTGTCATTAGGAGTTATTTTATTGCAATGTTCCTTTAGCAGAATAATAGCAGTAGCTTTTCATCTAGGCCCATGACCTATCTAGTCTAAGGTTCTTGGCCACTTTAGCCATGTCATGTATGGATTCCATCTCCTGGAGTGGATCTTAAATCCAATATTTAAAATTGGTTGGTTACTTCCATAACAGTTGTACTATGCATCAGTATATCTTGTAGGTGGTCACTGTTGTGGGTCACAGAGTTTGTATGTGGGTAATATTGATAATTACTTCTCTCTTCCACTATTATGCATAGTACCTTTCCTGCACCATGCTAGGAGAGTTCTTGACCTGATCTTTCATTCCATTCTTTCCCCATTCTGTAGCTATGCCCACTCTGTGATCCTAATGATTTTGGGTTCCTTGTGTTAACAATTATATTTTTTTCATTTCCAACATCTTCAAAATGTTTTTCATTGTTTAATTCTATATTTCCCAAATTTTTGATATTCTAATATGACTATTTCCTTTCTTGTTTTAAATAAAAGTCTGTCTAATTTACATTTTGGTAAACTTGTATAACTTCCAAGGCTCAGAGATCATCAAATAATCACAATACCTAGAATAAGAGACTGCCAAGCACTTGGATCTAATGGAACTTCTATATTACATGCCCTCCTTCCTCCTTCCAAGGCTCAAGGATCCTTGAGGAAGAAGATACAGAGAATATAAGAGTCAAATGTTATAGAAGAAAAGCAAGCAAGCAATGTTTTCCTAGACACAGCAAGACAGTAGCACATATGAACTCACAGTGGATATGACAGCATGTACAAGATTTCTCAAGCCAAACCAAATCCCAGCATGGAGAAGACATGTAGGCAGAAAGTCCCACCCCTTGCTGAGGAGTTTGGGTACTTGATAGCTTCTGGGAGATAGAGAAAGTCAGTTTTCTTTAACATATAATCCCTGGTAAGTTGAAGTTCCACACATCCAGGAATATATAGGCAGCAATAATTAGATCTGATGGATTTAAAAATAAATAAGACCCAAAGTTGGGTGCGTAGGAATCATCAGCTGGATCTGGAAGGAATTGGGTGAGCAGCAAATATGATCAAAACACATTGTATGAAATTATCAAGGAACTAATATTTTTAAAGTCACCTAAAACAATCATGGAGAATTTTAGGGATGGATAGTTAAAGACTCTAACAACTTATGTTAATAAAATGTGTATAATATACTTTATATTTTAAGGGAAACACATGCAGGTGTATTGTGACCATTTCTCTTTGACATATTTTATCTTAGAAACATCATTTGTCTTGGTTGACAGTTTACAAATATCTGAAAGATGAGGTAAAGGCTAAAGTCCTTGTTTGTACCTCTTCTGAGGACTTTAGGGAGCTTGAAGAGCCAGGGGCTGCACTATTCCCTGTTTAGGTACTAACTCCTAAATAAATGACAATGCATTTCAAGACTACTTACTATTTTTCAAATTAGTAGCTAACACACCTTTAGCATTGCAGGATCCACTTTTAGTTTTAGTTACTCTTGCATACATTGCATATTTTAAAGTACCTAAGAGGTAGGCAGTATTATCATTCCCATTTTAAAGATGAGAAAATAGAGACATAGTAGAAGCAAGTTGCACATTTTGGCAGTCTGGCTTGGAGACTATACTTTTAACTTTTATGGTAAGGAGCAGAGAGACCTGGAAAAGAGGGGGTCTCACCAGCCAGCTTTCTGCCTGCTCAAGTACTCTCTCTGCTTCCCATGTTTGTGGTCTCCAGCATGCCCTCATATTACCTGAATTCTTCTACTTGGTGCTGAACCAACAGCATCATTTTTCCACATGGCAAGTAATTTTCTGCCTTTATCTGAGAGAGAATGGGGAGGGCTCTCATTCATCTAGAAAATTCTTCTATAACATGTAGTGGGTAGCCATTCCTGCTTTGGTCTGGAAGTTCCAACCCCCATTGAGGCTTCAGTAACTATCACACTTACAAGGCAGGGCCAAGGGAGGGCCCTGAAGACCCGAGATGAGAATGTGCCATGCTCTCTTGCTGCTTGGACCGTGTGAGAGGTAGACCGAGGAGAGTTCTCCCGAGAACACCACCGGACTGCGCTGTGTCTTTCCCAGAACCCGCCACCTACCTTTCCCTTCATTTGTAAGTTATACCACTAAATAAATCTCCCTTTTAACTACGTGGAGTGGCCTTAATAATTTCACCAATAATAACACATTTAAAATCTTGACATCACATCTTCTCTGCTTTCCATACTTATTTCCCCTATCCCTCCTATACATTCTAGAACCTACCACCTTCCCTGAGATCATTTTCTATCTTTTCTCGTGTTATTAGGTGTATCAACCTTGTTGATGCAAAGCATTTGGCTGAAGACATGAACCTCACATCAGGTCTGTGATGGATATGTGAAGTACAAATGTATCTGTAGTACAAATCTGTATATACAGTTTCTGAAGTACTTGATTCATTAATTCAAACCCCTCATCCCCAAAATAACTTAAGTCCAGGAGTGCTGACCACTGCTCTTTACCAGGTTTTTCCTTCCAGATTCAACCCAGTTTATATCATTTTATCAATATATAAGGTTTTAGTGACCTGCCAAAGTAGACCAAATTAGTTTCCTGTCAAAGTAGAGGAATATGTCCATATTCAGAACTAAACTTAACTTCATGGCAAAAAAACACTTTTGACTCTTTGTAGCCAGAAGTTTTCTCCAGTCCTGCCTAGCCCCTCGTGGTCTGGACAAATCTCTCTCACCTTCAGTCCTGTGGCCGCTTACAAAATAATCAACCAGAGGCTTAATATTATTTATAATTGCTTGGCCATTAGCTTAGGCTTATTACTAACTAGCTCTTACTCTAAATTAACCCATAATTCTTATCTGTGTTTAGCCTCATGGCTTAGTATCTTTTCTCAGTTCTGCCTTGTCATCTTGCTTCCTCTGTGTCTAGCTGGCGACTCCTAACTCTCTGCCTTTCTTCTTCCTGTCTTTCTCTTCAATTTCCCACCTAACTATATCTTGATTTGCCATGGGCCAAACAGCTTTACTTATCAACCAATCAGAGCAACACATATTCACAGCATACAGAAAGACATCCCACAGCACCTCCTTTCTATATCTTCCTCACACTGCTGACTCTCCATTTTCTCATTGAGTTATAAACCCTGATACTGAAGTATTCTGCCATTTTTCCTGAATTAACAGTTTCTAGAGCTCTCTCTGGCTACCTTTCTTAGGTTGCTAACCATCATATTAATAACAACCCTTTTTCATATAGATTGGACCAAAGCTTCTGAACCACATTTAGCCTAATGGTCTTACTCCCATCACTTAAATTTTGTTGTCCCAATTTTAGTTTAAATGTTATCTCTGCAGAACCTTCCCTCACTGCTCAGCCCAACAGAACACAGAGAATGCAAAGATTTTGTTTATATAGGGTTTCTCTTATTTTTCTGTGAGCATCTGCATCTAGGTCCTCTAAGGTGCCTCCAGGGATATCTAGTCTCTCACACGGCTCACTCCAAGTGTTGCCAGTGGTCACTGTCTGGACCAAGTACCCCAGGTTGTTTGTATCTTGTTCAAAGAACTGAAGGAATATCACAAACAGCAAAGTAACAGAAGCTTTTATTCAAATGCAAAGTTAAGATATAGAACAAATTTGCTGCAAGGGAGCAATGGACTATCTGAGCCACAGTACTCAGGAGCTACTGCTTGCTGTCCAGGCCTTCCTTCTGTGGGTCCTAGAAGAAGGTAAGTTGGTTGTTATGGGTGATTCTTGTTTTTGATTGATAAGCTTTGGTTATAAAACTGTTCACTGTCCGTGTTATTTTCTATGATGAATATGATTTTAATCATATGCTTACCCAATCATGCATAAGCATAAGATGGTAAATAAGGAGCTTACTCTAAAAGTTGATTTTTAGGACATAATTTTTCTTACTGCACTCAAAACTAAAACCAGTCTAGATGAGATTAGCCCACTACTCCAAGTTTTAGGATATGTGTAACCCACCACAAAGATGGTTTACTAAGTTGCTGGAAAGCTGTGTGTCATGGTGACCTTATTACTTTTATTAAAGAGGCATGTGCACATAGCTTAGGACAGGTTGCTAAGTGAATTTTTTGGGAACAGCATGTAAGTACTTCAAGCCAATTGGGGTCTTAAGTTGCTACGCTATGCCTATACTTGCCTGTCTCAGACAGACATGTGGAACTCTGCCCCAGTTGCCAGCCAGCAGGGAAAACTCCTGCAGGCAGGCTCCCCCACCAAACCCCCCATGGGACCCTGTAATCTACAAGACCCAAGCCCTACCCCAATACCCCTCTTCCTGCAACCTCAGTAACTTCCTGAGACAAGAAATCTACCAACTCTTATTGGACCAAGAGAGACTTCCTAAGACACAGAATCCACTAGCTTTGATTGGACCAAGAGCCCTGATAAGACCAAGAGCATCTCCTTGAGCCACAGAATCAGCTAGCTTGGACTGGACCAAGAGCAAATCCCTGAGACAGAGAATCTGCCAGCTCCAATTAGACCAAGAACTAAGATTGGACCCAGAGGGGCCCCCTCAGACACAGACACAGCAAGCACAGATTGGACCAATAGCAGCTCACTCAGACACAGGCACCTCTTGCACCTATTGGAGGAAGAGATAGGTAGACGCCAGTATAAAAATACATACAACAACACAAAGAGCAATATGGCATCACCAGAACCTAGCCCTTCTACAACAGCAAGAACTGATCATCACAATGTGGAAGAAGTAGAAGAAAGTGACCTTAAAAATAACTTTATGAAGATGTTAGAGGTCTTTTAAAGCAGAAATGAAAAATTCCCTTAAAGAAATTGAGGAGAAGAGAAACAAAAAATTGGAAGAAATCAATAAAGAAATTGAGGATAAGACAAATAAAAAACTGGAATAAATAAATAAATCCCTTAAAGAAAGCCAAGAAAACCATGAAAAAGCAATTAAACATGTGAAGGAAACAGTTCAAGACCTGAAAAGTGAAATAACACAAACAGGGAATACTGGAAATAGAAAATCTGAGTAAATAAACAGAAAACACAGATGCAAGCATAACCAACAGAATACAAGGGATGGAAGAGAGAATCTCTGATGTAGAAGATGCAATAGAGGAAATAGATTTGTCAGTCAAAGAAAACACCAAAGCCAAAAAAGTCATAACACAAAATATCCAGGAAATCTGGAACACCATGAAAAGGCCAAACCTAAAAAAAACTAGGGATAGAAGAAGGAGAAGAATATCAACTCAAGGGCACAAAAAATATATTCAATAAAATCATGGAAGAAAACTTTGCCAACTTAAAGAAGGAAATACCTATGAAGATACAAGAAGCTTATAGAACACCAAATAGACTAGCCCCTCCTGAAAATCCCCTTGCCACATAATAATTAAACCACTAAACATACAGAATAAAGAAAGAATATTAAGAGCAGCAAAGGGAAAAGGCCAAATGACTTATAAAGATAGACCATCAGAATAACACCCAACTTTTCAACAGAGACTTTGAAAGCCAGAAGGTCATGGGCAGATGTAATGTAGACACTAAGAGACCATGGATACCAGCCTAGATTAATATACCCAGTAAAACTTTCAATCACCATAGATGGAGTGAACAAGACATTCCAAGACAAAACCAGATTTAAACAATACCTATCCATAAATCCAGCCCTACAGAAAGCACTAGAAGAAAAATTCCAACCTAAGGAAGTCAGGTACACATATGAAAACACAGGCAATAGATAACCCTACAGCAGTAAATCCCAAAGAAGAGAAATACACACACTCACTACCACCAAAAGATGACAGGAATTAACAATCACTGGTCATTAATATCCCTTAATATCAATGAACTTAATTCACCTATAAAAAGACACAGACTAACAGAATAGATACAAAAGCAGGACCCATCTTTCTGCTGCATACAAGAAACACACCTCAACTTCAAAGGCAAATATTACCTCAGAGTAAAAGGCTGGGAGAAAACTTTCTAATCAAATGGACTTAAGAAGCAAGATGGGTTCCTTATATATTCTGGATATCAGTCCTCTGTCAGATGTGGGATTGGTGAAGATCTTTTCCCATTCTGTAGGCTGTCGCTTTGCTTTGTTGACCGTATCCTTTGCCCTACAAAAGCTTCTCAGTTTCAAGAGGTCCCATTGATTGATTGTTTCTCTCAGTGTCTGTGCTACTGGTGTTCTATTTAGAAAGTGGTCTCCTATGCCAATGTGTTCAAGACTACTTCCTACTTTCTCTTCTAGCAGGTTCAGAGTGGCTGGATTTATGTTGAGGTCCTTGATCCACTTCGACTTAAGTTTTGTGCATGGTGATAGATATGGATCTATTTGCAGCCTTCTACATGTTGATATCCAGTTTTGCCAGCACCATTTGTTGAAGATGCTTTCTTTTTTCCATTGTGCACTTTTGGCTTCTTTGTCAAAAATTATTTGTTCATAGGTGTGCGGATTAATGTCAGGGTCTTCAATTCGATTCCATTGGTCCACATGTCGGTTTTTATGCCAGTACCAAGCTGTTTTTATTACTGTAGCTCTATAGTACAGCTTGAAGTCAGGGATCGTGATGCCTCCAGAGGTTGTTTTATTGTACAGGATTCTTTTGGCTATCCTGGGTTTTTTGTTTTTCCATATGAAGTTGAGTATGAGTATTATATAAGGAACTCAAGAAATTAGACATCAAAATGCCCAACAGTCCAATTAAGAAATGGGCTATAGAACTAAACAGAGAATTCTCAACAGAGGAAACTCAAATGGCTGAAAGACATTTAAGGAATTGCTCAACATCCCTAATCATCAGGGAAATGCAAATCAAAACAACTCTGAGATACCACCTTACGCCTGTCAGAATGGCTAAGATCAAAAACACTGAAGACACCTTATGCTGGAGAGGATGTGGAGCTAGGGGAACTCTCCTCCACTGCTGGTGGGAATGCAAGCTTGTACAACCACTTTGGAAATCAATATGGCGCTTTCTTAGAAAATTGGGAATCCATCTCCACCAAGATCCAGCTATACCACTCTTGGGCATATACCCAAGGAATGCTCAACCACACCACAAGAGCACTTGTTCAGCTATGTTCATATCAGCGTTGTTTGTAATAGCCAGAACATGGAAACAACCTAGATGCCCTTCAACTGAAGAATGGATAAACAAAATGTGGTACATATACACAATGGAATACTACTCAGCAGAGAAAAACAATGACATCATGAGGTTTGCAGACAAATGTATGGATCTAGAAAAAATCATCCTGAGTGAGGTATCCCAGACTCAGAAAGACACACATGGTATGTACTCACTCATAACAGGATACTAGATGTGGAACAAGGATGACTGGACTGCTACTCACGTCACCAGGCAGGCTACCTGGAAAACAGGACCCCAAGAAAGACACAGGGATCGCCCAACGACAGAGAAATGGAATGAGATCTACATGAACAGCCTGGACATGAGTGGGGGTAGTGAAGGGCGAGGGTCGAGGGAAAGAGAGCTTGGGTGAGTGGGAGATCCCAGCTGGATCAACAACAGAGAGGGAGAACAAGGAATAGGAGACCATGGTAAATGAAGACCACATGAGAATAGGAAGGAACAAAGTGCTAGAGAGGCCCACAGAAATCCACAAAGATACCCCCACAACAGACTGCTGGCAATGGTCGAGAGACAGTCCGAACTGACCTACTCTGGTGATGGGATGGCCAAACACCCTAATTGTCGTGCTAGAAACCTCATCCAACTACTGAGGGATCTGGATGCAGAGATCCATGACTAGGCCCCAGGTGGATCTCTGGGAGTCCAATTAGCGAGAATGAGGAGGGTTTATATGAGCAAGAATTGTTGAGACCAAGGTCGGATAAAGCACAGAGACAAATAGCCAAACAAATGGAAACACATGAAATATGAACCAATGGCTGAGGGGTCACCAACTGGATCAGGCCCTCTGAGTGGGTGAGACAGTCGATTGGCCTGATCTGTTTGGGAGGCATCCAGGCAGTGGGACCGGGTCCTGTGCTCATTGCATGAGTTGGCTGTTTGAAACCTGGGGCCTATGCAGGGTCCCTTGGCTCGGCATGGGAGAAGGGGACTGGACCTACCTGGACTGAGTCCACCAGGTTGATCTCAGTCTGTGGGGAAGGCTTTGCCCTGGAGGAGATTGGAATGGGGGGCGGGCTGGGGGGAAGGTGAGGGGGGCGGGAGGGGGGAGAACAAGGGAATCTGTGGCTGATATGTAGAACTGAATTGTATTGCAAAATAAAAAAAAAAAAGAAGCAAGATGGTATAGCTATCCTAATATCTAGCAAAATAGACTTCAGACTAAAATCAATCAAAAGAGATCGAGAAGGACATTACATACTCATCACAGGAAAGACCTACCAAGATGAAATTTCAATTCTGAACATTTATGCCCCAAATACAAAGGCATATGTAAAAGAAACATTACTAAAGTTTAAATCACACATCAAACCCCATACATTAATAGTGGGATACTTCAACACCCCACTCTCACCACCGGACAGATCTATCAGATTGAAACTTAACAGAGAAATAAGGGACCTAACAGATATTATGACTCAAATGGACTTAATCGATATCTACAGAACATTCCACCCTAACAAAAAAGAATATACCTTCTTCTCAGCACCCCATGTAACCTTCTCTAAAATCAACCACATACTCGGTCACAAAGCAAACCTCAACAGATACAAAAAAAATTGGAATAACCTCCTGTATACTATTGGACCACTGTAGCTTAAAGTTAGATTTCAACAGCAACAAAAAATTACACAAAGCCTACAAACTCATGGAAACTGAATAATGCTCAACTGAATCACCACTGGGTCAAGGAAAAAATAGAGAAAGAAATTAAAGACTTCCTAGAATTCAATGAAAATGAATGTACTACATACCCAAACTTATGGGACACTATGAAAGCAGTGCTAACAGGAAAATTCATAACTCTAAATACACACATAAAGAAGTTGGAGAAATCTCACACTAGTGACTTAACAGCATACCTAAAAGCTCTAGAACAAAAAGAAGCAAAGGCACCCAGGAAGAATAGACACCAGGAAATAATCAAATTGAGAACAGAAGTCAATAGAAACAAAAATAACAATACAAAGAATCAATGAAACCAAGAGTGGATTCCTTGAAAAAAATCAATAAGATATACAAACCCCTATCCAAACTAACCAAAAGGCAGAGAGAGAGCATCCAAGTTCATAAAATCAGAAATGAAAACAGAGACATAATAACAGACAATGAGGAAATCCAGAGAATCATCAGGTCATACTTCCAATACTTTTACACCACAAAATTGGAAAATCTAAAAGAAATGGACAAATTTCTGGGTAGGTACCACATATCAAAGTTAAATCAAGACCAGATTAACAATTTAAATAGACCAATAACCCTTAAGAAAACAGAAACAATCATTAAAATCTTCCAACCAAAAAAAAAAAAAAAAGCTCAGGACCAGATGGTTTCAACATAGAATTCTACCAGATCTTCAAAGAAGAGTTAATACCAATACTCTTTAAATTGTTCCACACAATAGAAACAGAAGGAATGCTACCAAACTCCTTTTATGATACTACAGTTATTCTGATTCCCAAGCCACACAAAGATGCAACAAAGAAAGAGAATTATTGACCAATCTCCCTTATGAACATTGATGCAAAAATACTCAATAAAGTATTGGCAAACTGACTCCAAGAACACATCAAAATATTATCCATCATGATCAAGTAGGCTTCATCCCAGAGATGCAAGGATGGTTCAACATATGAAAATCTGTCAATCTGATACAGCATATAAACAAACTGAAAGGATAAAAACCATATGATCATCTCATTAGATGCTGAAAAAGCCTTTGACAAAATCCAACACCCCTTCACGATAAAGGTCTTGGAGAGATCATGGATACAAGGAACATACCTAAACATAATAAAAGGAATTTACATCAAGCCAACAGCCAACATCAAACTAAATGGAGAGAAATACAAACCAGTTCCACTAAAGTCAGAAACAAGACAAGGCTGTCCACTCTCCCCATACTTATTCAATATAGTACTTGAAGTTCTAGCTAGAGCAGTAAGACAACAAAAGAAGATCCAGAGGATACAAATTGGAAAGGAAGAAGTCAACCTTTCCCTATTTGCAGATATGATCGTACACATAAGGGACCCCAAAAATTCTGACAGGGAGCTCCTACAGCTGATAAATACCTTCAGTAATGTGGCAGGATACAAACAAGATCAACTAAAAAAAATCAATAGCCCTCCTATATACAAATGATAAATGGGTTGAGAAAGAAATCAGAGAAACATCACCCTTTACAATAGCCACAAATAATATAAAAGACCTTGAGGTAACTCTAACTAAGCAAGCGAAAGACCTGTATGACAAGAACTTTAAGTCTCTGAAGAAATAAATTGAAGAAGATATCAGAAAATGGAAAGATCTCCCATGCTCATGGATAGGTAGGATCAACATAGTAAAAATGGCAATCTTACCAAAAGCAATCTACAGATTCAATGCAATCCCCATCAAAATACCAACACAATTATTCACAGACCTAGAAAGAACAATACTCAACTTCATTTGGAAAAACAGAAAATGCAGGATAGCTAAAAGAATCCTGCACAACAAAGCTACCTCTGAAGGCATCACCATCCCTGACATCAAGCTCTGCTACAGAGCTATAGTAATAAAAACAGCTTGGTATTGGCATAAAAACCGACATGTGGACCAATGGAATCAAATTGAAAATCCTGACAACCCACACACCTATGAACACCTGATTTTTGACAAAGAAGCCAAAACTGTACAACGGAAAAAAGAAAGGATCTTCAACAACTGGTGCTGGCATAACTGGATGTCAACATGTAGAAGATTGCAAATAGATCCATATCTATCACCATGCACAAAACTCAAATCCAAGTGGATCAAAGACTTCAATATAAAACCAGTTACACTGAACCTGATAGAAGAGAAAGTAGGAAATAGTCTTGAATGCATTGGCACCAGAGACTACTTCCTAAATATAACACCAGTAGCACAGACACTGAGAGCAACAATTAATAAATGGGACCTCCTGAAACTAAGAAGCTTCTGTAAGGCAAAGGTCACAGTAAATAAGACAAAACGACAGTCTACAGAATGGGAAAAGATTTTCACCAACCCCACATCCAACAGAGGGCCAATTTCCAAAATATATAAAGAACTCAAGAAACTGGACAACAAAACAATGAACAATACAATTAAAAAATAGGCTATAGAGCTAAACAGAGAATTCTCAAAGGAAGAATTTCAAATAGCTGAAAGACATTTAATGAGTTGCTCAGCATCCTTAGTCATAAGGGAGATGCAATTCAAAACAACTCTGAGATACCATCTTACACCTGTCAGAATGGCTAAGATCAAAAGCACTGCAAATAGCTTATGTTGGAGAGGATGTGGAGCAAGGGGAATAATCCTCCACTGTTGGTGGGAGTGCAAACTTGTATAGCCGCTTTGGAAATCAGTGTGATGGTTTCTCAGAAAATTGGGAATCAATCTTCCTGAAGACTCAGCTATACCACTCTTGGGCACATACCCAAGGAATGTTCAATCATACCACAGGGACACATGCTCAACTATGTTCATAGCAGCATTATTTATAATAGCCAGAACCTGGAAACAACCTAGATGCCCTTCAACTGAAGAATGGATAAAGAAAATGTGGTACATATACACAATGGAGTACTACTCAGCAGAGAAAAACAATGACATCATAAAATTTGCAGACAAATGGATAGAACTAGAAAATATCATCCTGAGTGAGGTAACCCAGACTCAGAAGGACAAACATGGTATGTACCCACTCATAAGTAGATACTGGATGTAAAGTAAAGGATAACCAGACAACAACCCACAACTCCAGAGAAGCTAGCTAACAAGGAAGACCCAAAAAGGGATGCATGGATTGCCCTGGGAAGGGGAAATAAATGAGATCTCCATGAGTAAACTAGGGATGAGGTGTGGGCAGTGGAGGGTAGGGGATAGGGGATGAGAACATAAGGGAATGGGATGGTCAAGCTGGAACAGGGAATGAGAGGGGAAGCAATGAAAGAGAGATCATGATAGAGGGAGATATCATGGGGATAGAGAGAAACCTGTTGCTAAGGAAGTTGCCAGGAATCCAAAGAATGACCCCAGCTTGGACTACTAGAAATAGTGGAGCGGGTGCCTGAACTGAACTAGCTTACCCCAGTGATTAGATCGGTGAGTACCCTAACTGTCATCACAGAACATTTCTCCAATGACTGATGCTAGCAGATGCAGAGATCCACAGCCAAACAAGAGGCAGAGCTCCAGGAGTCCAGTAGGAGAGAGATAGGAGGGATTCTATGAGCAAGTGCATCAGGATCATGATGGGGAAACCTGTAGAGCCGACCAAACCAAACTAGTGGGAACTCATGAAAGTTGGATCAATGGCTGTGGAGCCTGCATGGAACTTGAGTAGGCCCTCTGTATGGCGAGACAATTGTGTAGCTTGATCTGCTTGGGGGGCCCCCTGGCGGTAGAATCAGAATCTATCCCTGGTGCGTGAGTGGTCTTTTTGGAGCTCACTACCTATGATGGGACACCTTGTGCAGCCTTGAGGTACGGAAGGACTTGGACTTGCCTCTATTGGATGTGCCTCCCTGTGGCAGGCCTCGTCTTCTTGTGGGGAAGGAGGGGAAGGATGTGCGGCTGGGTGGAGGGAAGAGGGGGATCTTTGATAGGTATATAAAATGAATGAAAATTTTTTCTTAATAAATTAAATAAGAAAGAAAAGAAAGACATGTGAATTCTGATCTTTAGCCTACTCTAAACATATCCATTTCTTTCCAATTCATTTCAGCATACACAACAGTTTTGATAAAATATAGTGATTCCTGCATCAGAAATACAATTATGCGTGTGCATAGAGTATGCCAATCCTGGTGGTTTTTTTTTTTTCATTAGTTTTATAACTTGGAACCAGTTACTCTTCTTTTTGTGATTCTGATTTTCTCCATCTTCAAATAAAGATTCCAGGTCTATTTAGGTTTGCAAACAAGTTTTGGGCATGGGTCCCTATTTCCCAATTCTTTGTTTATTTACTTTCTCACTTATGTCTGTCTCCTATGTCATGGTATCAAATATCAGTGCTCATCACTGTTGGATTAATTGGGGTATCGGTGGCTTTGCAGTCCTGTTTTCTTAGTAGGTAGAACTAAGCTATCACATTACACCATGAGCACATTCTTGGAAATGGTGTCTAGAAGTGGAAATGAATTGCTTTTGCCTTCTGTCCCTCCATGTTTCTAATGACCCATTTGTAATCAACAGCTCCCCTGAGAAAAGGGCCCCAAGGGCCACAGATACAGTGCTCTAGATTGCTCTTCCTGTATCTGAACTACTTGATTCTTATTTTCCATAAATTAGAATTAAGACACTGACAAATAATCGATTCCAAGATATTTTTCATCTTATGGCAAAGGACTTTCTGGAGTCAGTGCATGTAGGGACATGAGTTGGGGAAGGTATTGAGAGAAACTGGTTCCCTCTGAGGTGGAGCTCTGGTTCCAGGAGACTGACTTTCACTGATGTCTACAGAGAAAGGCGTAGAGCAGCTTTCAATGCAAAAGCTGAAACTTCCTTTTGGGATTTCTAAAAAATGCTTGACAAGGAGCAGCCTATTGCCTAGAGTCAGCCAAATAGAAGGTGGGGCCCCCCAGGCTGCCCCAACCAGTGACTGTGTTACTTCTCCCCTGACTTGGGGTTTCTAAGGGAGCTTTACTCTCCCAGTTCTCCACAGCTTACTTCCCACATGGGACACAGTGGAAGGGCTGACTCTCTGCTGTCACATCAGTTAAAACCCAGCCAAGCAGTGGGAATTCTCTGTATTTTGTTCTATTATTAGAATCCAATTACCATCTGGTGGCATCAGGAAGTGCTATTCTTCTGTGTCAGCAAACACATAATGCAGCACTTTGGTGAGCAAGCTAAGAGCTTTCAGAATGTGGACCAAAAGTGGAGAATTATTATTTTACCGCACAAAGAATCTTCTCACTCTTGGAGTTCTCCTAATTTCAGTCTAAAGCTCTCTTTTCTCTCTTTCACTTGCAGTGAAAATAGTGTTACCTAAGCCTGCAAGGACAGACAATGGCAGCCATAAACGTAGTGGGTCACTAAGCAAAAACTCCAGCGGCAGGTGTGGGACACCTCCAAAGCCGGTTTATATTAGTTATGTTTTGTTGTTGTGATAAAATGCCATGACAAAAAGCACCTTATGGAAGAGTTTATTTTTAGCTTACAGTCCCAGACAGAGATCCACAGCAGCAGGCAGGCAGGTCAGCCAGCATCCGGAGCTGGAAGTTGGCCGATCACATTTAATCTCACAGGAAACTGAGAGAGCAAACTGAAAGTGAAGTGAGACTATGTGCTCTCAAAGCCCACCCAGTGACCTACTTCCTCCAGCCAGGTTCCATAGCCTAAACATTCCATGACCTCCCTAAGCAACATGATCTACTGGGAGCAAGTGTTCAAATACATGAGCCTCTGAGGAATATTTCTCATTTAAATCATGAAATAGATGTTGGTCAGGGAGGTCACAGAGACTCCCAAGACACTACATTCTCATACCGTTATTCTTGGTTACCCAGCAGAACTAGGTAATAAGACCCTATTGGTGAAGATAACTTGCACTTTGGTTATATGATATACAGAAATTAGGCTGGAACTGTGCTGGAAATTTTCCTTTCTGATGGGCAGCTTTCAGGGTGCTAGGTAGGCTTTTGAAGAGTGTCAAGGCTTCAACAGTCTTATCCAAGTGTGAATTCTATAAAGTCCAGTACTAACCTGCAAGGCAAGATGTGCCCATTGGTTCTATAGTGGTGCAATTGTTATCTGTTATGTGAACAATTGACCATGCCCTCTGATTGGATTCCACTCTACAAGAGGGAATTCATACCTAGTATTGTAAACCTGGTTCAAAACCCATGACTGAAGAGGTCTCAGGTCCTAGAGGAATCTAATACTGCTGCGAAGCTAAGGTGACATAATACAAGATTGCGTTTTAAATATCTATGTTTGCCGCGTGGTGGTGGCGCACGCCTTTAATCCCAGCACTCAGGAGGCAGAGGCAGGTGGATCTTTGTGAGTTCGAGGCCAGCCTGGTCTACAGAGCGAGATCCAGGAAAGGCACAAAGCTACACAGAGAAACCCTGTCTCGATAATCCAATAAAAAAACAAACAAATAAATAAATAACAAATAAATATCTATGTTCACATCCACAAAGGTTACACTCAACCTAAATCAGAGAAGCCTCTCTTTGCATTGAATGGAGAGGAATACAACTATTCATTGATTATCAGGATGATAAGAATAAGAGAGAGTTGAGACATATGCATGGGCTAGAAAGATAGCTCAGTGGTTAAATGCATTGGCTGCTCTTCTAAAGGATTCAGGTTTAATTCCCAGCACCCACATGGTGGCTCAGAACCTTCTGTAACTCCAGTTCCAAGAGATCCAGTGCCCCCTTCTAGTCTCTGTGGGCACCAGTCATGCATATGGTACTCAGACATGCGTGCAAGCAAAACACCCATATATAGGTTTTTTGAAACAGGGTTTCTCTGTGTAGTGTGTAGTTTTGGTGCCTGTCCTGGATTTTGCTCTGTAGCCCAGGCTGGCCTTGAACTCACAGAGATCAGCCTGGCTCTGCCTCCCGAGTGCTGGAATTAAAGGAGTGTGCCACTTCCACCCGGCTCATATTATTTTTTTAAACAATACATACACACTACTCCTCTTTACTTTTGTTATACTTTTTATGATTTAAAACAATTTTTAAATTTAAATATATTTCAATCATGTTCTTTCCTCCCTCAAGTCCTTCTAGATCCTCTCCCCTTCCCTACCCACTCAGCTTTAAGTTCTTTCTCAAACAAACAAAAACCCAATACAACAACCCCCTCAAACAGTAAAATAACACCCAAACAGAAAAAAACACACCAAAATGTGACCAATAAAAGAACACACACACAAAACCTGTGGAGTCCATTGTACGTTGGTCAACTACTACTGAACATGAGGCCTGCCTTGAAGTGGTTGATATACCCAGTATCACACCATTGGTGAAAACTGACTTTCCCTTTACCAGCAGGTATAAATGACAGTTCAGTGGTTAACCTTTACCCCAGTGGCTAGATTTTCATTCATTCATCCATTTAAAAATATACAATGAAATAAAGTGTAATAAGATAAAACAAAAACTATCACATGGAAGCTGGACAGGACAGACTAACAGGATGAAGAGAGTTCAAGAAAAGGCGCACGAAGCAGAGACCCCACTTGTTCATACATGCAGGAATTCTGTAAACACACTAAAGTAGAAACCATAATATTTACACAGAGGACCTGATGCAGACTCGTGCAGTCCCTGTGCATGCTGCGTCAGTCTCTGTGAGTTCATATGAGCTTTGTTCATACTGATTTAGAGGGCCTTGTTTTCTTGGTGTCCTCCATCCCTTCTGGCTCTTACACTCCACCTCCTCTTCTGCTAGGTACACTGAACTCTGGGTGGAAGGATTTGATGGAGACATCCCATTCTAGGGCTGAGTGTTCTAAGATCTCTCATTCTCTATGCAATGCCTGGCTGTGGGCCTCTGTATTTGTTCCCACCTGCTCCAGAAGAAAGCTTCTCTGATGATGGTGCCTTTTTAAACCTAATAAAGATAGCATTTGTTCTCATGTAGGCAGAGTTCATAATGGATAGATAACAGGTACTCAGAGACTCTCTGCTGCAGATGCAAACATGAGTGGTTTTTGAGGAATGAGCAGAACAATGGAGAGCATTATTCTTTGACACAAGACAAACAGGAGTGTTAGAAAGTCACAATAAGCTATCAGGTTGTGCAGAAACAAAATGCTGTATGGGAATTCTTAGCAATTATGGTAAATCTCATGAAGCACATGGACTACTTTGAAGAGCTGATTTTTCAAGTTCTCAGTAATACAAATAAAAATAAGACAACATATAATGAAAGAGAAATAAGACGTGAACAGTTTACCTGGATACCCTAAGTAAAAAGCTATTGCCAGCAACTTCATAAGAAGAATTAGTGGCCAAAATTTGGCTGAAAATAGTTAAGCTAATTTGGGGAATCCAACTAATCAATTTCATGTTGTCCATTTTAATAGTTCTATTTCAAACTCTCTTGATTAGAAATATATTTTAAGAAACCAAACACAACAGTGTTAGGGTAATGCACTTTAGTGAAGTATGCTAAACAGGGGTTCCCTGTGATGCTCGGGGAGACTGTGATTGCTGTCTGTCTGCACTCCCACACACTTCTCAGAGAAGGAAGGGCAGACAGGGAAGGAAAATTTCCATGACAGTTGCCCTTGAGTGAGGCTATGCTAAAAGAATGACAAAGATCAGTTCTCCTCTTGACAAGGGCAATACAAAGACAAAATAAATAATTCATAAGCCTCCTCAGTATTCTTCATAAAAATTAGTTAAAATAATTCATTTGTAGTCAACCCTTGAGTGGTATTTATTATCAGAAAAATTGTATGAGCCTTATTTAGGTCACTGGAGGCAAATGAATTGGGCAGTGAAGGATTGTTAAATATCTTTCTCTGCTGGGCACTGTATTGGGTATTATTTGTATCAAAGACTAATTGGGCATTTAGTTGACTGGGAAGTAGTAATTGCTTTGAAATGTGAGCTGCTTTGAATAGTAGATATCAGTTTAATAAAGGTTTCTTCTGCAGACTTTATGATCACAAAGGGATTCAGAAAAAGACTCCAGCTTATAAGACTCATGCAACTCCATTAGATAGTGTTTAGGAATCAGATTTTAGCTTGATATTAAGCAGAAAGAAAATATTCTACAAGTCCAGCATCTGGTTGCTCTGGGCCTTCATAGGATGGAGTTGGCTTAACATCTGGCATCTCAGATTTTCAGTGAGAGAGAAGCAAGCATATTTATTTGACCAGGCTCATTGGATACCCAGTAAACTTTTTAATTTTTCAATGCTAGAGCTCAAACTCAGGGTCTTGTGCTAGGCAAGGGCTCTCCCTGCAGAGCTGTATCCCCAGATCATAAAATACATAATATGTATATACACATATTTGGAGAATTTAGAAAGCTTATCTTTTTTTCCAATATATCCCACCACTCACCAATCCTACCTGTGTAACAGATTCCCAGACCTTTACAGGCTCCTATACCTTAGCACAATTGAAGCCATGATGGGAAGGCCATTTAGGCCCTGGAACACAGCATGTAGGCAGTAACACATGTCAGCATGAGAACAAAGACATAAACCATCAAACCTCAGTTCTGGGGAAGTCCTTAAATGTACTTGCTTTTTGGCTTCTACAGTCCTGAGTCTGGCTAACTGTTCTTGATAACTGAGGTGCATCAACCCAGGATACAGGTTTTGTGCTTACATGCTCACCCCACCCGGAGACCTGCTCGAGGATACACTGGGATGAAACACCCAATGTAGTCACCAGCTGGTCAATCCTTTTTTTTTTTTAACTTAAACCCATGTTTGATTAGTCTTCTCTGGTGGATACCTCACAGCACCGGTACGCCAGCAAATACTTCTGTAAAGGTTAAATGTGTCCTTACTTACATTTCTAGTTATTCTACAAAAGGGCATAGTTGCCAGAAAATATAAAGGAAATATATAAAATATAAAAAAAGAAAGGATTTTATCCTTTGTGTCAGTTGAAATACTTTGAAAAACCAAAAACTTTTATCTCCTTGCCAGGTGATTAAGATGAAAACCAAAGGAAAAGTTTTATGGTTAAAAATATAATGGATCCTTTTATCTATCTATCTACCTACTTATGTATCCATCCATCCATCCAACCATCTGCCCATCCATCCATCCATCCATCCATCCATCCATCCATCCATCCATCTATCTATCTATCTATCTATCTATCTATCTATCTATCTATCTATCTATTCATCCAATAAGCTCTCCACTTCTCTCAGAAGCCTTCCATAGTCACTCCAGCTAATAGGATTTCTCCATATGGGTTACATGAGCTTATTCCTCCATAATGCACTTCTTACATATAGAGACTAGGTGTACAGTCTCTTCCTTGTCTGTACTATATGCTCCTTATGGGGAAAACTCCATGTCCTGCTCATCTTCTTTCTTCACAGTGTCATATATGTGATATGGAGTCAGATCAGATCTCATTGGTGAATGAATATACAATAGCTGTTTCTTTAAAAATTCAGAATATTGTGTAAATTGGATTTCAGCATAAAGTTTTATTTTCTAGCCAACATAGCTCTTTTTCTGACTCCTTCACAAATCTATTTATCTTAGGTTTGTTTGAATCAGCATTCAAATGAGGACATATCTTGCAGTCAGTTGCAATCATCTCTTTCAGTCTACCCTCTTTTCTTTTCCTAAGCATTCCTGAAGAAACCAAGTAATCATTCCCATAAAAACTCCTTATTCTACATTTCATAGACCACTTCTTGGTATTGCTTAAGTTGTTTTTCCGTCCTTGCAGTTCCTGCACATGGATAATTAGTTCTAGATGCTTGATAACATCCAAGAAACACATTCTACAAGAAAGCATCATGTAAGACATGTTAGTATGTCTTAATAATGTGTGACATCATGCTATCTCATTTTAAGTGATATAAAGATTAACTTAAGTTTTTTCAGTACTGGATGTTGAACATACAGCTTCACACATGCCAGACAAGCACTCTACAACTGAGGCTTTTAGTTTTATTTTAGACAAGTCTCACCAAGAGAACCAGACTGGCTTCAAACTTGCTGCGTAGCCAAGGCAGGCTTTGAACTTGGATTCCTCCTGATTTACCAGCCAGGACTCTGATTTATAGGCTGCATCACTAAGACTGGCTATTGAGTTTTAACACTCATTATAAAGTTCTCCACTGGTATTTATATAGTTTCTTTAGTAGCCATGAAAGCCTTGGATTTTTATTTTATTAGTGGTTGCAAACTTGTGATTTTTAATTTTATAATTCCTTCCACATTTATTACTGTAATATTTCTATGAAGTACTTTCCCACATCCAATATTTGGTACTTTGAAGTAGTTTGTATGGAATAAAAGAAATATTTAATCCTTTCCTTATCAATTTCTAGGGTAATAAGATGATAGCAAATTCTGATTGTGAATGATGAGATGTTAGCTTGTTATAGAGTATTGTCATGAACTCATGAATTTTTATAGATTGAACAGTGTTCCAAACAATTGTATTCGTTGTTCTTTTTTGGTGCTTAAATTATCTCATCCTAGATCAGTGGGGATTTCAAATTGATTTCCATGTATTTTTATCCATAACAATTTACTTGGACATATTCAAAGAAAGAGAAATTTAAAGAATATAATGAACTTCCAAGTACCATCAGTGACTGGTAACAGTTTGCTACTTTTGTTTTTCTCGTGCATGTGTACATATATGTGTTCATGTGTGTGCACTGTGTTTGTGCACGTGTATGTGTACATGTGTGTGTGTATAACCATTTGAGTGTAAGTTTCAGTCCTCATACACTTTTAATACTTCAGCCCTCATGTTTTAGGAATAAGGACATTATCCATAAAAACCTAAGTCTTTTTTGAAATCTTTAAATTTACAACACTCTTCTTACTTTATTCAGTCTTTAATAATACCAGATTTTTTTCATGCCATTTTTTTTTTTTTTTTGGTTTTTTCGAGACAGGGTTTCTCTGTGTAGCTTTGCGCCTTTCCTGGAACTCACTTGGTAGCCCAGGCTGGCCTCGAACTCACAGAGATCCACCTGGCTCTGCCTCCCGAGTGCTGGGATTAAAGGCGTGCGCCACCACCGCCCGGCTTTTTCATGCCATTTTTAATCAGCATATAAGGTGTTAGGTATCATTATGATGTTTATAATAAAGTAGCAACATCAGCTTTTTTAATGTTTTGTCCAGATGATGAATTGATTTTAGAATTTGGCTCTTTCTTTACATAGCCTTTACTTATTTCTCTAGCTTATTTCCTATAAGATAGAAAATACATTTGGATCATTACTGTCCCATAGAAATATAAAATACAGTATATGCATGATAAGAATTATTATCTAAGAGCCACAAGAAAGTAAAAATAAAGGGACATTTATGTCCACTCTTTCCATAGTTCAAGCATCTATGAAATTAGAGAGGCTTTATGAGACACTAGGGAGCCATCATGTGCTCATGCTTCTGAAGCGAGATGATGCTACATTCCTTTCATCTGTCCTGTGGATGGTTTCGTTGTTCTGCTTTGCGGGTGTGTCTCTGTTTGCTTGGCCTCTTATTGTTTTGTCCTATTCTTTTATCTCAGCTAGACACACAGACTCACTTAATTATAATGGCCACTGAAAGATATTTAAAATAACACAAGAACAAGACTTATTCCAGACAGAGTAGCAGACGTCCCTTCAGTGGGAATCCTAAGAGCTGTGCACAGACTAGCCTCTTCTTATTCCTCAAAGGACAACTCAAGGCACAAGAGAATGAAGTCAGGTGGTAGGTGTGAGAGACTTTGTTGGCCTAGGAATTTTTGTTCCCAAAGGGAAACAGTATTTCTTCTAACATCTTGCTGGCACAGCTTCAAAAGAGTGGAAGAAGAAAATCATATTTAAGGAAGCCCACAGCCATTGCTTTCATGGATAGTGTATTTGTCATCTTCCTAACCCAGGTGAAGTTTACCGATTGCCAGTCCTCTCTACCAAAAATGTTCATTTGGGGGGGGGGGTTGGGGGGTAAGGGAATAGTGCTTAAACAAACACCAGCTTTCTTTCTCTCTTCCATACCTTCTTTCTTTCTCTCTTTCTTTTTTTTATTTATTCTATGCATCTTTTACATCATGTACCTTGATCCCATTCATTTCCTCATCCCTTCATATCCACTGTCTACACCTGCACCCCCACCCCAAATATAACAATATTAAGGGAAAAATTAAAAATCTCATCATGGAAGCTTCAGTGTGACACAGTGAGTCACACAGTAAACTCCTTTATCTGTATATTTACTTGCAAGTATTCCCTGCAAAGAGTCATTGACCAGTCTGGTTTGAGGCCTGTGGTTTCTACTACACGATTGATGCTGTGCCCTCACTAGGACTCTTCTTGGATATCCTGTTGTTGCCCTGTGTTGTAAAGATCCTGCAGCTTTGGGTCTTTGGGTCAGGTCCCTTCACATGTTCAAATAGATCATAGATGGGGTAAATGTTAGGGCAGGCTAAGTCATAACCCTAGTTCTGGGACTGGGCAGCTGCAGGGTTGGTCCACCAGCCAGTTCTCCCCTGTCCTCACCACCAGGGTGAGCTTTCCAACATTGCTCCAGCTAATTCACCTCTTGTAGCAATGGGTGAGAGGTGGGGCCAGTTCTCTTGCTTTCACCTCCTCAGGGCCAGCTCACCCACATCTACATCATTAGGGCCAGCTCTATTGTGTTGCCAAGACAAGATACAGGGGCCATTCTTCAGAGTTCTGAAGCTGGTGATGGGTAGGGACAGCCCTCCTGCTCTTATGATCACAGGGCCAACTACTCCTCCACCTGTCTCAGGTGTTGATGGGCAGGAGGTGGGGGGAAGAGCATCTCTTCTCCACTCACAGATCAGACTGCAAGCCTCTTCCTACTGTTCACTCAGCAATTATGTGGCATATACAATAACAAAGTTAGATTAGCTGAAGTTGTCTTTGCCCTACACAGAGACTTATATTGATGAGCAAAGAATTGAGTGGAAAGATGATAAAAGAATGAGATGTCAGGACCTCCCTTTCTTAGAAAAGTTAGCACACGCAGAGCCACTGTAGTGTCATATGCCCAAGGAACAATAGAATGCCAGGATTAGACATCTAGACAAGTTCTATAAAGATATAAAATATAAATATTGTATTATGCCAGAATTTGGATAATAAGTGCAACAGCTTTGGCCTGAGGATATTTCTTGGACACTCTGACCATTAAGAGTTAATAATACACTGCTTGGGACATGGAAATATGCCCAGGCTGGCTTGAAGATTTTTGTTTTTGTCTAGTGTCCTTGAAACCACCAAAGCTACTACCCTGAGAACAGGCTGTCATATGCCTCTAGATTCTTAAAAATTAGGTTATGAGCCGGGTGGTGGTGGCCCGTGCCTTTAATCCCAGCACTCAGGAGGCAGAGCCAGGCAGATCTCTGTGAGTTTGAGGCCAGCCTGGGCTACCAAGTGAGTTCCAGGAAAGGCGCAAAGCTACACAGAGAAACCCTGTCTCGAAAAACAAAAAAAAACAAAAAAAAAATTAGGTTATGGAGTTAGTGAATAAAAATGATAACTCTGTTTATTAATGATGTCAAAATGTGAGGGAAAAAATTGGAAATGATAACTCTATTCTGTCATAGTTTATTAATGATGACTAAAGTTGAACAAGAGGAAGTGAAACACATGTCCAAAGACAAAAATGATATGATCTATATTTTGGAATAACATGAATGTATACCTGCTTACTAAATTCTGTATAAATAAAGAAGCACTTTGGTTGCTAGTCAGTCAGGCTGTAAGATTCTCACCACTACCATGACCTGGCTCACCCCCTTCCCTCGCCAACTCCTTACATCATTTGCTGGGACCTGTCCACTGAAGGTAATGGCTTACAGCATAATTCCATCATTCCTTTTCGATTTCCTAGCTGGAATATTTTTTTTTACAAAGAAAAGAATTCCTTTCAGCAAGTACTTGTTAAGCTGAAAAAGAAAGACAAATGTCTGACTCTTCCTTTTATTTCCACTTATGATAATAATACATCAATTTAACATTCTTTAAAAGTAATAAATGAGGAAGCTATTCTAGAAGAAGTAAAGAAAAGAGGTACAAAGCAGAGAAGGGAATTCAATGGCTCATTTGAGGAAAAGGCAAATACAATGTGACTAATGGATCTATCTTCCCCAAACGAGGAAAGTAAAAGTCCAATGGGCTACTTTGCTAAACTCTGTATGAGTGAATTTTGAAATTGAATGAGATAGATTATTCTGTAGAAAATAAAACTTATCCCCCCCTCAAAAAATGATAAAAATACATCCTCTAAATAGCACAAGTCCTTAATACCTTCACAGTGGAATTGTACTCAGAAAAAAAAACTCACAAGTGCTATTGGAGTTATTCAAGGACATCAAAAAAGAAAGAAAACCTTTAAATTATGTTTATGATTTAAGTGAACTTTGTACCAAAGACTGATCAAAGGGGGGAACAAAAACAGTTTCACTTATGAAACCAAAGCCCAAAACTTGCAAAGAGACCCAGAAGATGACTTAAAGAGTACATTACAAGTACTAGTTAAGGCTCTTCAGAGAAATGGAACTAATAGTAAAGGCATGACATGCCACTGATACCAGCAGCATTATTATATGCCATTATTGGGGGAAAATGTAAGAAAATAAGAATGTATATTAGTATTCACTTGGATATTAAAAGAAAGATATTCTGGGTGGACATATTAGAACCTAATGATAGCAGAGCAGGTGGTGATGTGGCTCTGAACAGTTATGGAATCATGGCTCAATAGAGTTGCTTTATTGTACACAAGTGCATACACACTTACAGGCAAACACATGGACATATCTATATATAATTTTGACTCATATCTCAGAGCTTTTTAGAAAATCAGGACTACAGCAAAGTAGTCCACATCTCTTTATAAGTGTAAAAATATTTCTTATAGGAATTTATTTAGATGACTAAGAAAACTGAAAATTGAAAGCCTAAGAATGCTAGTTGTGTAATTCTAGTCTATAATTAGTCAAAGAACTAAGAAACGACAGAGCAGATAGGATGTAAGTCCTGGTGTAAGAAGTAGGAGCAGTGATGTGCAAAGTCAGGGAAAAGGTGAGTATCAGCTCCAGCAGAAAACAAATTCATCCTTCCTTGGCTATTTTGCTCTTTCACACCCTCAACAGATCAGCTGCTGTCCTCCTACACTGAGGTCACCTTCATCTAGTGCATTCATTCAAGGGCAATTATCTTTCAAGAACATCCCTCAAAGGTACCCAGAGTCATCTTTTACTAACTTTATGGCATCCCCTAACTTGACCAAGATAACACAGAAAATTAACTATCACAATTATGTTTTAAAAATAATAGTGAAAAAATGAGACAGTTATTTTTAGAAAAAAGATTGCAGATTCTCCAGGTTATTAAAAATGAATTGGTCATTTTATACTTTATAAAAATATATAAATGCTTTAATATCCACACATGAGGGCCATCTAGAAGCATTTCTTTGGGGAAAAATACATATGTCTTAGCTGTACTTTATCATTAAGTGTTCTGATGTTTCTGGACACAGCATCTATATGCCTCATTTGTCTCTGTTCTGGTAAGAATACGTGCTGCATAATGCATCAAATTTACACTTATTTATAGCCCACGAGTTAAACAAGGTCTTTGTGGGGATGCTAGAAAAACTTTTCCTGGAAATTGGAAGAGAGAGTTATGGTCTAATTTTGTCCATCCTATATGTGCCTGTTAACAGTGTGATACTCTAAGAACATTTTCTTTCTTTTTTTTAAATTCTTAATCCATTTATTGTTGCCCATATATTTTCTGAAAAATAATATCTGAGCCCTAGTTTCATGTTTTTCTCTTACCTCCAAAATGTGTTGTTTTATTTAAGTGAAGAAGGATATGTGCGTGTTCTAAATATAACACACACACACACACACACACACACACACACACTTATTACTTGTCTTAATTCACTAACAGAGAGAATGATCACTGAATTAATTGACTAATTTTGTAAGTGGTGTGGTTATGGAGTTAAGCATGATGAAAACTTACAATAAATGTACTTAGGAAGAAATAAAAGTTTACATTAACTTAATCTTACAGATCCAAGTTAAGTGGTTTATGACTTACTCATTATTCACACAATGGTATTTTCAATGACTCCATAATGATCTATCAACCTAGGAAATCTTTATCAGCACCGTCAGTTTCCCTGCTTATTCTCTCTTTGGTGATTTGAGCAAGAAGTATCCTCTGAGGCTCAGGCATTTGAACACTTGGTCCCAAGTTGATGAAGCTGTTTGAGGGAGGTGATAGAGACTTGCTGAAGGGGTGTGCTTTCAGAGTGGAGCCTTGCTGCACTCCCCCCCATGCTTCCTGCTCCTGCCACTGTGCCTACCACCATGTCTGCTGTTTGCTACTTTGACTCCTCCCCCTCATGATAGTCTCCTAACCCTCTTCAACCACAGACAATTAAATTATTTCTTCCTTAATTGTTGATAATAGTGTTTTATTGCACTAACAGAAAACTAATATACCTCTTTGTGTGCATATTATTTTAATACGTTTCTGGGCTATTCCACAAGAGCATTTTCAACAATTGTCTCGGTAATCAAGATCCTTAATGCACTGATTCTAAAAGCAGAAGGCAAATTCTACATAAAAATCTTTGAGGAAGCTGGGTTCCTTTAATTCCAGCTCTCTAAAGACAGAGACTGGGGGATCTCTATTAGTTTGAGGCCAGTCTGGTCTACAGAGAGAGTTCTAGGACATCCAGGACTACATGGAGATACCTTGTCTCAGAAAAACAGAATCTTGGAGTTAATGTATTTGAGCAGCTCTCAAATAAAGATCGGAAGTTCTCTAAATTGTCACAGTGTCACTGTATATATTGTAGGAGAGAAATGACAGGACTACAAAATAGGAGCTTACTGACTCAGAGATTGCTGTTATATTAAATGTCAAGAAAAAAAAAAGACTCGAATCAATGCCAGTTACACCCGGTTATTGTCCCTCCTCAGTGTTCCTACTTGTAAAGTAAGGAAGAGCCCCAAATGCTCAAGGCTGAGAAATACTCCTAGAACACTGCAGATGGTGGGATTGAGGGAGGCCCAGGCCTCACTGGCCTCCACCTTCCGGATTTTACGAAGAAGACACTCATTCCTGAGCCAGTTTGGGTTCAGAGAAGACAACAAAAGAATTCAAGGAGAAGAAACAGGTCTTGCTGAGGTTGTTTTTAAATGTGTAATATCCTAGTTTTCATCTCTAGAAGCTTCATTAGGGTCTTTTTGTACTTTCCATGTTTCTTCTCATTATGCCTGGGCTTTTCTTAAATATTCGAGGCTGTGTAGTAGCTATTCTGAAGTCTTTGTCTGATTATTCAGTCATCTCTTTTATTTCTGAGTCTCTTGTTTTTCTCCTATATATGTCACTTTCAGCTTTTGTCAATATCAAATATTTTCTGATTGGGTCCTGACTACAATTCATTTTATGTTGTTGAGCACTAGGTTTATTGTAGTCCTTTAGGACTGTTTGCCCTTTTCTGACAAACAGTTAAGTTTTTATCAGCATTATTGTACACAAAAGATACTAAGAGATCCATAAGAAGCTAGCAGAGCCAGCACACTTACAGTTTCAAAAGATACAAGGTTGTATGAAAAAGTCAGTAACTACAGTCAGCATTAGAAGCAGCTTGTTTTTCCAATGGCTACACCACAAAATCATATCTAAGCATATCATTTAGATAAACTTCATACTGGCTGATTTAAAGCACAAGACACAAAATGTACAATAAAATGTACAAGTAGGAGAGAGGAGAGATTGCTCGGTGGTTATGAGCACTGACTGCTCTTGCAAAGGACTCAGACTTTGCTGCTAGCATAACAGTCTGTAACTATAGTTTAAGGGGATCCAATAGCATCTTTGTGCCTCCACAGGAACCAGGCACACACATGGTCTATGTACATGCATGCAGGCAAGCACACATACACATCAAATGAAAATAAATAAATATTTTATGTAGAAGTAGAAATTAAGATGAGAGATGCTTTCATTTAACATAAAAATCAATTGTGTTAAAAATCAATTGTAAATCAATTTCCAAGAACAATGGTCAACTGTAGAAATTATTTCTTTCATAAAGAAAAAGAGACAAAAAATAATTATTCCACATCACTCTTGTATCTTAGACAAACATTTGCATTCTTGAGGACAATAAGATCTATTACATTTTACTTTCTAAGCTGGATGATGATAGCTCACACTTTCAATGCTAACACTCTTGGGAGGCAGAGGCAGGCAGATCTCTGAGTTGGAAACCAGCCTTAGCTACAGAGTGAGTTCTAGGACAGCCAAGGCTACACAGAGAAACCTTGTATTGAAAAACCAGAGAGAGAGAGAGAGAGAGAGAGAGAGAGAGAGAGAGAGAGAGAGAGAGAGAGAGAGAGAGAGAATAAAAGAAAAAGAAAAAATTTACTTCCTAACCAAAACAATCTATCAAAGTCAACTGAGAACTATTTTCTTTTTTTTTTTTGAGAACTATTTTCATGAAATTAATCTTACATTCTGACAGCAGTTTCCCCTCCCTCCTCTCCTAGTCCCTCCTTCCCATTCCCTATTCCCCTCAATCTTCTCCACCTCCATTCCTGATTAGAAAAAGGCAGGATTCCCATGGATAACAACAACATATGGCAAATCAAGTTACAATAAGACTAATCACCTCCCCTTGTATTAAGGCTGGACAAGGATACCCAGTATAAAGAACAGGGTCCCAAAAGCTAGCAAAAAAGTCAGAGGCATCCCCTGCTCCCACTGTTAGGAGTCCCACAAGAAGACCAAGCAACACAACTGTCCTACAGATGCAGATGGTCTACATCAATCCCGTGCTTGTTCCCTGGATCTCTGTTAAGACTCTTGTGAACTCCTATGCGTCCAGGTTAGTTGATGTTATGGGTTCTCTTGTGATGTTCTTGACCCTTCTGGTTCCTACAATCCTTCCTCCCTCTCTTTAGCAGGATTCTCTGAGCTCAGCCTAATATGTTACTGAGGGTCTCTGTGTCTGTTTCCATCAGTTGCTGGATGAAGCCTCTCTGATGACAATTGGGCTAGGCATTAATCTATGATTATAGCAGAATATCATTAGGCATCATTACATTGATTTTTTTCTCCAGTTGTTTGGTTCTATCTTAGGTTTCTGGGTCATCCAACCTGTGAGTCTTGGTACTTCAAGCAGTGTCAGGGGTGGGCTTACTCTTGTGGCATGAGTTTTAGGCTGGACCAGCCATTGGAGGCCACTCCTTCAAATTCTAGGCCATCCTTGTCCCAGCACATCCCATAGACAGGACAGATTGTAGACCAAAGATTATATAGCTGGACTGGTGTCCCAATCCCTCCACTGGAAGTCTTGCCTGGTCACAGGGCATAGCCAGTTCAAGCTATGTATCTGCTATTGCTAGGAGTCTTAGCTGGGGTCATCCTTATAGATTCCTGGGAGACTCTCTTGCTCCAGGTTTCTCTCTGATCCAAAAATGCCCCCACCTTCATTTCCAGTTGTCTATTTCAGTACTCTCCCTCTCCATCCCCCCACCAACTTGATCACTCATGTTTCTACCTCAACCCACCCTTAGGCTATTCTTGAAATCTCTTCTATTTCCCCTTCTCAGGGAGATCTAAACATCCTCCCCTTTGAACTCTCCTTGTTACCTAGTATTTCTGAGTCTGTGAATTGTAGTATAGTTATATTTTATTTTATAGCTAATATCCACTTATGAGTAAATATATACCATATTTATCTTTCTGGGTCTGGGTTACCTCACTCAGGATGATTTTTCTTAGTTCCATCAATTTGCCTGCAATTTTCATGATGTCATTGTTTTTAACAGCTGAGTAATATTCCATTGACTAAATATATCACATTTTCTTTATCCACTCCTCAGTTGAGGAACTTCTAGGTGTTTCTAATTTCTGGTTATTACAAATAAAGCTGCTATGTACATAGTTGAGCAAGTCTCCTTAGGAATCCTTTGGGTATAAGCCCAAGAGTGATATTGCTGGGTCTTGAGGTAGATTGATTCCCAGTTTTCTGAGAAACTTACCATATTGATTTCTGAAGTGGCTGTTCAAGTTTGCACTCCCACCAACAGTGGAGGAGTGTTCACCTTGCTCCATATCCTCTCTAGCATGAGCTGTCATTTGTGTTTTTGATGTGAGTCATTCTGACAGGTGTAAGATGGTATCTCAGAATCATTTTGATTTACATTTCCCTGATAGCTAAGGATGTTGAATAGTTCTTAAAAGTTTCTTAGCCATTTGAGATTCTTCTGTTGAGAATTCTCTGTTTAGATCTATATTTTATTTTTTAATTGGATTATTTGGTGGGTTTTTTGGTGTCTAGTTTCTTGAGTTATTTATATATTTTGGAAATCAGATTTCTATCAGATGTGGGGTTGGTAAAATATCTTTTCCCATTCTGAAGCCTGTTGTTTTGTCCTGTTGATGGTGTCCTTTGCCTTACAGAAGATTTTCAGTTTCCTGAGATCCTATTTATTAATTGTTGATCTTAGAGTCTGTAATATTGGTATTCTGTTCATTTTCCTGAAATTTGAACTAATTTATTCAACCGCTACAAACTGAATTCAAGTTGTATACAAAAATAAATGTAGATAAGTCACTGTTCTTGTCTCCCCCAGAAGTTTACAAATAAAAAAGAGAGTTGAAGAGGTAGAGAACAACCTTGATAAAAAATTAAAGTTGTCATCCCATTTTTCCTGGGCTTGTCTCTCTAAAGGCACCCTTTCCTGAGACCTCCCTGACTTTAGCCTCAAATATAGTCATAAATAGCAGTGGGCAGCTCTTTGATTGGCCTTTATCATAGTCTTTGTTTCCTCTGGCTTGGTTTTCTGATTTTACCTCTGGTTACCTATTCTTGGCCTCCTCTTTGTTATAATCAACTATAGGGGCTCCACCCATCATTCACCCAGCCAACCATCCACTCACCCATCCATTCAGAATTTACCCATCTATTCTGTCTATCCATTCTCTAACTCCTATTGAGTAGACTGTCCAGCCCCAGTTCTCACACTGTGCATAGAGATAACAGTACACTAAACAAGTTAAATACTCTCTTTCAGACATCACTATTCGAGTTTAATTTTGGACATTATGTAATCACCTCATTGGGGTTACTGACTCTCCAATAAACTGGTATATGCTCTACTCTAGAGTGGAGTGTATTGGCCTCAGGACTGAAGGACCCTTCTGTACAATAAGAAAGCTACATACAAAGGGCCAGGATAGGATTTCAGAAGAGTTTAGTTTATCAAAACACAAATTCTGATAATGCAAATAGATTTGTGCATGTATGTACATACTTACATATATATGCAACCACATGCATTGTGGTCTTTCTATGATTTTTATTTACTCAATAAATTTTAATTAAAATGTGATTACATCCCTTCTCCCATCCTCCCCTTCCTCTAGCCCCTCCCAAGTCCCATTCTTTCAACCCCTTCCATGTCCCCTTCTCACTCTCAAATTGATAGCCTCTTCCTCCCAATTATTATTACACAATGTGTGTGTGTGTGTATATATGTGTGTGTGTGTATGTGTGTGTAAATACAAACTGCTTAATTCACTCTTGTTGTTTGTGTGCATATGGTTTCAGGGTTGTCCACCTGAACTGGGTAACCAAATAGGGAACTAATCCCCAGAAGAGGTTACTTTTTCCTCTCTCATCACTCATCAGTTGCCTATAGTTCTTTGTCTAGGGGTGGGATGCACTGAGAATCCCCTACTGCATGTTAGCATGTCTATTGATATTCTCGTTGTTCAGATTCTTGTTTATGCAACCATTTCTAGAAGAGACAGGCTCATATTCTGACTCACAATCATTCCACCCCCTCTTCTGTGATGTTCCCCGATCCACAGATGCAGGAACTGTTCTACAGATGAGTACAATGGAGCTTAAGTCCCCACAATCTGTTGATCTCTATATTTTGACGAGTTGTGATTTTCTGTGATGGTCATCATTTGCTGTAAAGAAAAGTTTTTTTTGATGGGTGGTGGTAATTGAATTAAGGAATCATGCTAGTCTAGCAAAGTGGCAATATCAGATTCTAAGATCTATGACCTCAGTAGCCCCAGGTAACTGGCTAGGTTTACAGTACCAGGTAGGATTTCCTTCCTGCTGAAGGGATCATAATTCAATTAGACAGCTTTTTGTTACCACCATCATGTGAGCGCCACTTATTGCACTTTTATGGCTATCTGGCCATACTGGTCATTGTTGTGGTTCATGGATGACACAGATGGGTAAGACTATAAATTGCTTTCCTCCCTTGGAAGCTTACATAGTGAATGTTAGTATAAATGCTAGACCACAGGAAGGAGGCTCTCAGATTATATTCAGCTCAAATTATCTAGTCCTGTGTCCTAAGTATACAGTGTCTTTGGCAATAGGGACGTACATTCTTCTAAAAGAAAACCAAGAATAACAGCGATAGCCTATATTGTTTAGGCATTTAGTGGACTATGCTGACCACCTGCTTAAAGGGAGGTTTCTCATTCCTGGTACTGGATGTTTTGTTAGTCTATGGTTTTGGAAAGAATTATCGGTCCAAGTGCCTTAACGTCATTTAAGAACTTTGTTCTAACTTATGCGTTGTACATGTATTTTAGGCAAATATACAATAATAGTATTCCTTGAGGCTTTGCCAAACAACTTAATGTGATTTGACTCCTTCCTACTTCTATGCTGACTTTCCTGACCTTTTCCTTTATGGAAGCCTCCTCTCCATTTTTCCATTTCCCCTCTAAATCACTGTATCTTGCTAGTCCCCTCTCAAGCTCTGACCCTCATAGTCCCTTTATGCTTTCCTGGTTTCTGCTGTTACTCCAGGATATATACTCACACATCTGAAGTTTGGGAGCTAGGAACCACAGATGAAAGAAACATGCAGCATTTGTCTCTCTGGGTCCAGGTTCACTCACTCAATATCATCTTTTCTAGGACCATCTTTTTACTGCAAATTTCATTATTTCATGTTTTCCTTATAGCTGTATTGTGTTTTCCATTGTGAATAGGTACCATTCATTAAGCAATTAAAGGACATTTAAGCTGTTTCTACTTCCTTGCTATTGTGAATAAGGTGACAATGAGGATTAGTGAGTGAGCAACTATTTGTAGAATAAGATGTTGAATCTTAGGGTAAATGGCAAGAAGCGATATAGCTGGGTCATATGGGAAATTTCTAGAGTAGTTGCACCAGCAAGCCCACCAACAGTGAAGGGTGGTTCCCCTTTTCCCAATAGCCTCACCAGCATTTGTTGTAGCTAGAGTTTTCCTGGTTTTGCCTGGCCCATGGTCAAGACAAATCTCTCTCACCGGCCAATCCCACAGCCACTTAGACCCAACCAAGTAAACACACAGAGACTTATATTGCTTACAAACTGTATGGCCGTGGCAGGCTTCTTGTTATCTAGTTCTTCTATCTTAAGTTAACCCATATCTATTAGTCTATAAGTTGCCATGTGGCTCGTGGCTCACCGGTACATTACATCTCGCTTTTCATGGTAGCGGCTGGCAGCATCTCTCTGCCTCAGTCTTCCACTTTCCAGAATTCTCCACTCACCTTGTCCCACCTATACTTCCTGCCTGGATACTGGCCAATCAGTGTTTTATTTATTAACCAATCAGAGCAACACATTTAACATACAGAACATCCCACAGCAATTTGTTGTCAGTTTTTTTTTTTATTAATCTTAACTTCTGAATGGGGTAAGATGAAATGTCAAAGTTATTTTTAACTTGCATTTCCCCAATTGTTAAAGATTGATGGATACTTTTTGAGTTATTTATTAGCCATTTTTTATTTCTTGTATTAATAACCCTCTGTTTAAATCTCTAGCCTATTTTTAATTGGGTCATTTATTTCCTTGACTGTTATTTTTTAGTTCTTTGTATATTCCGAATATTAGTCCTCTATTAGATGTATATCTAGCAAAGATTCTCACTCACTTTGAGTTTCTTCTTTCCTTAACTGCACAAAAGCTCTGATTTTATGACATCTCACTTGTCAATTGTTGGCTTTATTAGTTCCTTGGTTAATGGGATCCTGTACAGAGTGTCCTTTCTTACACGTCTATCTTGTAAGGTACTGCCTATGTGTTCTTCTACAAGTTTTAGCTTTTCAGGTTTCAAATTTAAGTCTGATTCATTTGGAGCAAATTTCTATGCAGGGTGATAGATATGGGTCTAGCATATGGACATCCAATTTTTCCAACACCAATTGTTGAAGATGCTGACTATGTTTTTGCTTCTTTGTTAAATGTCAGATGCTGTAGTTGCCAGGACTCATGTTTGGCTTTTCTATATCATTCCATTTTTCTATATGTTTGTTTTTCTGACTGTATCATATTGTTTTTATTTTTATAGGTCTATAATATACCTTTATACCTGGAATGACAGTCCCTCCAGTATTATAGTTTTTGTTCAGGACTGCTTTGCCTATCAGGATCTTTTCTGGTTCCATATGGATTTTAATTTTTATTTAGTTTTGACTTCTTTTCCTATTTTTATCTCTTTAATTCCCCTCTCTTGACTTATTTTACCAGCTAGTTCTTTATGCACTGTAATGAAAAGGAGTGGGGATAGCGGACAACTCTGTTTCATTTCTAATTTTCATGGGGTTTCTTTGAGTTTTTTTTATTTATTATAATGTTGGCTGTGGGTTTGTCATCTATAGCCTTTACTATATTGAGATATGTTCCCTTCATTCTGACCCTCTCTAGGACTTTTATGAAAGCATATTGGATTTTGCCAGACGTTTTTGCTGTATCTATTGAGATGATCATGTAAGTTTTACCTTTAAGTCCATTTATATGATTTATTATATGTATTCATTATTAAACCATCCCTGCATTTCTGAGATAAAGCCAACTTGATTGTGATATTCTTTACATGCAGCTGTATTCCACTTACTAGTATTTTATTGAGGATTTTTGTGCCATGTTCATCAGAGATATCAGGCTGTATCTTATGTCGTTGTTATTGAAGTTTCTCTGGTTAGGGTAATACTGGCTTTATAAATAAGTTTGGGAATGCACCTTCTATTTCTATTTTTTGAATAATTTAAGAAATATTGGTTGTAGATCTTCTTTGAAAGTCTGGTAGAATCTGCTGTGAATCTACCTGGACCCTGGACTTTTTTATTCAGAAGCTTTTTTATTACTGTTTCAATTTCCTTATTTGTTATAGGTCTGTTTAGGTTGTTGATCTCTTCTTGGTTTAACTTTGATAGTTGGGATGAATCATTCATCCATTTCTTTTAGATTTTCAAACTTAACGGTATACAGGTTTTTAAAGTATTCCTTTATAGTATTCTGAATTTTCTAAGTATCTGTTATAATGTTTTCCTATTCATTTTTTTATTTCATTAATTTGGGTTATCTCTTTATTTTATTTAGTTGGGCCAAGGGCCTAACTGTCATGTTTATCTTCTCAAACAACCAGCTCTTAAATTCACTGATTCTTTATATTGTTTTTATTATTCTATTTCATTAATTTCTGCTTTGATTTTTATTATGTCTTGCTATCTACTGGATTTTCATTTGGTTTATATTTATGTTTTTCTAAATCTTTTAGTTGTATCATTAAGTTATTTTTTCTGATTTTTTAATGTAGGTTTAATGGCAATAAACCTCCTACTTAGGACTACTTTTAATGTGTTCCAGATGTTTTGTTATGTTATATTTTCATTTTCACTTACTTACAAAAATATTTTTATTTCTTTCTTGAATTTTTCTTGAGGCATTCATCATTTAGTAATAAACTGTTCAATTTTGATAAATTTATACACTTACTAGAATTTTGTTTGCTATTAATTTATGTTTATTGCTTGAAGATGCTTGCTGGCTTTTGGATCTCTCTGTCTCTACACCAAAAACCTTAAAATAGATCCATTATCAATCCATGCTCATTTCTATATCAGACTAAAATCATTGAGTCTTTAAGGATCAAATAATCAACTTATCTGGGAGAGTTATATGGACAGTTTTTATATTATATCAAGAGATGCCTAGAAAGAAATAAATGACAACAGGTAACAAAAGAGAAAAAAGAACCATGATGAGGAAGGCTTACTAAATGGCTTGGAGATGGTCATTCAGTCTTTAGGTAAAATAAATTAGCTAGTGGCCTTCAAAAAATATATAGGTGAAAAAAGAAAGATTGGAAGGAGAGCTGAAAAAGATCAAGACTTGTATCTATTGGTAAATCAAAGAACATATTTTTAGCAACCATCAGATTTGGCTAGAAATTCTGCCCTGTGACTTAGAGAACCCCTTTCCTTTGTTACTGGAAACATTTAAGCTGAAGGAAAAGGACCTAGTTGTTAGCAATTCTGTAGAGGAGACTGTAGGTTTGAGCCAAAGGCTGAGACTCACTCCAGAGTTCTCTTATGTGGACTTGGAACGTGAGGGTTACCCTTCCAGGTACATAAATACTTAGTCAAGATAGGAAAAAAAAGAATCATATTTCTAAAATTTCAAATAAATTATATGTTTGTATTCTATTGCTATGATTAACAGCATGACCAAAATCAACTTGGGGAGAAAAGGGTTTATTTGGCTTATAATTCCACATCACAGTCCATTACCAAGGGAAGTCAGGGCAGGAACTCAAGGCAGGAACCTGGAGGCAGGAACTGAAGCAGGGACCATGGAAGAAGTTGGACTACTGGTTTGTTCTCCATCGCTTGCCCAACCTACTTTCTTACACAACCCAGGACCACCTGTCCAGGAGTTTCACTGCCTGCTATCAGGTGGGCCCTCTCACATCAATCATTAATCAAAAAAATGCCCCCACAGATTTGCCTACAGACCAGTGTGATAGAGGCAATTCTTTAAGTGAGAGCTCTTCCCAGATGTTTAGACTTATGTCAAGCTGACAAAAAAAAAGCTAGCACATAAATAAAATGGGTTTTGAATTAATGTATCCAGTGTGAGTAAACAAGTTTGAAAACTATAAGAACATTTAAGTTGTGTAGAAATGATGATTATAAGGATTCTTATAATTAAGAAGGTTAAGTGCCCAGTGAAACTTGATGTGAATCTGCAGAATGATAATCAGTCAAATGTGAAGCTATAAAAAGCAGTGAGACAAGATGACCCATGTTCATTTTCTCTGGAAAGACAAAATTAGTTTGTATGCGAGGACTTAAATGATGGGGGCCAAACAGCCTTGCTTACATTTTTTTCTGTGAGGCAGAGCTCCCCCAAGAAGAGCAGAGCAAAGCCTTACATTTGTTATACCTATTGGGCAAGAAGGGGAGATTTTTAAACTCCTGACTCTAGCCCTTCCATATGTATTTATTAATGCCTGAATTAATCCCTTGTGAGTCATCCTTGGGGAAACAGCAAGGACATGACAAGGAATATCCAAGCCCAGAAATGCCAAACCATCATCACTGCTGCAATGTGCTAACATCTGCTTTATTTGACTGAGGACTCATCAGGAGATCAGAGACAAGCTTATCCACCGAACAAAGACACACTAGGACTGTACTGTGTCTGAAAAAAACTGGGGCAGTGAGAGACCATTATAAAGACAAGGATTCATGTGTTTTTCAGGGAACTTGTGACAATCATAGTAAGTTAACGCCTCCTGCCCTTAAACATTCTTGTATGGCCAGAACACACATAAGGAATTTTTGCCAGGTTTAGCAACACGTTTTCTGGGCAAACAATTCAAATTATTTAAATTAGTAGAAGACAAAACATTCCAAAATGATACAACTGGCAAAATATGTATGCTTATTATTTGGATTTTGATAAAAGCAAAACAAACAAGCTGTAAGCCAACGATAATTCAAAGTTCTTGTAGGAAATGGATTGACAGGCCCAGAGCGGTCTCTCTTCAGTCTTCAGGAACTTTATTCTAGTGACCCTGATTTTTGTCTTGTGCCCTTGAAACAATGACTGAAGAGGAAATACTTTCACTTCAGCGCCCTCTGCTGTTTCTGTACCTGAAACAATATCAGTGTCTACACGGCAATTTTTTTTTCTCATTAACCCAAAGGACTTCACATTTTGAAATCAGATTTTCAAGAAAGCTTCAGATATTAATTAATTATCAACATATTTGTTTGCATTATTAAAGCCATAGAAAATTGCCAGTTCAAAACATGAAATAACCAAGTCTACTATGAAGAATACAATATATTTCTCATTTACCCTTTGTCTAATCTGTACAACTTTATTGTTTGTACCTGGAAAATTTCTGCCAGGATTTTTTCATCATATCAATAACTTAAGGACTTAATTTCTGGCTAGTGATTGAGGGGGTTCAGATTTGGGTCTATAGAGTTAGAATATTTATCTGGTGCATACTCTGAAATATCCTTTTTACTAGATAATCCAGAAAGGTTTTATAAACAGAAAGCTGGTGAATTTGCAGCAGAAATGATCCAAAACATAGCTACCTCAACGGGGTGTGTGAGGTGAGGCCTGTGTGGCACAACACAGGAAGTTAGGACAGTCAAGAAAACAGCAAGGTCTTTGAAGCCCCTTGTCCCCACCCCACAATGCACATGTAACAAACCCTCGATATCTGAAGAGTGATTTTTAGTATCTGGCTTTTTCTTTTCAAGTGAACATTTGCTGTCAGACAGCATGCAAGAAGAAAAGCACATCAAGTGAATACAGCTGTTTGACCGACGTTTAGATAAAACCAGAAGCCCTCTCATGTCTGCCTTTATCCACACCCCATCCCTCCTGTCCTGACTTCCAAGACCAAAGATTAGTTTTGTTCACTTTTGAAAATCACACATAGTCTTTCTTATTCTCAGTATCATTTATGAGAGGGTAATTCTTTTTTATTATTCATTTGTTTTATTTTTTGGACCATTTCACATTTGTATACAGTGCACTATGATCACATTCACCACCACCACCCCACTGCCATCTCCCATCCCTGTCCCACTCCCAAGTGACCTGATTCTTCTCAACTGGTAACTTTATTTTTTACTAATTAATTTATCTTATGTGTATGAGTGTTTTGCCTGCATCTATATCTGATGTGCTCCACATGTGTGACTGCTGGCCACAGAAGCCACAAGAGGGTGCTGGATCTCTTGGAACTAAAGTTACAGGTGATTGTGAGCTGCCATGTGGGTGCTGGGAATCAAACCTAGGTCCTCTGGAAAAGGAGCCAGTGCTCTTAACCACTGAGAAATCTTCTGGCTCCTATAGAGACAGATTTTATTATTACTTTCAGCTTGTTCTTTCTCAGAGCTGCATCTTGCTTATTAATATAGTACACTTCTTAACCAGATTACTTATGTTGTTTCCAGTTTTCTGGTATTCTGAATTGTATTGGAATGAGTATTGATGTGTTCTTATTTTGTGCGCACACATGCAAGTTGTTAGGTGTTCACCAAGTAGCTCAGTTTATAAGCCAGTGGGGGAAGGGACAGATTTTCAAATACTACCAAACAATTTCACAAAATAATTATGCCCATTTTGTGTGTTACTTTACGTACAATAGTTAATGCCAAATATGTTTAGAAAGGATAAATAACAAAGAGAGATTGTTCCCAGGTTTATAATTTGGAGCCTAGGTAAGACAAAATAATCCTCGAAGGACAGGCCCTGTCTCTCATCAACTTGTCACTGGAGTGATCTGACAACTTTATTCCTATATTTGAGGAAAGAAAGAACACTACATAAGATGTAGCAGGGTCCTGTGCTGTTGTTCCTTTTGGGGGAGGGGGCCAAGTAGATGCAGAGTCAACAACACAGACTCTGGGAGAGTGTCAAAACAACAAGCTCAGTTTATTCAGGAAGAGGCAAGCCTTATATACCCTCCATCCTACCCTGGGGGGAGGTCTGATGAACATGCATCTGTTGGCGTGACATGGCTGCCTCTCATTGGTCCAGGTCATCTCCAGATCATGTCTCAGCTGCTGTTGCTAAGGCCTTAGGCAGACCCAGGTTGGCTCTCAGAAAGTATCTTTTTTACTGGTTTGGGCCGACTGACCCTCAAGTTTGTTAGGGATGAGTCATTCCACAATAAGGTAGAGCAGAAGAAAAGAAAGAGGATGCAATTGGATGCAAACTCCAAATCCCAAGCACTTCCAGCACTTACCTTCGTGACAAATTAAATTAGCTGATATTTAAATCAACTTGCCCAAAAGACCCAATTATGGATATTCACCTTAGAAGTTACCATATATACAAGTGGATGTTTTTTAAGTACCTACTATCCAGCATCCTAGGACTGCTAGCCCAATAGAGAAGATTCAAGTTGAAGTATGGGAAATACACATTCTGCCTTGTACATTAACATTCATCACAAACTTCTAGACTTGTTTGGGGCTTATGGATAAAGTGATTATTCAGGCTACTAAATTAATCTTGAAAGGAGTGTTTTTACCACTGTTAGCATTTGCCAAAAATAGATAAAAACTATTGTTGAGCTTTCTCCTAAGATTTCTGTAGGAAGTTTAGTTTTCGAATAACTAAGCTGAAATGGAAATGCCAGATATTCTCAGACAGAATAATCAGAATTTTTCCTACTTAAATGTGTCTGGTTTTTTGGGGGTTTTGTTTGTTTGTTTGTTTTTTGTTGGTTTTTTTGTTGTTGTTGTTAAATTCAAGCTTTTCCTCTCAATGTCTCTGAAAACCCATTTGCCAAGAGCAACAGACATCAAACACCAGGTAAGACTTGGTTGTCAAAGCAAAGAAAAATATAATGCTGTATTTACAAAAAGAATTTGATTGCTAGTTGTGAATCCCTAAGAAATATATGTGCATTTCATAGTTATCTCTTGACAAGTGAGAAATAAGCCCTAAGGAAACCGTGGCCTCCTGTCGGCTAACATCCTCTTTGACACATTGCTGTGGACAAGAACCTGTGTACTTTTACCTTTCCTATCTGCCCTTTTTCAAATTGGTTTCCAATTCAGAGTGATTTTCTCTGCAACAGGTTCTTTTTGCAGATGTAGGCACACAAGTGGGGGAGGGGCGTGCCTACCCTTGCACACAGCAACCTAGCTTTATTCTTACATTCATTTCCTTGAGGGCTATTTTCATGAATTAAACTTGGCACAGCCCTACCTATTTGCTTTTGATGTAACATGCTGGCCAAGGGGTTCAGTTTATTTTCTGTCTCTCTAGAAACCATGTCCAGGAACATTACCCTGTAGGGGGCCTAAGGAAGCTGCTACTCTCAGTGGCCAACAGACACACTTGAAAGTACATGAGCAATATGTTCAAAGAAAGCTGCTCCCCTCTGTGTTTCTATTGGCTCACCACTAAGATGCTGGCTGAACTCCCACCAAAGGGGATAAATCAACTCAGGCCAAGTAGTTAACAGTTGTTCCAATGCCACCGAAAAGATCTAGAAGCGTCTGGGCAGGCTTGGGATAATACTAAAGGTAGTAGGACTTTTAATAACAGGCATGGCCAGAACTTAGCCAGCCTAGTAGACATGCAGGTCATTTTCCTACAGGGCCTTAGCTATTAACATTCACCTTAGGAGCCTTATAGGCAAAAGTGGACATTCATAAATCACTGCCACTCAGCTTCCTAGAGACTGCTTATTAGTCACCCCCAAGTTAGGAAGTGTAGGGTTCTGGGTTAACACTATCTGTGGAAACTTTAAAAAACTGTACATCTATCATATTCAAGTTTCTTCTCTCCTCTGTGAATTTCTAGAAACATTCCCATGCCACCCTCTCTACTTTTCTTTCAACTTTTCAGTTGTTAGTGCTCAACTAATTCTGTTACGCTATTTCTTTTTTAATTTGCATATGTTTGTATACATATGTGTGTGCATGTAAGGGTGGAGAGTTGGGAATACATTTGTATGCATATATGTAGAAGCTGAAGGGTAACCTCAGGTACAAACCTCTGGAACACCATGCATCTCATTAGAGACAGGATCTGTCACTGACCTGGGGCTCACCAAGTAGACTAACTTAGATGAACAGCAAGAATCAAAGACCTTCCTGTTTCCACTTCATGCCATTGCACTCACCTTAAAAAAAATAAAGATATTGTCTTTATTTATTCTTTGAGAATTTCATTTGAAATGTTTTGATCATATTCATTCCACCCAACTCCTCCCCCACCCCATACCAAACCAACTTCATTCTCTCTCTCTCTCTCTCTCTCTCTCTCTCTCTCTCTCTCTCCCCCTCTCCCTCTCCCTCTCCCTCTCTCTCTCTCCCAGTTTGCTTCTCTCCTTTTCTACTCTCCTAAAAGAAAAAAAAAAGAAACCAACAACAAAAACCATAGTCAGTTGAACTACCCCTGGGTATGGGACTGTCCTGGAGTATGTAAATATGCCAAGTGTCACTCCATTAAAGAACATCAACTTTCCATCTCCCAACAGCCACCAAATGCTACTAGCTCTTTAGCTAGGGGTAGGATTTGTGCCCACCTGCCCTCCACCATGTTGAGATTTTTGTCTGGTTTGAATTCGTGTATACTTTGTGCGGGCTGTCACCAGATCTGTGATTTCATATGTGTATCTTCCCTGTTGTGTCCATAAAACATTGTTTCCTTAAAGCCATCTACTACCTCTGGCTCTTACAATCTCTCTTCCCCCTCTTCCCAATTAAAAAGTAAGGCGTGGAACTAAACAGAGAGTTATCAAAATATGAAACACAAATGGCTGAGAAATACTTTTTTTTAATGTTCAATGCCCCGCACGAGAGAAGACAGCAAGACAGTGTGTTCTGATCAAGCTGCAAATTTTATTCTCCTCAGCAAGGCTTATATAGCATGGGAGGGGGCAGGAAGGAGGGAAGGGGTGCATGACATGCTATACGTGCAGGTGAAGGGGGACGTGCAGGTGAAGGGCTACGTGAAAGTCGTGCAAGTCGTGAGGCTGCTAGGTGGTAAGGTCACTGGTCAGGGCCTGTTGTTCTGTTGCTATGCTGCCTGACCTGCCTGACCTGTTCTTTATCTTTGGTTTAGGGTAGGGGCTTGTTCTCTGGCTTAGCTAGTACTTTTCCATGGTCCATGTTTGGTCCCTGACATATCCCCCTTCTATACGTATAGCAAAACAAAGAAAGGAGGCCCAAATGTTTTTGCCATGACGGGAGAGGTGTGACAGAGGCTTTATCCCTGATAAGTTCCATTATTGGCTGTCAGTCCATGCAGGCGTCCCCACATGCCCCGAAGAAGGCTGGAACGATGCAGTTTTTTACAGGGGGCGGGTTTGAATTCGGGAGGAAAGAGTATAGGGTCTGCATAACCGCCATGCAATAGAGCATGTCATCCAAGGCACCCAGGGTGGTGGAGCACTTTAGTCTCCCTGCCTTCTGCAGTCCCAGCTGCACCCTCAATCCCCTATGCAGTGGGCTCCAGCTCCCAGGCACAGGTGCATCCTCCCCTGAGCAGAGGGGCCTGTGCTGATATGGAGTCTTTATCTGGTTCATCAAGACCACGATCATGGAGATCGAGGCAATGGTAATGAACCTGAATTTGTTTTGCCTGAAGTTCGGCCAGCTGACCGCACACAAATTGAGTTAGTCGAGACAAGGCCCAAGAGCCGAATGTCAAGACAAGAATGAGGCCAACCAAGGGTCCCAGAAGGGACGGCAGGAGGGTGGTTAGCCAGGGAGATGCAGAGAACCAATTTTGGAACCAGCCTAGCTCTTGATCTCTTTCTTTTTTGCGCTTCTCTAAGCCTTCCCGGACCTTGGCCATGCTATCCCTTGCTACTCCTGTGTGATCAGTATAAAAGCAGCACTCTTCCTTAAGAGCAGCACAGAGACCTCCTTGCTGTAAAAAGAGGAGGTCAAGCCCTCGGCGGTTTGGGAGGACCACCTCTGAAAGGGATGTGAGGGAGGATTCAAGGGCGGAAATGCCTCACTCAAGCTGTGCTATATCCTCATCTATGGAAATTCTAAGCTCTGAATAATGTTGATTAGATAAAACCAGGGAAGCTATGCCAGTACTGGTCCCTGCAGCCCTGACCCCCAGGAGGACAGCCAGAGTTACTGCAGTCATGGGTTGGGGCATCCTACGCTTTCCTCCTTCCAATAAATTTTGCAATTGTGGGCAGTCTGACCCCATCCCCAGAGAAGAAAAAGAAAATTTGTAAGTGGGAGATATAAACTGTAGTCAGGTTGTATTCCTCCCAGTCCTTCTTGGCTTGTGGGCGTTGGCAAATGTTGATCACGTGCCATCACCGCTGGCGTGATCTCCTGAAGCTTATAAGAACCTTCTTAATAGACAAAATCTTAGACATGTTAGCAATATAACAGTGGTGAACTTTATCAGAGCAAAATTATGAGTCCTTGGAGCCTCAACAAAACTTCAGAATAGCCACAGAATAAAATCTGAAATGTGTTATTTATATATCTCTCAAGTCTCATATATATTTTGACAAAAATTAATAAAATACATTTAGAACAGAATTATTAGTTCTAATCATATTTCTATAAGTTTTGATGAACAGTTCATCAAAAGGATCTGGAACTGTATCAATTTATTCATATTCAAGGCTCAATATTTAAGAATCTAGAGGTAAAAAACAGCCTGTATTTAGACTGGCAGCTTTAGAGCGCCTTTGTCCTGCAGCTGCCAATATATGGTGTGACCAGGCGATCCAGGATTCATAAAGGTCGATCAACGTCCTATAAAGACATGTATCCTCCTCCTGACATGAAAACATCAGGACCTTTTTAAATATCAGTGAGGAGATCATAGAGGCTTAGGTGTAACTTTGTGACTTGGCCTGGTGGTGATGAGGAATACCTGTAGTGGGGGATATGAAAAATTAAGCACCAATTCTTAAGAGCTCTTGAAGTATATGTAAGGCTGTTGTCTATATATGAGCTCAAGGTATTCCTAAAATTAAAAAGCAGTGAAAGAAATGGTGTATTATTTTTTATTTCATAACCATAAATCATAAGGAAGTAAGCCTCGTGGGTGAGCTTCCATAGGGAGAGAATTTATAATTGTTGGACAGACATATGAAAAGGTGTCAGTATATCCTGTAGAGCTATTTGTCATTCTATAGACTCACAAGTTTCATAGTTTGATATAAATATAATATCATCTGTACAATAAATGTATTGTAAGATATATGTATATACATATACATGTATACATACATATAGATCGGGGAACTGTGAGGAAGCTATAATTGACAGTTAGTTTTGATAGTTAATCTGTATATATGAGGAACTTTGCTCAATGAATGAGTCCTGGATAAACAGAACTCGCATTTCCTGCTCTGTATGTCAGCTTTGGCCTCCATCATGGTAGGGTGAGTAGGCAAGCTAAAAATATTTGAAATGCTGACAATCTTTAGGTTGAGGAGGTATGGTCAAGAAGCAATCTTGTATATCTATAACTATTTTTTTTTGGGGGGGATGGCCCTGGGAGATGGCAAGCCAGGCTGTGAGACTTTCCTTGGCTTTAATTTTATTTAATTTTTTAAGGACCTGTAACAGTCTATAAGCCTGATTTTCCTAAATAAAAAGATATTGGGGTGATTTAAGGGCTGGTGGGGGACTTTATATGTCCAGTATTTAAGGTTTTTTTTCCCCAGACAAGTAGTAATTATAATTTTCTCAGCATTTAAAAGCCATTGTTTGATCCAGATAGTAGCATTAGATTTTCCTGACCTTCTGGCTATATTATTAGCTTGACCTAGGCCTGTAAGAGACGAAGAAGTAATAGTCGTCTTAAGTACTTGGCCAATCTTTTTTTGAAATATAAGAAACATCCATGCTTATGTCTAGCAAGCCAATTATCTTCTTTCCCTGTATTTTAATTGTTTAGTTGTTTGGAATATTTAATTTTCTGAACCCAGAAGGCCATATCATTAGAATCCACACCAGCAGCTCCCTTAGGCGCTGCCCTGTATGAATCTGAATTGTACAATGATCTTAATCTCTCCAGTAAAGTCAGAATCGCACATCCCTGGGGCAACCTTGTACAGCCGAGGAGTTACGGCCTATAATTAGCCCCGGTGTCCCTTCTGAGGAGGTCCATAGACTTTTGTATTAAGGTATACATAAGTTTATTTTTAAAGCCTATATATCTATCTCAGACCTCAATAAAAACCTTATCCATAGATCTAACTTAGGCATACATCCTCAATATCTTTAGGTTACTTATTGAGATTTATGTATCATTTATAACATATCTAGATGTTTATATGTTATATTTCTTTATCCCAATTACTTGCATTACACATATAATAAACTATTTCTTAATGTTCTTAAACATTCTTTATATCTAATCATTTATATCCTTATAGAAATTTTACTTATATCTAAAAGCATTTTTGTATTTAATTTATCAGGAGATATAGGTGATTGATTACTGAGAGCAGCCAATGTGGTGAATTCCTTTAAACAAAGGAACAGTCAAAGTTTATTTTGAAATCTGTTTGGCAAGCTACCTTTTCTATGAATTTGGATAGCAAGGCAAATTATCTTTTAGGCCTGGTAAATGGGAATATAATCTAAATGATCTCAAAGCATAGTTTGGACAAAATCCTGGCAATAAGGGGCTAAGTAATGAATTGATTATATGAAATTTAGCATGCTTAGCATGTATATAAATATGATTTTGCATACATTAGAGAATTTGATCATTTAAGATGATTAACCCTTAATTTGTATCCTAATAATTATCTCTAATAGCTTATAGCTTAAGTACAACTTATCCTTAACAGTTTACGGTTTAGGTCGGCCAATCAATAAGTTTTATTTCTTAATTATCTTTAATTAAAGTAAACTTATTCTTAACAATTTATAAGTTAGTTGTCTTTATAAACTTAGAACTTAGGTTTTATACCTGTCAGGTTTAGCCTTAAAAATATTAAGTTTGTACTGAAGTTATTTTAATACAGAAACAGGAACTCTTATTCAAAAATATAATATATGAGGAGAGTAACACATTAATAAATCCTTTAAGGAGTATCATGAAATGAGATAAGCACAGTAAAACAGTAAAACAAAGGAGGATTTTTTTTTTTTTTTTTTTTTTTTTTTTTTTTGTAGCAGCTGCACCCAGTCTGCATCAAGCCAGATAGCCACCGGAAATGGCAAGGTGAGGAGAAGGGTGGAGACAACTCACAGACAGAAGTGAGCTGAGATGCAGATAGCAGATAGTTAGGTTCAGAGGGAAGAAGGCAGATGTTTAGGATTCCAACCCCCAAACGTCTTCGGGGGTCTGATGAATCCATACAGGTCGTAGCAGGGCATCCCCTAAGCAGGACCTGTTTTTGCGATGAGTTAACTGAAGTTCTTGTACTTGGCCAAGATTTTTGTAAATTACCAAGAACTTAAAAGTCAACCCAAAAAGAGGAAAGAGAGAGAAAAAGACACTTTTTTTAGGAGAGCTGGGAGTTGTCATTAGTTTTTAAACCGGCTCTGGCTGTGGCGCTTGCATTGTTATTTAAATGATGGCTGCTGGAGTGAGCTCCTAGTTAGCAATTTAGAAGTTTAGGCTCAAGTTGGTCCTTAGATCCATTTAGTTTGAGCACAAAAAAAAACCTGTTTTAGGCTGCTACGGAGAACATAGTGAACTTCATTAACTCTAGTTTACACTCTCAGGAGGTCTTGTAGTGTGATAATATTGTGTTACCTCCTTGTAAGACCCTGAATGAAGTAACGGTAGTTTTCTCCCTAAAATGGAGGGGTTAGAATCTCTGTCGCTTATCATAGTCTGACGGTAAATGAATTTTACAAGGTTGGCACCTTTTAGGGGTCTCTAAAATCTTTTTTTTTTTTTTAATAAACCTTTAGGATATCATTAACATCAACCATCCCTTTATGGGGGAACCAGGAACAACAGTCCTCTAAGTGACTAAAGAATTTGTTGAGGTCTTTTTTTTACGAACCCTTATCCCTCGTGTCTTGAGGGCCTCTTTAAAGCCCTTAAGGAAAAAGGTAATGGGAAGAACTTCCCCATCCCTGGTTAAGCCTAAATTTAGACTAACCTCGTCCTTCCTGCTCTCCTCCGGATCATCAAGAAAGGGCGTCGAGTAGGGCAGTCTCAACGGACAATCACCAAAAATCTCCACCAGACGTCTGGGCTTTCCTGGAGAAGGACGTTCAACTCCCAGCGAGGCGAGGGTCGAGCCACCACGTTGGGTGCCAGTTGCCCCGGCCAGCGGGGTGTCAACGGGGGCGACCCACCTGTGGGAGAGAATGAGAGGGATGGGGGAGACACGAGAGAAGACAGCAAGACAGTGTGTTCTGATCAAGCTGCAAATTTTATTCTCCTCAGCAAGGCTTATATAGCATGAGAGGGGGCAGGAAGGAGGGAAGGGGTGCAGGACATGCTGTACGTGCAGGTGAAGGGGGACGTGCAGGTGAAGGGCTACGTGAAAGTCGTGCAAGTCGTGAGGCTGCTAGGTGGTAAGGTCACTGGTCAGGGCCTGTTGTTCTGTTGCTATGCTGCCTGACCTGCCTGACCTGTTCTTTATCTTTGGTTTAGGGTAGGGGCTTGTTCTCTGGCTTAGCTAGTACTTTTCCATGGTCCATGTTTGGTCTCTGACAGTTCAACATTCTTAACCATAAGATAAATGCATATTAAGACTATTTTGAGATTTTATCTTACCTCAGTCAGAATAGGCAAGATTAACAAATGATAACAGCAAAGGATGGCAAGGATTTCTCAAAAAGGTAACATGTTTTCACTGCTCATGGGAGTGCAAACTGGAATTGCCACACTGAAAATCAGTGTGAATCTTCCTCAAAAAGTGGGATATGCATCGACCTCAAATTCCATCTATACCACTCTTAGACATTTTACTATAGAGACACCCACTCATTCATGTTTATTGCTGCTTGTTTCACAATAGCCAGGAAATGGAAATAGCTTAGGTATCTCTCAGCAGATGAGAAGATAATGAATTTACACAATAGATATTTGTGTGCTTCATTTGGAATACCCTCAAAGGTGAGGTAGCTGGCAAGGGATCACTGGGGCAGGGTGGGAGGGGGTCTTTCAAGAAAGTTTGTTTCACCTTATAATGGGGGAACAATACCTCAATTAGACACCATGCACTACCAAATAAAACCCCAGTACCAAGAATGTGTTAATTCTTTTTGAGTTGTTCACCAACTGAGTTCCATAAACCTCCTCCCCTAACCTTAGCAAAGGGGAAGAGCTGGCTGGCCCTGTTGATATGAGAGCAGGTGGACTGATTGACCAAAACTCAGCTACCACTCAGGCACAGATCCAGGGCTTTGAAGTGGTCCATCCCAACATCTACCCCATCTAAAAACTGCTGGAGCAGATGAAGGTGCTGGTCTTGCAAAACCAAAGCCACAGGAGCTCCATGACACAGGGCGACACAGGATATCTAAGAGGAGTCCCAGTGTAGCCCCAGTATTGATAGTGTAGCAGAAGCCAAAGGCCTCATTCAAACTGGACCAATGACTCTTTCCAATGAACTTTTGCAAGTAAAGCTATTTGTACAAAAGGGTAGACTGGGTGACATACCTTGACACACTGCAGCTTCCATTGTGAGGTATTTTTTCTTTACTTCGCAATTTTATTTTTTTAATTTATTAATTTTTAATTTATTATTTTTATTTTATTGTTTTCTTTTGGAGGGGGTTGCATGGCACAGGGTAGATACAGAGGTATGGGGAGAGGAGTAGGATTGGGTGATTTGCATGATACAAAATTCACAAAGAATTAATACAAAATTTAAAAAAAAATAGATGAAGAAAGAAACTATCCTGAAGGTATCCTTGCCATCAACTTCTAGAATACTTGAAACTCTGCAGAAAGCTTGTTCAAAATTATTCTTCTATTACCATATCCTCTAAAATCCCAATAATCCTCAGCTATTTATCCATTGTCTCTTCTGCTGGATAAATTCCCTGTGACACCAAAATAGCACAAATACTTAACACAAATATATACTTCATTCCAAATGTGTGGTCAGATTATGAGTCATAAACATCCCAAAAGATTAAATGAAGGCTGTGGTCTTCATCAGTAATAGGGATTTTAAGCATTTGAAATTCCAAACAACTGACAAGAAATGAAAATTGAAAGCTCAGTTGGTGCAACCTGTTCATCAGCCAAGGACTACATACAGCTCTGATCTCATTTTCCTTGCTGGTGCCAATTTTTGATGGCTCTTGCTAACACAATCAACTCTCTTATTTAATTTAATCCATATCAAAGGTTGACTTCAGTGCTGAGCTGAGTTGTGCAGAATCTTGGTGGGCAATTACACTTGCTTATTTGTGTTTACTATTTCTGAAGGTTGATAGCTATTCGATTCTGACTAAATTATCATTTACAGAAAAAAAAGTTAGGCAACCAATCCTCTAGGGAGATATTCATATTCAGCAAGTCACAAAATCCCGTTCTTAACTGCCACTATATTTTATCTTCTTCCCAGTGGCTGTGTCCTTTTCTGAACTTCAACAATTAATCTTAGGAAGCGGCATAGTTTTGCTGGGATAATGAAAATACAGAATGTATTGACATATAGCTAATTCAATCTTAAAGACCCAGGGGCTGTAAAAAGAAAACAAGAAATTGCACAGTTAATCACAAAATATTGTCATGAGGGAAAATAGACATGTTTATCATCATAAAAGTTGAAAATCAGCTTGAAAAGTTTTCTACTTGTTTGTCCCTCGAATTCTGGAAATGTCTGTCATTTTAGTTCTCCCTCAGATTTCAGTGTCTCTTAATGATCTGTGATTGTGAATGGATTTTGACAAGAATCTGGAAGTTGACATGAGCCCTCAATTTTGAAAGTACTTATGGGTGAATAGACAATGTAAGTAGTTAATTTGAGTCTTAATTCCTTCCTATTTTTCAGTACTAATGAGGGGAGCCCTCAGCCTATCGTATGAACAGTAGTCTCCTGGATCTTTCTAACAAATTAATCCATAATAGTAGAGTTGTTTAGGAATGCTCTGTGTCTCTAGATAGCAGAATCTAGTAAATCATTATAGTATCTTTATTTTCTTATCAAATCACTTTCACACAGTAGATGCTGAAGTTCGAAGACCAATTAAGTCTCTTTGCCTTAGTCTCCTGCCTCCAGATTAGTAGTCAGGTGATGCGATTGTACATCTTCCCTCTTCCTGCCCCAAGTTCACAACCAGCTGAGCAGGGAGGTCAGAAATACAGATATCAACCATTGACAACAGTGCTCCTTAGAATCCACCTTCATGCGAAAGTGAGCAGACTTAGAACTTGTGATAGCTATTCTTGTTTGTCAAAAGCTCTTTGCCTGCTTGCCCTTACCTTACCAATACATCTGTTCTTCCACTGGCACTACAGCGTACTTCTTCCAGCACCTACTGAATACCAGCTAAGACATCCAGCCTTGTAAATTGAACAACTACTGAATTCTGGGACTTTCTATTCACAGCCAGCCTTTAGCTTGACTGCAGCCTGTAAGTCATTCTAGTAAATCCCCTTTTCCATATGGAAAAAGGCAGGGGGAGACTCATTATAAGTTCTGTTTCTCTAGAGAACCCTGACTAATACAATACTATTTACTTAATTAAGCTTGCCAAGACTGGAGACTTTCTCTAGTCAAAGATAGATCCTTCCCTCCAATATTGCCACACAGTGGATATGGGCAAATAGCCTGCTATCAGGTATATCAGGCAGTTTCTGAAGAAAGAGAAGTCAGAAAACAAAAGAAAGTGTGCCAAAAGACCTTCACCTGCTCATTTCCCCCCATTCTTAGTAGTTTAATCACTTGCTCCTGTCTTTCCCTCAATGCATGAGGGTGGTGTGGCACACAGTGCCATTCCACTGCAGGGGCTCCCAAGTGTGAGTGTATCTTACAGTCCTCAGTGGTCTCATAAATGCAGATTACTCAGCCTCTTTGGTTTCTTTCTTTCTCTTTCATTATGTTTTGGTTTTTTCAAGACAGGGTTCCTCTATTTATCCATGGCTGTCCTAGAACTTACTCTGTAAATCAGGCTGGCCTAAAACTCAGAGATCCACCTGACTCTAACTCCTGAGTATTAGGATTAAAGAATTTTTCCTTTTATTGAAAATGTTTTTCTCCCATAGTATACCCTGATTACAGTTTCTCCTCCTGCTGCTTCTCACAGTTTCCTCTTGCCTCCCTTCCTATCCAGAACCTTTCTTTCTCTCATTAGAAAAAAAAGCAGGTTTCTAAGGGATAATAATAAAATATAATATAATAAGATAAAAACAAAAACTAACACATCAGAATAAGACAAAACAAACACAAGGAAAATAGTCCAAGAAATGGCACAATAAACAGATATGTGGACAGAATCCCGCTCATTCACACACTCAGGAATCACATAAAACTATTAAACTAGAAGCCATAATATATACACAGAGGACCTGTAGGATAAAAATAAAAAATAAGACAATTTTTTAAAGAGAAATGTCATGACATGACATTATAAGACAATCAACCCCCAAAGATGCTGTTAGGCTGTCTGATGGCCATCTATTGATGGGTATGGAGCCTACCATTAAGAATAATTTCTTTTCTCAGTCAGACTCCCTTGTAGAAAATTAAATTTCCATTTTCAAATGGGTATTAAATGGAGATAGCTTCTGAATTAGTAATGGGGACATGTAGCCACTTCTTTTATCTCTAGGACCCCATCAAATGTAGACCCCTCCAAGCTCTGTACATGCTGTCTCAGTCTCTGTGAGTTAATATGTGCATTGATCCTATTGATTCAGAGGACCTTATTTTAGTGATGCCCTCCATCTCCTCTGCCTGTTGCACTATTTCTACCTCCACTTCTGTGGGGTTTTTTTGAGCCCTGAGGGAAGAGATTTGATAGAGATAGCACATTTATGGCTGAGTATTCTAAGGTCTCTGGCATTCTGCAAAATTTCTGGCTGTGGGTATCTGTATTTGTTTCCATCTGCTGTAGGAGAAATCTTTTCTGATGATGGCTCAGCAAGGCACACTCTATGAGTACAGCAGAGTGTCATTAGGAGTCATTTTATTGCTACTTTTTATGTTTTTTATACCAGTATTATTTAGTCTAAAATTAATAGGTCCCTGGATATCTAGTCTGTGTTCTTCAACACCCAAGCAGTGATGGGTATAGGTTCTATCTCTTGGTGTGGGCCTGTGCTGGTTAGTCTTATGTCAAAATGACACACAAACTAGAGTTATTTGAAATGAGTGAATCTCAAATGAGAAAATGCCTTCATAAAATCCAGCTGTAAGGCTAGTGAAAGATGCAGGAGGGCCCAAGCCTCAGTTTGATTATTTCATGCAGTCTACTTCTCTTGGATGCCTTTGCTTCTTGTTCTAGAGCTTTTAGGTGTGTTATTAAGGTGGTTGCAGGAGATCTCTCCAAATTCTTTATGAAAGCACATAGTGCTGTGAACTTTCCTTATAGCACTGCTCTCATTGTAGTTCATAAGTTTGGGTATGCTGTGTATTTATTTTCATTGAATTCTAGGAAGTCTTTAATTCCTTTCTTTATTTCTGTCTTGACCCAGTAGTCATTCAGTTGAAAGTTGTTGAGTTACCATTAGTTTGTAGGCTTTCTGTTGTCTCTATTGTTGAGATCCAGCTTTAGTCCATGGTGGTCTGATAGGATGCAGGGGGTTATATCAACTTTCTTGTATCTGTTGAGACTTGCTTTTTGACCAAGTATGTGGTCAACTTTGGAGACTGTTTCATGAGGTGTTAAGAAGAAGGTATATTCTTTTATGTTTAGGTGAAAGTTCTGTAGATACCTGTCAGATCCATTTAGTGCATAACATCTGTTAGCTCCAATATTTTTCTGTTTAGTTTTTGTCTGGATGATATGAAAATCTGTCAATGTACTTGAAGTTTTATCTAGAGCAACAAGACAACTAAAGGAAATCAGGGGACATGAATTAGAAACGAAGAAGTCAAACTATCACTATTTGTGAGTGATATGGTAGTAAACATAAGTGGCCACAGAATTTCTACCAGGGAACTCCTACAGCTGATAAAAGTGGATTGGCACAAGATTAACTTAAAAAAAGAAAATTAGTAGCCCTCCTGTACACAAGCAACAAGTGGACCAAGAAAGAAATCAGGGAAACAACACCCTTCACCATAGCCACAAATAATATAAAATATCTTGATAAGACTCTAACCAAATAAGTGAAAAGCCTGTATGACAAGTATTGAAAGGCACTGGTAGCAAAAGACCGTGGGGAATGTATAGCAGGTGACAATTAGTGTTCAGAAGGTCAACCTATCAGAACTTAGAGTTCTGTTAGAGGAAACCATCACACAAGGTGCTATGAAATTACTGCCTTTTGAATGAATGTCTCTTGTTGTAAACTTCTTGTGCAATAACAGCTATGATTCTCCCCATTTACCATGCATTTCCATGTTATGTGTACATGTAATCTCACGATTGCATCTCAGTCTTGGGCACACTATCCCTATACATTTGGGGTAATTGGATAACTGTCCCCAGTTGTGTTTACTTTTTCATTAACATAAATCTGGCCAGAACCATTCTCCAGACAAAAATATTTCAGCTCAGATACCTTTTTATCCAGGGACAAATGCAGATAAACATTAGATCATCTTACTTACAGATAAGAGAAAATAACCACTGACAATTAAATCCTCAACTCCTTAGCTTCACCCCAGGTTATTTACACAAGACCTTAATTTATGAGATTTACTGCTCACACTCCTGGGATGATGTTTTAGCCACTTGCTAGTTACTGAGTTAAGGTAGGTACTTCCCACTGACCCAAGGAGATTGCCTTCAAGGCCAGGCAGGTGATAGGTGCCAAGCTTCTTTCTTGTGCAAATCAAGTTTTAATTCCTCCTCAGCCAGGTGCTATTCCTAGATTCCCTAATTGATCTTTGCCTTTAGTTGACCCTACCAGAGAACTCCGCTTTAGTCACTCCCCTTTTGTGTTGTCATTGGAAGCTGACATTTATTGCTTTATGTGTGGATCCTTATCACCTCTCTCTGCTATGCTGAAAACTTCAAGCCTCACATTGCTTTGCAAAAGAATTAGTGCTTGTGTGTATATACTGGTTCCCTCACAGCACTTGGTGAATTGATTGAGAAGAACAAGATGAGGACAAAGATGGAAAGAACTAGATAGACATGATAGAACAGCAGAAGGGACTGAGAGCAGGAGGGACTGAGAAGAGCTAAGTATGAGAACAGAAAAGAAGCTGTGTAGATAGAATTGATTTAGAAGAATAAAGTGAATGGACTTAGAAGAACAAAGTGAATGGACTAAAGAACTCAGTGTGCTTAGATTCATTTGATATCCCTCAGATTAGAATCCTCAGCTGGTTGTTAGACTCTTCCACAGACCCTGGGAGCAAACAATATAGTCTGGACCTATTATTGTTTTTGGTAGATAAGAACTTCAAGTCTTTGAAAAAAGAAATTAGAGAGGAGATCAGAAGACTGACAGATCCCCCATGTTCATAGATTGGTATGATTAACATGGTAAAATTGGCCATCTTACCAAAAGCAGTCTACAGATCCAATGCAATACCCATTAAAATTCCAAAACAATTCTTTACCGAACTTAAAAGAACAATCCTCAACTTCATATGGAAAAAACCCCCAGGATAGGTAAAACAATCCTGTACACCAAAAGAACTTCCAGGGGTATTACCATCCCTGGTTTCAGTTCTACTACTAAGCTATAGTAAGAAAAACCACATGGAATTGGCATAAAACAGACACATTGATCAATGGAATTGAATCAAAGACCCAGACATATATCCACACACCCATGGATACCTGATTTTTGACAAAGAAGCCAAAATTATACACCAAAAAAAAAGGAAAGCATCTTCAATAAATGCTGTTGGTCTAACTGGATGTCAGGATGTAGAAGAATGCAAATGGATCCTTATCAATCACCCTGCACAAAACTCAAGTCCAAGTGGATAAAAGACCTTAACATAAATCTAGTTATACTGAACCTGATAGAAGAGAAAGTGGAGAATATCCTTGAAGACACTGGCACAGGAGACAACTATCTGAACAGAATACTAGGAGTGCAGACACTAAAATCGACAATCAATAAATGGGACCTCATGAAACTGAAAAGTTTCTGTAAGGCAAAGGACACAGTTAATAGGACAAAATGGCAGCCTACAAAACGGGAAAAGATCTTCACCATCCCTGCATCTGACAAAGGGCTGATTTCCAAAATATGAAAACAACTCAAGAAACTAGACACCAAAACCACAAATAATCCAATTAAAAATGGAATACAACTCTAAACAGAAATTTCTCAATATAAGAAGCTCAAAGAGCCAAAACACACTTAAAGAAATATTCTAGATCCTTAGCCATCAGGGAAACAAACCAATACAACTCTGAGATTCTATCTTACTTCTTTCAGAATGGCTAAGACCAAAAAAAAAACCCAAAAACAAATGACAGCTCATGCTGAAGAGGACATAGAGTAAGAGGAATACTCTTCCATTGCTGGTGGGAATGCAAACTTGTATAGCCACTTTGGAATATATATAGCGGTTTCTCAGAAAATTGGGAATTGATCTTCATCAAGACCCTGCAATACCACTCTTGGGCATATACCCAAAGGATGCTACATCAAATCACAGGGCCACTTGCTCAAGTATTTCATAGCAGCTTTATTTGTAATAGCCAGAAGCTAGAAACAACCTATGCATCCCTCAACCAAAGACCGGATAAAGAAATTGTGGTATGCCGGGCGGTGGTGGCGCACGCCTTTAATCCCAGCACTCGGGAGGCAGAGCCAGGAGGATCTCTGTGAGTTCAAGGCCAGCCTGGGCTACCAAGTAAGTTCCAGGAAAGGCACAAAGCTACACAGAGAAACCCTGTCTCAAAAAAACCAAAAAAAAAAAAAAAAAAAAAAAAAAAAAAAAGAAAAGAAAAGAAAAGAAAAAAGAAATTGTGGTACATTACACAATGGGGTATTACTCAACTGTTAAAAAATAGTGACATCATGAAATGGACAGAACTAGAAAAAAAATTACTAATGTGAGGTAACCCAGACCCTAAAAGACAAACATAGTATGTGTATGCTATAATACAAACACCCAGAGAAGATAAGAAGGAGGGTTCAAGGTCAGATACTTGAATGCCCCTCCACCCCCTCCTGTTCCCCTCTCTAACTCTAGAAGGATGTAGTGGCTGTTTGTTTCCTGGTAGGAAATTCTGAGATCCTGTGAGGGAGGTGTGGTCACCGGGGGTTCTGGATAGAATGTGTTTCTAGGTATTGGGAACTGACACAGATGGAGATGAACTAGGATGAGGGCGATGAAAGAGTACACAGAAGGGAGAAAAGGAGGGTGTTCCACCAGGATCTGCTTAGTACCCTGGGAATGGAGGCAAAGGGTGAGGAGAGGCAACAAAGGGTAATCTCCCACAAAGCTAAGGATGGAACTA